>NC_088368.1:13433031-13443031 GCF_034508935.2 Berghia stephanieae | reverse complement strand
TTAAGAAATGCGCATGTCTCCATTTTAACACAGAACAAAACAACTACACCTTTTCCCAAGCCAATGTAACAGCCTTCCGGCCCAAATTCAACTAAGCAGACCATTTCGGCACAACGAAACCAAATTGAAACATAGCGACGCCCAATTCAGTCGTTGTCCAGTACAAATTTGGCAGCCAAATTCAAATTTGCGTATTGTCCAATTCAAATTCGACAAACCAATTAAAATTCGGCAAACGCCGAATAAATTTCATCATGATCAAAGCAAACAAATCTTGAGTGCATTTTGATACATTTTGAAATCTCTCTCTCTCTCTCTCTCTCTCTCTCTCTCTCTCTCTCTCTCTCTCTCTCTCTCTCTCTATATATATATATATATATATATATATATATATATATATATATATATATATATATATATATATATATATAATTTCAATATTTACCACAATGTTGGAGTCGGTCTACATCGATGTTTCAGGCCTTTTCAGCCATCGTCAGGACTGTGCGTTACATGAGTTAATTTCTTTCTGGTTTTCAGATTGTTCTGTTTTTGTTCTCTATCTTTTGCCACTAGTTGTTTTTTTTCCTTTTTTGTCTTTAAAAATTCATTTTGTTTGTTTAATTTCTCACTGTGTGATTGAACACTTAAACTTACCTGCTTTTTCAACAAATTAAATATCAGTTGAAATCATGGCGCATTTTGGAGAAGCCAAGTTGCGAAATTTAATCTCGACGCTTTCGTTCCATCGCTGCTTCTTTCAGCATCTCTCGGTTGTTTTGTCACGATTAGCGAGTTTATCGTGTTTGAGATAGTCGACTTCGAAATATACGGTGCATCTGGCATGAATAATCTGAGTTGTGAGTTGATGAAATTTTATGTTGCATTAGGGTTTCTTTCCACAATGTCGATTACCATTTCCCTCATCTGTTCAATGACTTTAGAGGTCCGATCTCCTCCTCTTGGGCGACAGACAACACAGTAAGATAATCCCCTCCTAACAATGTAATAAGCGGTTGGTCGCTTTATTCTCAGTTGTTCTGCAAGAAGAACATAATCTTTCCCGCGATCGAAGCATCTCTACAACCTTTTTTATTCAATATTTTTTATAACTTTGTCGAGGCATGGTTGATGTTCTGATGAGATAGATAACAAGTGATAGGATTGATTGTTTTCCATGGTTCCTAAATGCAGCGTTATTGTTTATTTAAATGAGAGTTACGTCCCTTTGAAAACAAAACTCGCTTCTCTCATAAGATAGCTTCCATATTCTTTTTTGCTTTCAAAATGCCGAAATTTAATTTGGCTATGTCGAATTTGTTTTGCTACTTGCCGAATTTTGCTTGGACACCGTTTAAATTTGGATCGGACTTACGTCATATTTACTATAGTGCCGAATTTGGTTTGGAAGAATTTGGTCTGGAAACTGCTGTAACTGGTGTGGAAATGTTGAATTCGGTTTGAAAAAATGTTTACTTTGCTCGGGAAAAGGAATACCATAATAATATGGTTTATGTAAATCAAAAGGCATATAATGATAAATAAAACAATCCGACAACCAAAAACGCGGCAAGAAGGTGACTTACCGCGACGATATGATATTATGTCGGAATGAACTGGGTCAAAAAAAAATTCAGCTTGATCTTAAATGATCTCCCTTATTAGAAACTAAGCATAAAATTTAACTTTAAGCATACGTTTACTCCGGTATAGAATGACGATCGGTGACAAATCAATCTGCCTCGACTGGTCATTGAACCTCAGACCACCAGATTACTGTGTCAGGCGTGCTACAATGACATCATTGAGGCTACTCGATTGTTTGGACGACTAAATGCTTATATTTTTCACAATAGTACGCGTTTAATTCCCAGTGGACTGGGTTTTTTTGGAGGAGGATTTTTTTCTTGTACTTTTCTTTCTGCTTCGTCTAGTACTGGGTTTGACATTTCGAAAAGTTTATATATAGAAGGATACTTACCACGGGTGCACCTGAAACCCATGCCCAAGTACTTTTCTGCTTCAGACCGATCCACAAAGGAGTTGTATTCCATTTCCTAGGAACTAGAAAAGATTAGAACATTACGTAACGTTTGAGAACATTCTTATAGTCTAACACTGTCCAAAAGAAAAACAAAACAACAAAAAACGTCACAATACTGGATATCCGTCATCAAAGGAAAGTAAAATATTATGGGGTGCATTCAATAGAACAACCAATGGGGCCATCATGTTATATGTGACCTAGAGCACTACTAACAACAATTCACTTTTCAAATATTTTTTTTTATTTTTTAATTTTTTTTCAAAAACTTTTTATCGTGTTTTTAAAAAACTTTGATTTTAACTTTCTAATATTATTTATTTATTTGAGATCAGTATTTTCGTGTCATGCTTCTTTTTACTTTTGATTTTAAAGATTATTGTTATTATTCTTTAATTTATCATCATTATATAAACGTACATGGGTAATCACTAAGCAGCGTGCTAAACTACAATCTAAAACTATTTAAACCTCATGGAGGTATGGAGCTAAATTTTCATTAATTTACCATCACCGCCAACGGAGGTGTATAAAAACGGTGGGTTTTTGTACACCTCCAACGGAGGTGCATAAAAACGCCTCCAATTTTTAAATTAAAGTCACCGCACATGATGATTGTATTTTCATGACTGTTTACACGTTTATAGTATCGTTTAATACTTCATAAAATGTGTCTCTTAATGATGCTTTTTTGGGTGTAATTCCGGAATGAGAGCTGTAGACATTGTGACAACAGTACTTTTTATGTTTACTGGGTCCAAAATGACGTTGAATAGCCGAAATAATTCATTTACGGACCAGTATTTGTAGAGTTGCATGTGCATCTTTTGATAAGATAAATCCTAAACCGTAGTGTGGACTTGGTGTGTCCAGCGTAAGGAGTCTACCATTTTCTATGACCCGATCAGAGTGATATTTCTTTTTTGTTTCTAGAAAATTAATTTTATTCAAATCTTAAAAACTAGAGTTAAACTACAATTAAAATTATTTTAACTATCAATGCGGCATAATACAGTTTTGAGAGAAGTGGTCACAATTAAATGTGTTTACGTGAGAGGCCTTTTCCCTTGCGTATTCCCCCAGAGGAGAATATCAATAGTGAAGTCCCCTTTTCCTCACATGCTGATCTTGCGTCGCCCCACGAGAGAGGGTTCTTTTCCACAGACGTACAACCCATTTTGTTAGGATTACCTTTACAGCCCCCCTTCATTGCTGAAATTATACAAAATCAAGCATGCATTAACAAATAAAAATTTTATTTTTTAAATAAATGAAAATTAAAAAAAAAAAAAATCTAGGATTGATCAATCGTTACCAATTTGATACGATTAGTTGTTATGGGATGTGTGCGTGTTTTTCTTTTCTTTTTTTTTGGGGGGGGGGGCGAGGGGGGGGGGGTGTTTGTTTGTTTCTTTCTTCTTGTATGATTAAAAAAAAACTTCAAACCCATCTGTCTGAGGCACATAATCTGCATAATGTGTAAACATATTGCAGTCTAAGGTTCCAATATATTTATGGATAAGTAAATACTAAGGAACATTATAGTTATAGTAAAGGATTACAAACATCGAGCGGTACTAGCATCGAATTTTTAGGTCACAATGTCAAATACTCAATTTAATCTAAAAAAATTATAAAGCCATTTTTTTCAATAGTGCGCTTTAACTAGTGTCTACTTTATTGTGATGAAGTTTTAAGCTTTATCTACGGGATACATTTTAATTTACGGCGCAATTTCATCGAAATTTTAAGTGTAAAGTATAGAGTTGATAATTATTGTGACAATCGTTTTCTCAATTAGAGTGCTTTTATTATTCCATATCAAATGATTTTGAGAACAAAATACGTTTTTAATTCTGTTAAATGTTATAATAATCTTTTAGATCCGCAAGGACTTCAGGAGCATTATGCCAAATGTTTACTAAAATCAAACGGTATTATCATCAACTTTTAATGTCAGAAGATCAGATATGCAAGTTATGCCAAAACATGTTCAAATGCGCTTATTTTACAATTTTGATCAACATGGTGTCGTATATATTGTGACGAAAACTTAAGTAAGAGCACGGGAATAATTTTAGTTATGGTATCTTTTAAGAAATAATTCAATGATTGTAAATAAGCATTTTAGAACGTTGACAAGCACTTTCTTGATTCACTTGAGTGTTTTCAAATCCCATAGTAATTCGACACTCATTGGTAAGACGAACATCCTCCAAAATGTTCATTTCATTATTTTCTACAATTATATTTGATATAAATCTGCTATATTATTTTAAAATTTCAGGTATGAGCATGGAATAATTTGTAAGTTACTCCACCTATGTATTAAAATGTAAAAATGGATTTTAGAATTTTGCAAAGCAATTTCTTGATTTGTTTGAAAGCTTTTGAAATTCAATACTATTTTGACACCAATTGACGCTAAGGATAACTTTTTAAATGTTTTGTATAAGTAAAGGTCTTAGAAACATTATACCTAAAGTTTACCAAAATCAATTTATATCATCTTTGATTTTGAAGGTTAAGAGGTCAGTTATGTAAATTCTCCCCACACAATCTTCAACTCCATTATGTTTTACAAATTGCATAAATTAGGCCTTTACTATACTATTGTGATGAAATGTCAATTATGAACACGGAATAATATTTGACACCTTTTGTTGATGTTGTCGTAGATGTAATGGCAATGGTAGTAGTAGTAGTAGTAGTAGTAGTAGTAGTAGTAGTAGTAGTAGTAGTAGTAGCAGTAGTAGTAGTAGTAGCAGTAGTAGTAGTAGTGGTGGTAGTAGTAGTAGTAGTAGTATTAGTAGTAGTAGTAGTAGTAGTAGTAGTAGTAGTAGTAGTAGTAGTAGTAGTAGTAGTAGTAGTAGTAGTAGTAGTAGTAGTAGTAGTAATAATAGTAATAGTAATAGTAGTAGTAGTAGTAGTAGTAGTAGTAGTAGTAGTAGTAGTAGTAGTAGTAGTAGTAGTAGTAGTAGTAGTAGCAGTAGTAGTAGTAGTTAATTGTTGTTAATTCTCTTCCGGATTCAAATTGTAATAGTATTTGATAATAGGTATCTTATGAGCTTCACGTGATTTTTGTCCAAGAATGAGCCACGGATTGATAACAACTTGGTTCTACATATGATGTCGAAAGCTGAACTCATATCGATTCCAAGTAAGGTAAAGTCTTCCTTATGTTTTTCCGTTCTGGCTTTCAGCCATCGATGGGCCCATATTATGTCCGCAGTGCTTCTATCTCTTCTAAACCCGCTTTGTGGTGATGAAATATATTCCTCTACCTTTTCTCTAATTCTGCTGGGCGTGAGTGTGCTTAAAACTTTTCTTAGCGTGGATAATAAAAGTCATGAAAACACTTTTAAAATTTTAAAGATCCATCCATAAAGAAGAAAATGACGGTAAATTCATTTTTCAAAAACTTAGAAATTTTTGGCATGCCAGTTGATATAAGAAAATAATTCAACATTGACGTCATGTAACTAAACACCAAAAAGATGTATCTTACTTGTGAAACAATTTTTTTCAAAGCAGAGTGACTAAATATATGAAAGATAAGATTTGAACCAGTCACACATTTTTAACAAATTTCCAGTCTGTTGAAATTCCCTCAAAATTTTTGTTGTTTTTTTCTGGTTTGTTTGTTTGTTTGTTGTTGTTGTTTTGTTTTTGTTTTTTTTTTTTTTTTTTGGTTTAACATCTGAGGTTGGAGGTGCAGAATGCAGATATTTAGCATAAAATTAACAGATGAAAGTGTGAAATCAATAAATTCACAGGCAAAGAGTACAGGTGTGCCAATCTCATTTTCATACCTCACAATATAAGCACACTTAACAGCTCTGTAAACAAAGTGTCCGCTTTATCGATGACTAAATTATGACCACGTCAGGTAACTGAGCTTTCTTTGCCCTTACATGGATTCCAGCTCACGACAAGTGGACAGCGTGTCCCCTCCGCACCCCCACCCCCACCCTCTTCTACCGCCCTACCCCGGTTGCATTTCAGTGAGCTGACTTGCATGCCAATAGGCTTCAACAGTCGTAACGTCACTTCCCTCGTAATGACGCATGGCAACTTAGTAACTGGCTCTAAACTATCGGAACAATGACGGACGCCCTTACGAAATATTTCTCCGACGAGCATAAAAGCGTATCCAGAGGAAAAAAAATTATAAATCTGATCATGTTCTGACTTTTACACATTCTGATCACAAGACATATGAAAAGTTCTAGCTAGCATGAAGAATAAAAAGTACAGATTTTCTTTGTTTAGAACCACGATGGCCGCCGTTGCTGGGCGACATGACATCAGACTATTGAATCCAATTGATTTCACTTAAGATTTATGTTCGCCTTGCATTATCCTTATCCTCACTGAGGTGCCAATTGTTTTGTATAAGGGAAAGGAAGTAACTTGCTGGTCATGTTAATGGTTTCTGTTAACATTGTATTTTCTTTGTATTTGAGGGAAATTATGAATTATTTTTCATTGGTTTTGTTTTTTCATTTATCACTTATTATATATAATTTTAAAAAATTCTTAAGTACTGGTATGAAAATTGAGAGTACTTATTAGCGTGGTTCTTTTAGGTGGGCGTGCTTGGAAAGGGGCATATTTAATATAAAGAAAAATTATGTTTCGCGCCCCATGCATGCTTACACCTGGATCGTGTTTGTAGACAGAGTGCCTATAAACGGAGACCACATAAGTAGTAGTAGTAGTAGTAGTAGTAGTAGTAGTAGTAGTAGTAGTAGTAGTTGTAGTAGTAGTAGTAGTTGTAGTAGTAGTAGTAGTAGTAGTAGTAGTAGTAGTAGTAGTAGTAGCAGTAGTAGCAGCAGTAGTAGTAGTAGTAGTAGTAGTAGTAGTAGTAGTAGTAGTAGTAGTAGTAGTAGTAGTGTAGTGTAGTGTAGTGTAGTACCTACACGCATTTTTTTTACAGATGAAATAATTGTTATCACTACATGGTCGAGGTTCCCAATGTCCCCTTAAAAGGACAGCACATGAATCGTCACTCTCAACTTTATTAAACTTGTTTTTATCTTTCGCTTGTGGATTCCTCTGATGAAGAAAAATAGGAAAAATTAATTTTTTTTTGAAATTCCATGTTGATGTAGATATTAACAGGAAATATGCATCAAATTGTTGAGGTCTTATTGCACACAAAAACGGAATTAAATCAGTGAGTATCCGGGCATGTTCAATAGTAATCAGTAAACTACAAATCAAACAATTGATGGGCTTAGTCCGTCAAGCTCTCTAGTACCTAGACTTGGATTATGTATGAATACATAAAACTAGAAGTGCCAAATGAGTCAATAAAAGAAGTAAAAATGACTCAAATAGTATTATGAGCGTATTCTTGAATTTTTTTTCGATTGACACAGATTGGTACAGTTGTGTGTCATCGGCATTAAAATGGTAATTTAAATCATATTGAGAAATCAGTTTGCCGGGTGGCTGAGTGTACATTACATATAAAATAGGCCCAAGAACCGAATCTTGCAGCAAACCAAATCCAAGAGATTGGGTTTGAGACGAGATATTACTTACAGTTATTTGTTTGCAACGACCACTAAGATAAGACTGAAACCAAGATGGGCGGTGCCAGAGATGCCGAAAGATATGTTTAATCTGTTTCTGAGAATTTCGTAATCGATCGAATGCGGCCGACAGATCAAGAAGAGAAATAATAGAAACTAAACCGTTGTCGGCAGCACTCAACAAGTCATTTTTATTTTTAGCATGGCGGTTTCGGTGCTATGGCCTGGTCTATATATAAGGATTTTTGACACAGAAGGAAGGTTAGAGTTGGGTCCATAGTTTTTGAGCTAGTTTTTGTCCAAGCTGGGCTTTTTCAAAAGAGGGGTCACAATTACATGTTTAAATGTATCTGGGACAGTGCCCTCCGAAAGTGACAAGTTGATTATATATGTTAAAGAGTCAATGAGGACATCAATGTTTTCTGTCAAAATGTCTTATAGGAATAGGGTCACGGTCACATGTTTTGGGAGGGGACGATAAAATCATATTTTTATGAATTCTTTGGAAACAGTATTAAAAGAAGTTCTGGTCCATAAAATGGCGAATAATAGACCGTTAAGTTTGTTTGGTCAAGATCTTGTCTAACCTTTTGACACGTTATCATTAAAAAAGTTACAGACGTTATCGGGGAGATCATTTGCATTACCATTGTCCGGGATAGGGGTAGACTTACTTTTGCCTTGTAGTTCATTATACCCAGAAAACAACACTTTTGATGAATTACAACTTTCGATTTTGTATTATAATATTTCACACGGTCGTTCTTCACGAGCGTCTTTACTCTATTACGATGTTCTATGTAGATCTGGCGGTGAACTTTTAGTCCATTTCTCTCCATTTCCTCTCCGCTGCACTACGCTGTTGCTTAGCTTCGATGGTTGCAGACGTTATCCAAGGTGCTGATGGTCTTGGTAGGCGACGATTATTCAACTAATGGTCAAGAACGGCTCGTAACACGGGGTTGAATTCATCAGCGATGTCAGTGTTGCCATGCTCGATTGACTCTACCGCTGTCCTTATGTCCGAACGAAAACTGGATGCTTTTAGATTCCCGCATTTCACCTGGCTATTTTCCATTGAATTTGGTGAATTCGCGTTACTAATGTTCCAGAGTAGCAAATAATGGCCCGCAACTGTGTTGTCAACTACTTTAAAGGGGTTTTGAGATTTCTCGTCAATTGACGTGATGATCCATTCGATGGTATATCCCGAAATACGAATGGGTTGTTGAACTAATTGAGTAATTGTGAATTCATCCAGAAGAGTTTTCATTTGCTTGGTAGTATCGTTGCTGGCATTATAATATGGGATGTTAAAATCACCAGCGATTGTGAAGTCACTCATTTTCTCATTAAATTGAGCCAGAAGTTCCTTGAATTCTGTGATGAAAGTTGTAAAAGAGAATTTGTTCGTTGCGTTTGGGGGTGGTCTATAAAGACAGGGAAAATTATGATTGTTGTTTGGGTGAGTCAAAGAGAGCATGGCGGTTTCGAGAGTGGTATGTGTGAATTTGGGATCGTTGACTCGTATTGAATTCTCAATGTGATATTTATTAATGATTAGAATTCCGCCACCTTTCGTGTCATTTCGTGGGAAGGATTGTGAGTAGTAGTAGTAAGGCCTCATTGTACACAGATCGTGTTCCCTTAAGACAATAACAATAGTTGTCTCAAAAAATGGTAAATATACTTACCATGGGTTCGCCGTTTGCCCATTCCCAAAACCCATACGATAGCCCAATGTAAAACGACTCTTCTCCACGAGGTAAGTCTGCAGAAAAAGAACATGTTACCTAATTTGTTTGTCAAATCTACAGTGTGAGAAAAGGATACCATATATTTCTATTCAGAAAGAGATACCATATATCTCTATTCAACAAGACAGGAGAAAGAGAAAAAGATACCATATATCTCTATTCAACAAGACAGGAGAAAGAGAAAAAGATACCATATCTCTATTCAACAAGACAGCAGAAAGAGAAAAAGATACCATATCTCTATTCAACAAGACAGGAGAAAGAGAAAAAGATACCATATCTCTATTCAACAAGACAGGAGAAAGAGAAAAAGATACCATATTTCTATTCAACAAGACAGGAGATAGAGAAAAAGATACCATATTTCTATTCAACAAGACTGGAGATAGAGAAAAAGATACCATATTTCTATTCAACAAGACAGGAGAAAGAGAAAAAGATACCATATTTCTATTCAACATGACAGGAGAAAGAGAAAAAGATACCATATATCTCTATTCAACAAGACAGGAGAAAGAGAAAAAGATACCATATTTCTATTCAACAAGACAGGAGAAAGAGAAAAAGATACCATATTTCTATTCAACAAGACAGGAGAAAGAGAAAAAGATACCATAATTCTATTCAACATGACAGGAGAAAGAGAAAAAGATACCATA
>NC_088368.1:13423031-13428031 GCF_034508935.2 Berghia stephanieae | reverse complement strand
ACGAAACGGCTTCGGCCCATATTTTGTCGCGAATTTGGGCACTTCGTGAGCGAAAAAGAGGCCCAAAGATTTGTGCGGGATAGTCATTGCTTCACAAAATAAAACAAGCAAACAAATAGAAATAGTATATAAACTGTACATGTACATGTGTAAAGTGTACATGCACTCTCGAAGCCAAAGGTTGAAATTTTTTATTCCGTCAAATTTTGACTAAATTATTGCAGTTAAAAATATTTGCCCCCATGAATGTCCGTTAGCGACAGAGAGTTGTCATTGAAATTCTTGTTCTCGAAGGAGAAACCTCGAGTACTATTTTAAATGCCTTGAAAAAGTTTATAGAACTCAGGTATTAGGTAGAGTCAGTGTTTTCTGGTGGGTGGAACGTGTATATCATCAATTAGAAGACAATGAGAAGCAATCCAACCCACAATCTGACATGCCCTCAATCTTTATTTGACAAACTCTATGACAAACATTGGAGGGCTCCAAGCACTGTCAACTCAGTGAATCAAATAAAGACAGAAGCATTGATAAAATTTCAAATAAGAATATCTCTTGATGAGAAAGTGGGAGACCTTGAAATCACTATGGAAGTGCCTTGGCATTCTCAAAGGTCTGTGCTCGTTGACTACCTAGGCAGTTGACTCCAGATCACAACAGTGAAAGGGTGAATTGCTATTCCGAGCTTCTCCGGCTAAGCGGGAGAGATGGCAGCTTGGTCAGAAGAATAATCATTGGAGATGAAACTTGGGTTCATCATTGTGAACCTGAGTCGAAGAGACAATCAATGGAATTCAAAACTGAGAAGTCTGCTGGGAAACTTATGGTAACAGTGTTTTGGGACATTATATGTGTGATCCTCATTGATTTCCTTTCACAGAGAGCCACTGTCAACTCTGAACGGCACATATAGACTCTGAAGCAGCTGAAAGCAGGAATTTGCCGAGTCTGACCGGATTTGGAGATGGAACAAGTACTGTTTACTCAATACAATGCCGTCCACTCACAAATCCCAGGACAAGGGATGTAGTTGCATTATTGGATTGACAATGCTGTCTCGCTCTCCTTATTCACTAGACACCCTCGGACTTTTCCTCATTTTGCTCCACTGAAGAAGGCATGGAAGGGGTTGGGGTGGGGGGGGGGTCATCGCTTTGAAGATGACGAAGAAGCCAAGACAGTAGTGAAATATTGTCTCAAAGCTCAGTCAACTCAGTATTACGCGGACGGGATACATGACCTTACAAAACGGTGGACTGTGGCTTTCGAGATAGGCGGAGACTATGTTTAGAAGTAGCATTCTATTCGTCTTATGCCAAGCTTCAATTTTAGGTATGCTGCACGTTGTTGATTCAATTTGTTTTAAAGCAATAAGCAGAGTCCCAATACGTTTTGACACACCCTCGTAGATAGTATAATCTAAATTGTAACGTATTATAATATGGGAGTGGATCAAGGTTACTCACCCGATCCAGCCACTAAAAAAACGAACATTACAATGTTCGTCATCGAGGTTCCTTGTTTAGAATCCAGTAGGTAATAAACTGTGAATAAAATAGGAAAGGTTATTTAATTAAATTTCTTTTTTTTTTCTACCAGTAGTAATACGTAACATGTTTGAAAAGCCATGACACTTATACGGCTTATAATAATTTTTTTTCAACAGAGACAACACAATTGACGGCTAGGAAAATATACATGAGTTTTGAGACGGTGTGAGTGAAGAACCTTTCCGAAGGACTTAATTGTGTCCCGTGATAATAGGATTCAATAGTCGTAACATCACTTCCTTCCTAATGACGCATGGTAACTTAGCAACACTGGCTCTAAACTATCGGAACAATGGCGGACGCCCGTATGAATATTTCTCCGGCGAGCATAAAGGGTATCCAGAGGGAAAAAAGACACATACATTTGATCATGTTTTGACTTTTACACATTCTGATCACAAGGCATATGAAAAGTTCTAGCCAGCATGAAAAATAAAAAGGAATGATTTTCTTTGTTTAGAACCAAGATGGCCGCCGTTGTCGGGAGGCGTGACATCAGACTATTGAATCGTATTGAGACTCGAATCAGAGATATAGGTACAGGTTGGAAGCAGAATGCCAGACTTAAATATGGTCATAAAAGTTTCGTCAGCGCTAATGGCCCCTAAAGGCTAATAGGCCTCGTTTTGAGCGAAACAAGCCTCAGGGCAAGAGGCCCAGAACATTGTGAGTTTTAAGGTTACCGCGTCGACTGACAAGATGGTATAAAAATCACATTAGAGTCACTAAAGTGGCAAATACGAAAAGACAATTAATCAAACTAAGAGAGGGTTGATCTATTATCAACTGCAGTCTCTTAATATCATGTCCGTCCGTCGCTTACAAAATAAACATAAATACAGTCAAACTTGTGCTCGCGACCACTTGTAAAGGCAGCCACTTGCAATGGCTTCGTGGATGACCATCGTTTTTTTTCTCTCTATTTTTGTTACTGCATAAGGCCACTTATATCTGGGACCAAAAAATCCCTTGGACTTATGCAAATGATATCTCTGATTGATAAAATTAAACCCATTCTTACTGGTGCTTAAATGATCCAGACGAGTTACTAGTTCCGTGAAAATCTCCAAAACAAATAAACCTCTTCTTCACGGTATTTGTTCGTCTTTGCAAAGGTCAAACGCTATCAAGCTATCTGCCATCATAGTATCATCATATTTTCATTATAAAACTTGCCGTTGGTCATTAAATATGTTTTTTGCCATTGTAAATACACAAAATATAGTAATTACTACAAAACAAAACAAGTATAGACATGAGAAAACACAATAATATCTAAAAAGTACATAAAATTCGCGATAAAAAGTGTTAAAATCGAGCGGCGAATTTCCCCGACTGTGGTGGCGAATTTCCTCAAACAATGGCGAATGTCCCCGAAGAGCATAACTTTTAATGCGAAAATAAAATCATGAATTGAAACGGGAGGCCTTCCAAAAGCTCCTAGTTGAGGAAATAATTTGAGTTGTTTCCCTTAGGAGGCCTTCCGAAAGCTCCTACATCCCCAGTATTCTTTGTTTTTTTTTTTATAATGTTCTAGTAGGGGGTTTGGGAGGAGGGAAACTTTTAAAAAAAGTAGTATCCTCCCTCCCAAACCCCCTACTAGAACATTATAAAAAAAAACAAAGAATACTGGGGATGTAGGTTTTATGTTATATTATTTTGGTGAAGAGATGATTGGTTGTGAGATTGGATATTTTAGATATTAACTCAAAGAAGATTTAAAAACAATGACGCCATTTTTATTGACCGGTAAGGGAGGAACAGGAAGTACAGAAAATCCCTTGTTTATTTTTATTACAAACGCAGATCGTACATTTTGTACTTCATAAAATTATCATTATCATTATTAATACATGTATGAACAAGGTACATATGAGTTTATACTCAACAGTAGGAGCTTTCGGAAGTCTTCCCGAAAAAAAATCCTTCGAACCCGAGCTAGCCCTTATAGAAAAAAACCAACTAGGTCTACTTTCAATACCTACTTCACAAAAGAAAATGGCGGCGGAAAACCAAAACAATGGAAGTATTAGGAAAGTTTAAACTTTCACTAATCTATCAGGATTTGTTTTAGAGTTTTTAAAAGGCTAGGCTACTATCTGTATATTGACAAATTGAATAAATAAACGCATGACAAAAAATCCACGGTGAAAATACAAATTGAAAGAATTGCCAGCGCGAGGAGCTTTCGGAAGGCCTCCCATGAACTTAACATTCATTCATTTTCATAATTTGATAATTCATCTTAAATCGAACGAACGTATCTATCTAAAAGCCTATCTTTGAATAAGTACAAGAAATCCCTCAAAGTCACAATAAGAGTTTTACGTTTGTAGTGGACAAACTAGATCTAGCTGAGATTATTAGGCTTTGCCATGACTAACCAAATCAAAATTGATGATTATCAATGCCATTCCAAAGTCATAGTATGATTAGATAGTCTGTACTTTGTGAAGATGGACGCGAATGCTGCATCATATTTTATAGTAGTGCTTGTTTGTGCGTCAAACATGAGTTTCGTAGTTTATAGTCCGTTCCAACTCCCGTGCGCACAGAATATCGCAAATTCCTCCAAAGTTACGAAATGCGGTGCCCTTATGTTTTCAATGCGGGCTAATATTTTAAGTGACATTACGAAGTTTGAATACCGATAGTGATAAACCAAACAGTTTTCTCACAATGCCAAAGTCCTTTGATCTTTTCGTCGTTTGCAATAAGATATGACTAAAACTTTTTTAATGTTTACAGTAATGGTGTGTTGATTCTCTGTCTTGTGGGGGAAATATTCACCAGTGGCGTAGCTTAGCAAATAATTTTGGGTTGTTTCAAATCATGTAACAATTGGAGCGATGTATATTCATGTTTTCGTCCAACCGAGTAATCGATGACATGAGTCGTTGCTGTACAACGATTGGACATTTCTCAATATCTGTAAACACGTTGCTTTGTTTATGAAAGTTTTAAACATACCCATGTGTCGAGTTGAACAAAATGGCCAATTGTGACGTTGGGTATTTCTTAAGCTGTGAACACTTTTCACTATGTGGGTCACTTTGAGCACACTTTGCAATGTGACGAATGACCTCGGGCACATGGAAATGTAATAAAGATCGTTCCCCATTGATATAATTTAAAGAGTAATTAAATATTGAACGACAAACGCAGTCCGTAAGGTTCTGAAACGTTTTTTTAGTCAAATACATTGATGTAAAATTAAAAGAAAAAATAATTAAAAAAAAAAAAAAAACAGGTGGTAGGGGGGAGGGGCGGGGGGATCCTTCGAATTTTTTTACGCCCGTCTTCGATAGGGCGAGGAGATATGCCTTTCACAAAGACAACTTATACAGGTCGAACAACACATGTCACGAAAATCTACGTCACCCACCGAGCACGGTACACGTTTGCCATTCTTGAAATATGCTCACTGTGGGGGGGGGAGGGGTGATTTGA
>NC_088368.1:13395531-13418031 GCF_034508935.2 Berghia stephanieae | reverse complement strand
TATGGCAAGTTTAACTGAGGTAATTATGTGAACCGTGAAATATTAGACTTTAAGTTTAGTTTACAGTTTAGTCTTTGACTTTGTGTTTTGACTTTTCAGTTTCAGTTTCAGTTTCAGCAGTGAGAATAAGAAGACGACAGAAAGAAGTCTCTGAAAATGCAATACCTCATTGAGGGATTTTTCAAAATAGAGATATGGATATCAATATAGCGTAAAAAAAATAAACATTTACTGGAGTGAAAAGATTATCGCTCTATCTGCGTTATTATTATCCGAAGTGACTATTCTCACCCCCCGGATGCTAGAGAGGTGCGCCGGTGTTACCAATACTTAGCTTCTATACCAGGACAAATCATTCGTTTGGACAGAAAAATAAATAAAAAACGTACCGCTTACCGTCAAAAGCAGTTTAGATTTGAAGATACATTTGTTTTCTATCAAAAAACATTCGGTACTAGACAATCCTTGATGAATATCAAAAGTTGTGTTTGAAATTATATCCTAAATATTTTCATGATTCATTCCTCGCTAAATCGTGTGTGTTTTTCGTCTGATTCAATGGTTGGTGCCCCCTAGTGCCTGCTGCCTGCCGCGCAAAACAAAGGTTTTTAAAAAAGTTTATTGAGAAAAAGATACGGAAAAAAGTCTCCCTAGATAGGTATGCAATTTGGTGCATAAGTGCAGTAAAAATTGGTGCGCAAAATTAGTTCGTAGAGGATGCGAGACTGTTTGTGTGTGTGGTGTGTGTGTGTGTGTGAGTATGTGTGTGTGTGTCTCTTTCTTTCTTTTTTTTTGGGAGTGCCTACGTACACGGTAACGGGGCATCTAGCCTCAGGATCTATGTACACGTAAACCGGTTTACCGTTGCAACATTCTGTCAGTGATGGTCCTCGCTGTCGTGACCGCGCGCGCTCGTGTGTGTGTGTGTGTGTGTGTGTGAGAGAGAGTTGTTTTTGTTTAATCAAAACAATTTTAACCATTAATGGCGAGATTCCATCTTACACTCCCCAAACTCCAGATCTTAGTCTTAATGTTATCATTAAAAGACAAGCTTTGCGATTTATAGTTTAATTGAAGCCCGAGTCGAAATATACTCTTACTACTGCTCTCTTGGTGGAAACGATTTATTCTGCATAAGCAATCTGGAGAAAAAAATCAGTGTCACTTTAAAAGGTTAAAATTTCATGAAGTACGCTCCGTGAACACCGCTGTAACAATCCTTTGATCTACGTCATCAGGCAACCCATTGTTTCTTTCATCTTTTCCCATTCCCCCTTACTATCCCCCCCCCCCCCCCCCTCTCTCTCTCTCTCTCTCTCTCTCTCTCTCTCTCTCTCTCTCTCTCTCTCTCTCTCTCTCTCTCTCTCTCTCTCTCTCTCTCTCTCTCTCTCTCTCTTTCTTTCTTTCTTATCATAGTGTTATCCCTTCCCATCTCAATGTAAAATGAAAACGTTCTGCTGTTTGCAGATACATGTATGATTGTTTTGTTTTTTCTCTCTCACTCGGTTGGGATTAAAAACCAAGACATCAGGTAATTGGTGTCTAATGCCAAAGTATAGATTCTCTCTTTGGCCAATTTAGTCACGCACGTGGCAGCCCAGCTATTTATTATGTTCTGCCTATAACACTTAATAAGTGAGATTTTGGGGGTGGGTACGAAAGAAATCAAGGTCATAAGTAACCGTGCACAAGAGCTGTATAGGGAATTGGTTTCTGGGGTCTTGCAAATACCAAATATTTTATGGAAAGCTCTTTCGAACTCCAAGACGTCTGGTTTGTTTTGCTATCTTGGAACAAACGAAACAGAGATGTCTTGAGGTGTGACCTAGTTGTCTGATTTTGTGACCTGGATGTAAGGTTTTGTGACCTAGATGTATCCTTTTGTGTGTGCAAGCCATGCGGGTAAGTACAGCGATAGCTTGCCAGTTGAGGAAAAAAAAAGAAGAAGCAGCGTATCCGCATTTGAAAAACAAAACAAAAAAAACCCTGAAAAAACAAAACAACTTAACCTTTTAAAGGCGAATATCAATCTTACTTGGACCAAAAATAAAAAATTACCGTTTTCATCAAAAGACGAAAAACAAATTACAATTTAAAAACTTGAGCTTTTATATAGGGCAATATCCACCCAACGTGCCCAAAGCGCTTTTTACCAATATTCTTACTGCTCTTATGGTGGAAACGTTTTTTTTTTCTGCGTTAAAAAATAATATAAATGACGACTATTATTTGAAAACAAAAAAATCAATGTCACTGGCAAAGGGTTAATTGCAGTACTCCTGCATCCTGTGAGACTCCTACGGCACTTGCTAATCATAAAAAAAGGAAATAGCAATCAACAATACTAAGTTGAAAAAAAAAAGAAGAAAAAAAGGAGGAGGGGGGGGGGGGAGAGCAAACCCAGTAGCAATGCAACCTTTAGCGGCCAAATTCGATCTTTGACCTAACACTAAATCCTCTTTCATCAAAAGACAAGTAACGGCAAAACGATTATAGACAATTGAAGTCCGAGTTGCGATAGTCTGACTGCTCTCTTGGTGGAAAAGCTGTATTCTCCATTAACAATAATAAAGATAACAGCAAACTATTATCTGAAAGCAAAAAATTTGCTTCGCTGTTAAGGGGTTAAGAACATCTGCCAGCATCGTTGACAAGCTCTACGTCACCAAGCCACACGTCTCCCTTTCGTCTTCATCGTGCAACCCCCCCCCCCCCTCTCCACTCTCACGGTGGTGGTGGCAGCGGATAAAAAAGGCCTTTTTTTCTTTTATTCAATCAACTTGACTGCTGGTGGACCCTAGGCCTCTCTACAAGTCCAAGAAATAATACTCACTTTTTCTCTGCTCCAACGAAAAAATCTACCCCCTACCGGTCTAATTATTTGTAGCAGACGACAAATTTCTCAAAACGGTCACGTGACACTATAAAAACAACACAGGAAGTCCATGAAAGCTTATTTACGGCATTTCCTTTGAACCGTGTAAACAACAAAATTTCGTTTTCATTCGACTCAACGGGTCAGATTGGCCGGTATTTTTTTAACGAACTAAAGTTCTGAAAAATCAAAATGTTTCTTAGAAAGCTGAAAAATGCTAGTTTTTGAAACAGAGGTAGGTTTTAAAAAAAAATCTTTATATTTTACGTGAATGCATGCTCAAGGCGAGTTGGACGTCCAGCGGAGGTTGGTAGGCCAAAGGCCCACCTCTCTAGTCTTCATAATAGTAGTCCAGTAGTCCAAAATTGTTGTATGTTTAATCCAAAGGTTGTAATGCAGTAATTTGTTAAGTTTCTTGTCACAAGTTGCACAATTAAAAAAAAACAGATCAATCAAATCCAAATCGCAAAAAGCCGGCGACGTTTTTTAATTTTTTCGGTAATCCAATCGGCCGGGGGGTTGAGAATAGAGGCAGCCATTATTATCTGTCTGGGGATAACCAAAATTCGTTATCCCTAGACATAGATATATTTGAAACTCCGCTCCTTTAAACAATTATCCACATTCCAGAATATCGAATGTTTCCAAATGCTCACAGAAATAAGGAAAGTTCATAAAATATCTATAAAAACATAAAATTAACCAACATTAAATCCGTTGTTACTACAATATGCGTCGACTTCGAAGTGGGTGTCATTGCCGAATGGTTTAGTCGTCTGCCCTGGAACTTTTACCAGAATCGACGTTGTGGGTTCGAATCCTGGTTCCGCCACTTGTTTTTTTTTTGTTTGTTTTTTTTTTTTGTGAGAGTCTATTCTTTTCCCCTTTTTGTTTGGCCTTTTGTTCCGTTTCTGAGCATGAATTTCTAAAAATTGTTTTTATAAAAAAAAAAATTGTTTTTTTTTTTCTCCTCTATCTGACCATTTGGTCGCTCTCTGAATATTTCTGTTTGTATGCTTTTTAATTATTTATTCTTTTTAGACACGTTTTGAGATCGGAGTTGGGACGAATATGACAATTTGCTAGAAACTAGAAAGGAACCAAGAGAGAGAGAGAGAGAGAGTTAAAAAAAAGAATTAAGGAAAGTTAATAAAATATCTATAAAAACATAAAATCAACCAACATTAAATCAGTTGTTACTACATATACACAATATGCGTCGACTTCGAAGTGGGTGTCATGGCCGAATGGTTTAGTCGTCTGCCCTGGAACTTTTACCATAATCGACGTTGCAGGTTCAAATCCTGGTTCCGCCACTATTTTTTTTTTTTTTTTTTTATATTCCGTCTTATATTCCGGTGCAAGGGATAAATGTCCCATCCATCCTCCCCCCACCTCTTTTTTTTAAAACTCTCTACTCTCTCTCTCTCTCTCTCTCTCTCTCTCTCTCTCTCTCTCTCTCTCTCTCTCTCTCCTCTCTCTCTCTCTCTCTCTCTCTCTCTCTCTCTCTCTCTCTCTCTCTCTCTCTCCTCTCTCTCTCTTTAGTTCCTTTCTAGTTTCTAGCAAATTGTCATATTTGTCCCCATTCCGATCTCAAAAAGTGACTAAAAAGGATAAATAATTAAAAAGCAAGCAAACAGAAATACTCAGAGCGACCAAATGGTCAGATAGAGGAGAAAAAAACAAACAATATTTTTAAAAAAATAAAAACAATTTTAAGAAATTCATGCTCAGAAACGGAACAAAAGGCCAGGTGTCTGGGGATAATGAAAGCCCAGCCTTTTCGTTATCCCCAGACAGGTGTCTGGGGATAATGACAGCCTATTATTATGATTATGATTATGACCGATAATGTGGCGAAAAATCGTTATTATATTTTATAGATAGCTTAATATTAATTGGAAAAACTGTGACCAAAACAGAACAAATCAACAACCCAATGGATAATTTAATTGAGCATAATCCAAAAACGGCTTCAGATACAACTTCAAATTTAATGATTAGAATGATGTATATCAATATCATCATAATATATGGTAATTCAACATCTCTGTAACCTTAATAATAATAATAATAATAATAATAATAATAACACATTACAGTAACATGACACAGTTTCAGTTAGTTACAAAATGAGAGTCATTAATATTAATAACATCACTCCATGAAACTAATGTTACTCCATGGCAGTTAAAAGTACATGCGTAGTTGAGTGAAATTTAAGGATTATATCTTATAAAAATTATTCAACAATCTTATTATGCTTCTTATGTCTAAGCAATTTTAATTATGTAACATTTGCATCACATTAAGTAATAATAATAAGGTAGTGTCAGTGAGTTTATAATGCATCTTAATTGTATATTTACTGAAGGCAGTGTCTACGTACACTGTAACTGGTTTGCCGCTACAATACAAGCAATGGATGGACCTCGCTCTGTGTGTGTGTGTTATTTTTAAAAGTCAAACAATACAATTTAACCCATTAAAGGCGGGATTCAAGGTTACCGTGTATAAATGTTACCGTGTACGTAGATCCTGAGGCTAGTAACGGTTAGTACCGAAAATAATGACACAAAAATATCTGTGATATTCCTCTTTATAACGAAGTTATGCATCTTTAATTTAACCCCCCTAAAACTTTTAGTAAAAGCGAACGGCAATTTCAAGGCATAACTTTCTTATGGGCGAGTTGGGTCACAATTTGACTCCCACTTCTGCTGCTTACCAAACTGCCTAAAGTTACGTAGACACTCCGTTTACTGAAACCTTTCTCTACAACTATAATTTTTTACAGATGAAATTAGACATTGAAGAGCTTGAGTCCATCTGTAAATCAGCCCAGAGGGAAAAGGTCAAGGAATGCTTATCAAGGGAGATTACCCGATTACGACGGGAATTGAACAAATTGGAGGTCAAACCAGTAGCACATGATGATGGCAAAAAAGAGAAAATACAACGTGGTTATCAAGAGACAGTCACAAACTATGGTAAGCACTGAAGGGAAGGAAAGAAACTTTGTTGTTTTATTTTTTAAATTATTTTTATTTTGTTCTCACTACAGCTTTGCCCTTGTAATTAAGTAGTGATGATAATTTTCCGCGGAATTCTGTTATTTTTCGCTTTTCTCAGAAAATTCCCACTGATTTTTGCCCTGTCAACATTTTTCACAGATAATAAAAGCTCAGGTCATAAAGTGATGGATCCACAGAGAAACCACCATCTTATCTTATGTCATATTTAAACACCAGTGCTCATTTTAAAGAATGTTGGTGATACTTCCATTTTTATGACTAGTGCCAAATGTCAAAAGTGGCACACCAGTTGTCTTCAATGAGTTGATGGTTGAAAAGAAAGGGGGGGGGGGGGCAATTGGATTTTAATACTCTTGATGAGCTTGAAATGCATCGACATTTTAAAAGATCTTTACAACTTCTGATTTTTTAACAATTGATTGATAAATTAATCTGTTAGAGTAGTCTAGTCTCTCTCTGTCTTTCTCTGTCTCTCTCTCTCTCTCTCTCTCTCTCTCTCTCTCTCTCTCTCTCTCTCTCTCTCTCTCTCTCTCTCTCTCTCTCTCTCTTCTTTCTTTTTTTCTTTCTTTGCCATATCCATATTTCTCTCTCAATGTGGTTATAGACATAATAAATATTACAATTAAGGGTGATCAACTTCTTTTTAAACTTTGTTAGACAAAGTGTTTATCAATTTTTAATGATTCATACGTCATATTTATAAGCTGCAGAAAGTGAAAACAAATACAGTCTGGCATTTTAGCCAAAAGTTAATCATAATCGTTTGATGTAAGTGATATTATAGGCCCTTAAAATTGTAAGGAAATGGCTTTTCATTAATTATTAACAAAAAGTAAGTTATATCTCTAGTGATAAGAATGACAGAACACTAACTAGTAGTAGTAATATATTGCATAATGTTACTTAACTGTTATTTTATGCTATTTTTTATTTGGTTTGAGTTACACTGATGGACCAATCCACTTTCCTTCTTTTTGACAAATTATCATCACTGGTTAAGATAGAAAAGAAAGTAAGCTTCTTGCTACCCATAGGTTGACATTTCATCCAAAATCCATCTACATTTAGGAGAACAAACTATAAAATGTATGCTTTTCCTTTCTCGCCTTACAAGAGAAAAGTATGTCGAATCTGATTCGCAGATATCCTTTTCTTTTTCCTTTTTTATTTTTTTTTTATTTTTTCGTTTTGTTTATTGTTTGTTTTGGCTCTCTTCTCCCAATTCAGATATTTCAATCAGAACTTGATAAATAAACAGATGTTTTTGTCTGTTGTCTTTGGCGTATATCTGTGGGGGGAAATCCAAAGCTTGTACATAAATCATGTGTTCTCGTTTATTAATCCAAGACTTGCCATTATTGATATCATTTTAAAAAATATATTATTTTGTTATTATTCTCATTATTATTGTTGTTATATATTATTATATTATTATTTATTATTATTATTATTATTATTATTATTATTATTTATATTATTATTATTATTATTATTATTATTATTATTATTAATATTATTATTATTATTAATATTAATATTATTATTATTATCATCATTTCAGCATGGGACCAATCTGACAAGTTCATGAAGTTGTATCTTTCCTTGGACAGCTTGAGTTCAATCACAGATGAACAGATTTCATCCACCTTCACAAGCAAGTAAGTTGAGCTTTTCATCATTTTAGAAAATTTTTCCAGGATGGTTCCTATAGATGCTGAACGCTTGGCTAAGAAACTGACAACATTGCCGTCCAGAAATATAATGGACCAACACTCAAAACTATGAGTAACCATGACGTTTATAGTCTGGTCAATACAGTTTATTGAGAATTATAAAAATGAATGGCAAAAAACAACAACAACAAAAAAACAAAGACCTGAGCGATGTCAACTTCGTTATATCTGTAGGAAGGAGACAAAAATATTTGCTTGAAGTCCATGTTCGAAAACAGGCTATGATAGATACCAAAAATTCCAAGGGATCATGGCTATTTTGGATTGTAGGCATATTTCAGTAGGAGCATGGTTTCTTTAATAAATAAAAAAAGAGAAGAAAAAGTTGTCTTTAAGGGTTATAAGGCTCATGAAGTCAGAATTTATCATGATTTCTATAGCATTAAACTGACAGTTGTAACTTGCTTGCTACCCATTTAATAGGATGCTTGTGGATTGCCAAGTACTTTCCACCAGATCAGACCCATCTACCCACTTACTGGTGGATGAATAGGGGGGGGGGGGGGGGGGGGGGGGGTTGTTGAAAAATCTTAAACTACCTGCACTTTGGTTTCCGGTCTCTTTATATGTGAAGTGATTGCACCAACTACTGAGCTGTCATACCTATGGTCGCATAGTGTTTGCTTGATTTTTTTGTATTGGCTGATATCTAAACTAAAATGTTCATAAAGAAAGATTGCTGTAGAAGAAAAGAGGTGATTCTAAAAAAGAGGAAAATTTTAGTCATTGAAAAATGCTACCTATTTAAGGAAAGAAATTGGGGGGGGGGGGGGGGGGGGATCTGACATAAAGCACAGAAGGTCATTGGAGTATAAGAGAAGTTG
This sequence comes from Berghia stephanieae, assembly GCF_034508935.2. Taxonomy (NCBI): domain Eukaryota; kingdom Metazoa; phylum Mollusca; class Gastropoda; order Nudibranchia; family Aeolidiidae; genus Berghia; species Berghia stephanieae. The sequence continues at coordinate 13,409,564 of NC_088368.1, read as the reverse complement.
GGCTTCATTAACCTCAGCAAATGCCTAAAGACAATTGGCAAAGGATAAGGAGGATCAGATTGCTTCAATTTGTTAGCATGAGAGGCTTCCTTGAAATCATTATAATTACAATGTTCCAAGGAGTGTAAATATTTGTTTGAGATTTTATGTATAGATACACAAAGTATAAAGTATATTGCTTGGACATCATAGGCTAGTGACCTGGTTCATGAAAGGACCCAAATGTGTTGAGAAACTTAATAAAAGTTAGTATTAGGCCGGCTCCAGACATTCATGGAATCTTTTAAGGAGATCAGATGAAAATTTACTGCTGACATACACAACTAAGTGGTATGTCTAAAATATTTAAATCGATATATTTGGATTTGGCTCTCTTGTTGATCAGTTTTGACTTAGAAATCAAAAGATTTATCTTGCAATTAAAAAAAAAAAATTGTCAATCCAGAAACCCAATTGGTGTGTGGATAGGGGTCTTAAAAAGTTTTTTAAAGATTTGATTGGGGACCTTGTAAATTGTCTTGTCATAAAATTGAATAATAACACTTGGCATAAACACTATCGAAATTGATAATAATATTCTCGTTTTTATTTTTTCAATCCCAGGCAGTCCCCACTGCTCTAAAACTTGGCATGGAGCTTTGTCAAATCTTTGACCGACAAATCACAGGTCTCTTGTTTTGCAAAGGTTCCACTTTTGAACATGTTAATTGTAAAATGAAGCAATTTTTTCTGCTTTAATTTTAAGACAGAATTTGATGCTTTCAGACGTATGTCTTATAACAATCACAAACAGAAGGGGAAAAAATAGATCAATTGGATTTAACGTTTTAACTCTTGGCTGTATCTTTGTGTGATAAATGAGAGTTTTACAAACTTAGCAATAAGGGCCCCCCTCATGTTCTAATGGTAAATCTGAATAAAACAATCTTTTAGCTTTCCTATTGCTTTTTATTTTCCTTTGGTACTGATATTATCAAAAGTTTTGCAAGCGATGTAAACTCCAGGTATATAGAAACAAAGAAACAGACAACCATCACAAAAACTATACTGAAATAGGTAAATAAGACAAAGAAAAGAAAACGGAAATGGTGAAATTTATCATTTTTAAAAAACACTTGATTCTCTATTTTTTACCAGGTCAGTGAAAGTCAGTGTCCAGTTCCCCAACAAATCCAGCAATCTCCATATTGCCAAATTGTGTGAAGAGATAGAGCCTAACGAATCATATGTCAAGGTTAGAAATTTTTCTATGAAATTTGTATTTAAAAAAATAATTTTTTAATACTTATCTCTATCATATAGGTGCGTACATAAAGTTGTGACAAAATGTAATTCTACACCCTAAGATATTGGGGTATTTTGAAATCCAAAGGAATGATCCATTTAGATTTCATTATTTTTTTCTGACTCTAAGTGAATATTTCTTCTGTAAATTTCTTATTGTGTTGAAAGAGCATTAACATTGATGTGTATTATTATTATTATTATTATTATTATTATTATTATTATTATTATTATTATTATTATTATTATTATTATTATTATACATAAAATAAAATTCCCTTTACTCATCCCCAAGGGGAAATTTGTCTTTGGGATCTATTTCAAGGGAAGACTGGAATAACCCGGGCGTCATCGCAGAACAGCGCTGCAAAGTGAGCTAGGGCAAGGTGACTTCCTCAAGGCCACACAGCGCAGCGGCGGGTGATTGAACTCGGCATCTTTCGGGAACAAAGCATAGACCATACCACTGAGCCAGTCTGTCCCCTAATTATTATTATTATTATTATTATTATTATTATTGTTATGATGTTATCGTTATTATTATTATATTATTATTATTATTATTATTATTATTATATTATTGTTGTTGTTGTTGTTGTTATTATAATTACTGATTTGGCTTTAACATTGGTCTGTTTATTTTATTTTATTTTTGGTTCAGAAAAAGTCAGACTATGTTTTGGTGATGCTCAAAAAAAAGAATATTGGAAAAACATGGGCATACGTCACAGAAAAAGAAAAGGATAAGAAAGACAAGTTAAAAGATTCTGTGTAAGTGAATTACCTACTTTTGTCAGACTTGCCTCTTATACCAATCCAATTATTCAATATGTGACTTTGACAAAATAGTCAGTCGAAAAGCGCAAAGATATCATGGTGATTAAAAGAATTGTTTTGGAAATACTGAAAACTGACAAAACTAAGAAACAGGCAGTGCTTTTTGAATTATATATAAAGTGTGAATCATTCACTATAATTTCAATCAAATTTGTCTCATGGCTGCATCTCAGTAATTTGGTAATGTTCTTTATATTTGAGGCATTTATATTATTTATGACATCAATTTTGAAGATCATTTTTCATACTCAAAATTTTCAAATTAACAATGAATGTTGTTTAGTATTTATATTCATTTGAACAGCAAATTCATCTTTTTCAGATGAGTTATGGTTATTATTATTGTTGTTGTTATAATAATAATTATAATAATAATTATTATTATTATTATTATTATTATTATTATTATTATCTTCATTATATCTCATTCATTCATTATATATCATCATATATCATCATCATCATCATCTATCATATATTATTTCGTTATTATTAAAATTGCTTTCCTTCAACAGGTCCAAAGACGATGACCCAAGCACTGGCCTGACGAAGATGCTACAGACCATGTACGAAGATGGGGATGATGAGATGAAGAGGCAGATTGCCAAGGCTTTTTACGAGTCTCAGAACAAACAGAAGGGAGATGGGTCGGATCCACTGGCTGGATTATAATGATGCCACATCATCTCAGGCATAGCTGCTTTCCTGAATGTCAGTTTTTGTATTATCTTTACACCTGTCGTATAAGCAGATTTGACCAGTACATACTTACATAATTCTCATCAAGCTGTGGGGTGCAACAGGCATCTCCCAAAGACTTTCATTTCAGTCTGTCGGCTGCATGGACACCAATGTTGTTCCAGGTTAAACCTTTTTTAACTCACTCAACCCTAGCCCTCTAGCTCTGTGCTGTCTCATGGCCCTAGAGGTTTTGTTACTTTACAAAATTGTTTTTAAAAATATTGCTCAGTTGCTCAATTCAAAAGAAAATTGGCATGTACATAGCTTTATTCAACTACTACCACCATGTAAAGATTGAAATCAGTAGCTTTAATAATACGTATTTGTCATAATTGATAATGGGGTAAAAGTAATCACAGCCAAATACTGAGATATTCAGTGTTTGGGTTGAATGAGTTAAGCTCTTCTCTAGGTACCTTTGCACCTGCTTCTTTGTCTTTTACATTCATTTTCTGTGAATTTTGGAAATTCCTTGTTTTTATTCAATTTTTCTTCTATCAAATTTGCAGCAAGGATATTTTTGGTGAAGATGCTAATTTTTTTATTAATTAATTTTCATCATATAGTACTCATTCTGGGCTTATTTGTTGTTTTATTTATGTGAGGCTTTATTTTCATGTCATATTTGAATATTGGCCAAATTTGATATTTTAGCATTGTTAATGTTATAATTTCAAACTGTTTAATACAGTTACAGTCTTGAAAAAAAAATTAGGTGATTAGTTTGTGTTGTGTAGAGTGAGTTCAAGAAATTTTGTTGTTTTGGATTATAGTTTATGCAGTCAGCAGGATTTGAATATTGGGTTTTGGTGCATAACGTTTAAACTAATTGCCCTACCACGTTGTTTGTTTTGGTTTCAAAAGTCTTTGATTTATAGTAATTACATCCAATAACTGGTAAAATATTTGCTATATGTATGATGTGAAAAATTGGTTTGGATTAGCTATTATTATTATATGAAATTGCAAGAATGTCAGAGTTCAGTTAGCGCCAACTCAGTTGTTGAAAGGATTTCACAGCTGGGAGTGGCGTGGGGTAAAAGTAAACTAATGGATAGGCAGTCATTTTTTTCAGGATTTTTTTATTACAGTGCAACCCCTGGATAACGACATCGCCCAGGACCGGAAAATTATAAACATTTTTTGTTTGTTTGTTCATAGTATGCTGGTATTAATGATATGCAATAAGGAAGAAAAAAGCAGAATTCTGATGTGATGAGAGGGATATCATTGTGTCCAATGCCATTGTATGTGGGTCAAAATATCCTCTACATTACCATTACCATTCCTGAGCATAGATAGCTGACATGGGTTCCACATTGCTGACTATGTCCAGATGATGATTTTGAATGTTATTTTTTTACTATTTTTATCAATGTTATTTTATGAATAATTCTCACGAGAAGTAGTACAAGCTGAATACTAAAATAAAATTGTTTTTCATCATAACATATTTGAATATGTGTTTTTGATTGTTTTATGACAGTTATGGCCTGTCATTAATTATTAAGTATTCTTACCAGGTGGAGTCTTCTGGCCTCTCATGGGATATTTCCTCTAGTTCCTTTTCCGATTTTTTTTTTTTCTTGGAATGCGACAACTTGGTTTTTCCTGGCCCTGGCCAGAGTCCTTGTCTGAAATGGAAACAGTCAAATGTATAGTATTCGTTTTTGGAGCGATAATTTTTTTTCTTGTAAATCATTCTCTGTTGATGTGTGCTATCATAATTTGTGTTTAGAATTATATTTTATAAACATTTGAGTGTATTCCTCTTAGTGGGATCCAGTGTTGGTGTCTGGATGAGACTTATTTCATGATTTTCAAACCAAGTGCTCTTCTCTTGGATTCTGCCTCTGTTCCCTATTTCAACAGGTATCCCTTGTCTTACTTTTTCTTGGGAATGGGCCCTTTTAATCGTAAATCTAGAATTTATGACAATCTCATTTTCTTCCTTTTTACTGGCGCTGATTTGACCTTAATGTGTTGCAACCGTAAAATAATAAAAAGCAAACACATGGACCAGATGATGGGTGTAATTCCTCTAAGGGGAATATTGAATGCCCCTTGGTCAAGGGAGTTTCATCAGTCCATATCCCAGCTATCTCTTCTATACCTCAGCCCATACCATTATGACTTTGTGTGCCCTTGTTCTATTTGATTTTGCTTGGGCCCTACCTGGGGATTCTTTCTGAAAGGGGAACAAAAGTCTGACAGATCTATCTCTCTGTAATGGATGATATATTCCCTGTCGTGAGTCATCCCTCCATGTCAATCTTTGGTTATTATTTCACAAAGCAGCTTTCTAGGTGGTGTTCCCGACCTCCCATAATGGGCTGGGAGGGAGGTCGCTTACTGTGTCTTCTATCACATTATATGTTTTCCAATTGCTTTTTGTCTTTGTCTTGGAATGAAATTACTTGGTTTTGTCCTTTACCTTGCTTGGAGTCCTCTGCTGAGAGAGAACAGTCAAATGTATAGTGTTAGTTTTAGGAGATGATTTTTTAAATTTTGAAAATCATCTCTCTGAAATGCACTGCATTATTTTTTTATTACAAACAATTTTAATTTGTATGAACTATTTTCCGCTCTTAACCCTGGGGAAAGAATTATAGGACTAGTGAGCGGCGTTTTAAAGATATTTGAACCATGTATTTTACTAACTTTTACCATGATTAATAAGCCGGATTACAAACAATGACAATGTGTTGGCAGGTCACTAAAAGTCAGTGTTGTAAACCGATGGTAAAAATGACTTCACGCATCAAAATTGGCGGGGTCTTACAATTCCTTTTTCCCTCTATCTGCCCCTTCTCTCTTTGTACACAATGAATATGATAAAACTATTTACATCTCATACAATTCCTTTCATGTTTAAAGACTCATTAGCTATTGTTTCCTATAACAAGAAATACATTTTCATGCGAGTGTAAATACTATTTTCTGCAAGGATTTGACCAGGACAAACTTTTTTGCCACGTTAGAGAGTCCATCCTTTGCTAATTCAGGTTGGCGTGTCCCTAACAAAGTGGTGTGTAGCTTGAAGTCATTTATATATATATGCACGTTCTTCATTGGCCGGATCGACCAGTCAACTGAATGACGACCATAGAGAGAGTGCCCATCCAGATTGTAAACTTATTCTAATCTGTTATCATTTAATCTCTTTTTGAGACACCATGACATGTATCGTAACACCTACTACTATCACTATCACACACGCACGATCAATGTCATAACACTATCACCCATCACTTTCACATACTTGTTATCATACTAACCTCTACTGACAAAATGCCTTGAATTTGAACAATTATAACAAATAAATATGAACATTTGCAGAGTACATTTTCATGTATTTACCATGCTCAATGCGCTTCACAATTACCCAGCAGGCCATATGGAACCAAATTATCTCCATTACCTACAGTACCAGCCACCTGTTAGGGGTCCTTTGGGTATCAACACTCTTACAATATCCGCCACTGGCCAAAGCCAGGGACTCATTCACACCTGCATCGGGGAGGTAATATGCCTGAAGTCCCCATTTGTGTCGTAAAATAAACGTGTCATAAATTCTGGCCAGAAAACTCGTTCTTCAAATATCGATCGAGTAAAATGGCTCTCATGTTGTCAAAAACTCTCAAACCTAGGACTTCCTTAACGTCCTACGTTTAAAATTTAACAAAATTATTTTTATATTTATTTTATTGTTTATTTCATATTTTTTTTTAAGGTTTTAAAAATTTTAAGTTTTTTATTTTTTAAAAAAAAGGGATGAAGGTCATTTTGATCGGTCGATATTTGAAGGACAGTTTTTTTGGCCAAAATCTCTGAAAAGTGTTTTTCCAGAGTATGGCAAATTTGTATAGTTGTTATTAGGTGTATATTTAGTATTTGATTTGAAGTGTGGTCATTTTGGTGACGAACTCACTAGCTATAAAATGGAGTTTATTAAGAGCTACAGTTTTTCTAACTTTTCTTCTTTGATTTGTTTTTTCGCTTTTTTTGATAAATCCTAATAATAATTTCGTTCATTCGTGTAAGTTTAGTGGTGTTGTTTGTAGTCTTGTGGTATGACACTCGCCCTCTGACCCGAAGGTTCGAGAGTTGATGTACGTGACGCAAAGTTGAGCTCCTAGGATAGCACGCATTTTACTCACACACATACATACACACACACACATTTCGTTTTAATGTTAAAGTCTCAACCAAACCCGTTGTGTCAAGTTTAAGATGTTAATCTCGTTTTCATCCTTGGTTATGATGTGTGGAAGAAAAAGTAAAGATCAACACCATAATATATATGGCGTACTTCCATGGATTCACCATGCTCAATGCGCTTCACAATGTGATTTTAGCCAGTTGCCTTTCAGAGCCGTAGGGCCGGAGTCTAAACCCCTGTTTCTAAAGAGTTAAACAGACAACAGCAATTGCTTGTCACCCTTTGGATAAGACGCTAGTCTATTTCAAATAGCTTTTTGGCCAGTTCTGAATCAACCAAAATCACTGCTGGGTTGACAGTTAAAAAAAAAATAAATCTGGACTTCACACGAGATCGATCGCTTTCCCTTCTGCACATGAAGCGAATAGTGTATTTCCTGAACTGTCACGGGACATCCACATGTACTTGTTAGAAATGGCTTATAAAAATGTGTTTTGGGACTTTCCAATCTCAAAATTGGGATCTCCCAATAAGATGAGAGTCTGTTCATTTCTGCGAAGCCTACTTTCATCAAAATTCAAAGTGACGTTTGCATAGTATTGTAAATACTTCTAGACGTCTAGCAGAGTTTCCCCGTTCGAAGACGAGGATGGCTTTCCGATTTATGTAGGTCTTTGTGCGTTTTTAGTGCGGCTATATGGTCTTTAAGTATGGCACTCGCTTTCAATCGGAAGGTCTTGGGTTCGAGCCTCGCTCGGCGCATAGTTGAGTCATTGGAAAAGGCTCTTTACTAACATTCTCTCACCGTACTCAAATGTAAAATGAGTACCTGGCCGTTAACAGCATTCTCTGTCCGAAAAAAAAATGTAATATCGCCTAACAGGCGTCATGTCCGGTCCTAAATGTTAAATGTTGCTGTTGGCTAGGGACCCATTTTAAAGCGCTTTGAGCACGTTTTGTGGATATTGCGCTATATAAAAGCTCAATTCAATACAAATTTATTCAACAGTGATGCAGCTGATTGAAGGGATTTTACAATGGCCGGTACTGGAGGAAGTCCTCGTTTTCATGGCGACTCTCTATTTTGAATAATTTTGTGCTTTTATTCAAATTGTGAAGAAACCAAATATTATTTTTAAATCATGTAGTTACCGATCCTAGGGGAGACCTTCCGAAAGCTCCCAGCGCTAGCATTTCTTTCAATTTGTTTTTTCACCGTGGATCATTTGACAGGCGTTTGTTTATTTATTCAATTTGTCATCATATAGATAGTATGCGCTTGGCTAAGAAGCTCATAACATTGCCATCCGGAAGTATAACGGACCAACACACAAAACGGTGTGTATCCATGAACATTTATAGTCGGGTAAATACAGTTCAGTGAGCACTACTCATGTCATCTTCGAACTATCTATAGATAGAATGCGCTTGGCCAAGGAGTTCACAACATTGCCATCCGGAAGTATAACGGACCAACACACAAACTCTGTGTAACCATGAACTTTTATAGTCTGGTTAATACAGTTTAGTGAGAACAACTCACAAACGCGGATGGCAAAAATAATAACAAAGGCCTGAGTGACGTCATCTGCATACTATCTATAGAAGCATTTTAAAAACTCTAGACAAAACCTTGATAGATTTGTGAAAGTTTAAAATTTCCTAATTTGACCATTGTTTTGATTCTAGGTATTGAAAGGTAGTGCAAAGCAGTCCTAGAGTTGTTTTTTCTTTTCTATTAGGGTTAGCTCGAGGTCGGAGGATTTTTTTTTTCTATTGTGGTAAGTTATTAATCTTAGTAAAGGTAATCGGGTGTTTGTTTTTCCTATTAGGGTTAGTTAAAGGTACTAGGTTGTATTTTTTTCTAAGGGTTAGTTGAGGGAATATTTGAGTTGTTTCCCATAGCACTAGGAGCTTTCGGAAGGCCTCCCGATCCTAGCGTTTTGCAGTTCCCAAACAACCATCCAAATTTGACCGTTCTTGAATTCTTTGTTTTTACATTTTTAGAGTTACAGTGTTTGAGGGCTTAGCTCTATTATCAAAAGATTCTAATTCAAGATTTTTCTCAGGGTACTTAAATGTTAAGATGTTCAGCTTTGTAAATTTGATGCCTTGCCTTTTTCCACACAAGCACTTTTCTACAGATTGTCTACTTCAAATGTCACAACTCAATTTCTATATGGAAGTAACAGCACGTTTTAGACAAGTGTCTACTCTTGTACACCATACCGTTAAATCAGTCTCCATAAAATATGACATGGGGATCATTCCCCTAGATTGGATGGGGTCTTTTGACCGAGGATGCGCGCGGGGGGGGGGGGGGGGGGGGGGTCATTGTTGTTGTCTTCTATCCCTTTACATTTCTTTTATATATTCCTTTCTGTCTTTATCTTGGTATGTGTTTAATTGGTTTTGTTCTGGCTGTGGCCGAGTCAGCGGCTGAGAGGGAACTGTATAGATAGTATGCGCTTGGCTAAGAAGCTCATAACATTGCCACCCGGAAGTATGACGGACCAACACACAAAACCGTGTGTAACCTTAAACTTATATAGTCTGGTTAATACAGTTTAGTGAGAATCACTCACAAACGCGGGTGGCAAAATACAATAACAAAGGCTTGAGTGACGTTATCTTCTTTCTATCTATAGTATTAGTTTTGGGAGATTTTTTTTCCTTTTAAATAATCTCCCGACTGTGTACTATTATAGTTTTTTGTATTATATATATTTTGTAAACATTTGAGTTTATCCCTCCTAGGGGATGTTTTGCTGATGCCTGCATGAGAATTTTAGGTGGTCTCAAACTAAGCACATAGATAGTATGCCTTTGGCGTCTATTTATGTTCCCTATAGGGGAAGCGAGGACGAGAGACGCATGCGCACAAGCAACATGACGTTCTCTCTCTATTAACTTTTCCGCTGGTTACGTCACAGACCATGGGTGACGTCCAATCAAGGGACGCTACTCTTCCGCTAATCTCATTCCCTATTTGAACCCTTCTCTTTGGCTTACTTTTTTTTCGGCGCTTTTAATTGTAAATATCTAATTTGATTTATGCCATTCAATTTTCATATATTTTATCGGCGTTTATAGGACTTAAAAAGTGTCGTAAGCGTGGCAAAACTCTTCTTAAAAACTAACAAACATTCCAATGGCGATCACATTATAGGGTACTCTTCCGCTAATCTCATTGCCTATAGTATGTACTTATTTATCTATTCACCCATAGGCAACATTGACATTCTCAGCCCTTCAAGTTTTAGTCTAACACCCATTGTCTCCCAACCCTGGCTCAACAGTGGACCCGTCTCCCTGCATTTCAATGTAAGTATGCAATGAGTACTAATTGGATTCAGTAGTCTGATGTCACGCCGCCCGGCAACGGCGGCCATCTTGGTTCTAAACAAAGAAAATCATTACTTTTTATTCATATGTCTTGTGATCAGAATATATAAAAGTCAAAACAAGATCATATTTAGAATGTTTTTCTCCTCTGGATACACTTTTATGCTCGTCGGAGAAATATTTCATAAGGGCGTCCGACATTGTTCCCATAGTTTAGAGCCAGTGTTACGAAGTTATCATGCGTCATTAGGAAGGAAGTGACGTTACGACTATTGAATCCTATTATTGTACGGTTTTGTATCATGGCATTCACCTTTGGACCGTTATATCCCTGGTTTGAGTCCCTCTAAAAGTGAGATCGTAAAAATACACCAAATTTAAGCCGAGACAGAGGTTTAGATTTAAACCAAAACTAGAGGTGCCAAAATGAGCCAGTAAAATGGAGAGAAAAATAAAGTGAGTAGATGTGACTCATATATAAGGGAACAACACAAAACAAACAACGTTTCGGCCCTTGCCCTTCGTCAGGAGACAAAAAACACAAACACAAAGATGTAAATTTACAAAATATCACATCTCGTCAAATGTGGAAACATTTGACGAGATGTGATAACTGTGTATATTCTAATATTTACAACTTACAACAGGGTTTTATTTTTTTACATGAAAGTGCTCGTAAAATTGTGGTCTTTTAAAGTGTGATATATTACATAAATTGATACGGATTTTTTAAAACATTCAATATATTTTATTATTGATTCTGGAAATTCAGATTTTTACAGCGAAGTATGTTCCCATTCCTTTTTAAAGTTCTACTCACTGTGCTATTTGCAATAATTTAAGCGACACAAACAATTGAAGTGATTTTAACCAATTTTAAGGCACAACAAACAAGTAGATAGTAGCGGGACGAGAAAACAACGAATTACATAATAAGTGATTACTAGTCACAGACCATCTCAACGCCGTCCTAATTCACATAGACTTCCCTTTACCCGACATAATAATATTGTAATCATTAATAATTAATTGAGATCATCTCAAATAGCCTACAACTTAATGATAACGGCCTTCTATGCCACATGGATGACCGCTTAGTCGGTAACCAGTCTTCAAGATATTTATATTAAGTGCAGTCTTTTAAACGTTCGTTTCGAGAATGAAAATAGAAATGCCCTGATATATGATCCTATCATCGAGAATGTGATACCCTCTCCTTGTAATTACATAAACTTGGTGGCTTTCTACTAAACTAATTCCCAATGGATGCAGAGTTTTTAACGTTAACAGACAAAACAGGAAGGGCGGTGAAGTCATGGTCATTTCAAACGCATTTCTTAAGATAAACAAAGTAAAATCTACACCATACAATGACAAGTCCTTTGAACATCTAGGGGTGATTTAAAAAAAGATAATATCCGGTCTCTGCCTTCCATCTTATTCCAGGAATAATAATAATTCCAATTATACATTTTTAGATGAATTTGAAACTTTGGTTTTCGACAAAACTAGCAAGATCAAGAATGGAAATTGTTTACTACTTTGCGATTTAACATTCATTTTGACAACATTAACAATCAACACACCCTAGCATTTCAACTGTTTTAGAATTCCACAACTTGTCCCAACAATTCCGGGAATCTATCATAAATATATATATATATATATATATATATATATATATATATATAATATATATATATATATTATTATTATTATTATTATTATTATTATTATTATTATTATTATTATTATTATTATTATTATATTATTTTAAACATTAAGAACATCAGCTTTGATATTATCCTATAATTTGTCTCTGAAAAATGTAATAAATAGACATGGGGTAAAAGTAACCACGGGAACACTACGGATAAAGTCGGTGTTAGGGCTGAGTTGACTTTAAGAGTGTTGACTTTATGTGTGTTCCACTGTATTCAATAATATCACGTCTAACGCCTTGAATGATCAATATCTCATTCTCACCAAGACATCATCATTCGTCAAATACCCAATGGTGCAATGAGCTAATAAAACAACAGAAATATAAATTGAGGCGTGCTGAGTAAAACTGGGACAGACAATTGAAACTTGAAGTTACCGTCAAACGTATGTTTCCATTTGAAATGCCCGTACCAAAGCCGTGACCTCTGCTCGATCAATCTACATAAAGGATACCTTACTGTCCACGAAAGACAACCTAAGTCATTGTATAAGATGTAAACTATCTGATTATCATCATCATCATCATCATCATCATCATCATCATCATTATTGTTTTTATTAGTTATTTTATTATTATTATTATTATTATTATTATTATTATTATTATTATTATTATTATTATTATTATCATTATTATTGTATTAATTATTAATATTATAAAAATAAAATAATAATATAATATATTATAATATATATATAATATTATTATTATTATTATTATATATTATTATTTATTATTATTATTATTTATTATTATTATTATTATTATTATTATATTATTATTATTATTATTATTATTATTATTATTATCATTATTATTATTATCATTATTAAAAAAAAAAGATTATGACTTTCTACTCAACGCTGTTCATCTGGTCAATACAACATCAAAACAAATCGATACGATGGGTGACAATTATGAAAACTTTTATTGAAACTTCCAGGGCAGTTGGAAATCCACATCGGATGGTTCCCTAACTCATGTTGGACCTGACTTCAATGCGACGGCAGGTAGTAGAATATCAAAAGTCCCGTCGTCGTCATCATCATCATCATCATCACCATCATCATTATTATCATCTTCCTCATCATCATCACAACCAGCATCGTCATGTAGCAATACCATATTTGTCATAATCATTCTTCTCCTGATAAAACAATTGATTAAAAAAAATTTATTATAATAGTCATCTTTGTAGTAGTAGTAGTAGTAGTAGTAGTAGTAGTAGTAGTAGTAGTAGTAGTAGTAGTAGTAGTAGTAGTAGTAGTACTAGTAGTAGTACGAAGGGGTGGAGGAGGAAGAGTAGTAGTAGTAGTAGTAGTAGTAGTAGTAGTAGTAGTAGTAGTAGTAGTAGTAGTAGTATTAGTAGTAGTAGTAGTAGTAGTAGTAGTAGTAGTATTAGTAGTAGTAGTAGTAGTATGTAGTAGTAGTAGTAGTAGTAGTAGTAGTAGTAGTAGTAGTAGTAGTAGTAGTAGTAGTAGTAGTAGTAGTAGTAGTTAGTAGAGTAGTAGTAGAGAAGGGTGGAGTAGGAGTAGTAGTAGTAGTAGTAGTCGAGGGAGAGATATAGTAGTAGTTAAGTAGAGTAGTAGTAGTAGTGTTAGTACAGTAGTAGTAGTAGTAGTAGTAGTAGTAGTAGTAGTAGTAGTAGTAGTAGTAGTAGTGGTAGTAGGAGTCGGAGGAGAAGGAGGATGAGGGGGAGTAGGAGTAGTAGTAGTAGAAGTCGGAAGAGGAGGAGGAGGATTAGTAGTAGTTAAAGGAGGAGGAGTAGGAGTAGGATTAGGAATACTCTTAGGAAGGCGAAGAATGTTCTGAGTGAGAAAAGGACAAATAACGGGAAGTTGTTTTATCCGATGTATATATAATCTATTAGTGAGCTTGGGACATTTGGGAAATTACATACGCAGATCTAAAACCGTGTATTTTAAAGGTTTTATAATG
>NC_088368.1:13363031-13390531 GCF_034508935.2 Berghia stephanieae | reverse complement strand
CTTTGTTGCTGTTTTTTTTTTATGGTTAAAAGACTTGACCTTTTATCAAGGAACTAATTGCCAACTCTCTATTTGGTCTAAAATTAAAGAAGCAAAGTCTATCCCTGTTGACGTTAGTGAAAGTTATCTAAAGCTTACTTGTTTATGGATCTGATCAACTAAAATTTTAAAAGTCATCTCTCTGTATAGTTGGTAGTCAGAGTACATAATATAGGGTTCGGTAAGAACAAAACACAGCCTTCAAACTAGCACAAAATATTCTCTTTAAAGAAAAAAGTGATAAAAATTTCACAATTTTGTATCGATACTTTTGACATTTACATTTAAATAAAAGACTTTTTGCGATTGATGTGCTATACTTCTTTATCGTCTCTTCATCTTCTTCTTTTCTTCTTTTTCTTCTTCTTCTTCTTCTTCTTCTTCTTCTTCTTCTTCTTCTTCTTCTTCTTCTTCTTCTTCTTCTTCTTCTTCTTCTTCTTCTTCTTCTTCTTCTTCTTCTTCTTTTTCTTCTTCTTCTTCTTCTTTTTCTTTTTTTTCTTCTTCTTCTTCAAAAATCAGTTCAGTGCTTTTTTGTTGTTGTTGCAGGGTTTGAAGTGTTGGAAACCGCTTAATATAGAAAATAGATTATAAGTGCTCAGAAAAAAAGATAATGTTATGATACCGAAATAAACCCATTGATTTTCTTTTACAGATATTTCCAGTTGGATTCTTGGTTTTACTCCAAAGACAACTTGCAGGCTGTGACTACTTGGGATGCCACAGAAGCGACATTTCCAGAAGGACTTCAGTAAGAATCCAACTCAAGAACAAAACATCACCTTTACTCTTTCTTCCCCTCCACCATCCGACTTTGGAACTCACTACCAACCACTTGTAAACAAGCCCTTTCCACTGATGACTTCAAAAAATCGCTCCCTGCTTCCCTCTAAAACCCGTGTTACTGAAAAGACGGCCATACAATCTTCAGCCTGAAGAAGAAAAAAAAGAAGAAGAAGAAGAAGAAGAAGAGAAAAGAAGAAGAAGAAGAAGAAGAAGAAGAAGAAAAAGAAGAAGAAAGAAGAAGAAGAAAGAAGAAGAAGAAGAAGAAGAAGAAGAAGAAGAAGAAGAAGAAGAAGAAGAAGAAGAAGAAGAAGAAGGAAAGAAGAAGAAGAAGAAGAAGAGAAGAAGAAGAAGAAGAAGAAGAAGAAGAAGAAGAAGAAGAAGAAGAAGAGAAGAAGAAGAAGAAGAAGAAGAAGAAGAAGAAGAAGAAGAAGAAGAAGAAGAAGAAGAAGAAAGATAGAAGAAGATAGAAAGTAGAAGAAGAAGAAGAACATATTCTAGAACTTGAGAATACAGAATGAAGAAGAACTTAATGATGTGAACAACCAAGTGGCTCAATAACCAGTGATTAATTTGAAATCAACACATACTTGATAAAACTATGTAACCATTAGTATGTGAAATCTCAAATATGTAAAGTTGTCAATAACCTCTAGCTATTTGTGATAACTTTCATTAGATAAACAGTAAATGTAGCTTAATAACCATTAGGTCATTGGAAAGCCATTACCATTGTGAATACCATTAATTGAGTACTTGATAACATGTTTGAATAGCCATATGATATTTTAAACCTGATTTTCAAACGTAATAACCATAACTTGATTGCAAATAAACAGTAGATGGCGTTAATAATCGTCACTGTTTTTGTACAGTGTAAAAATATGAGGTTGGAATTAAGTTTTCAATTTAAAGAGTATAATTCTTCTTCTTCTTCTTCTTCTTCTTCTTCTTCTTCTTCTTCTTCTTCTTCTTCTTCTTCTTCTTCTTCTCTTCTTCTTCTTCTTCTTCTCTTCTTCTTTCTTCTTCTTCTTCTCTTCTTCTTCTTCTTCTTTCTTCTTCTTCTTCTTCTTCTCTTCTTCTTTTTTCTTCTTCTTCTTCTTCTTCTTCTTCTTCTTCTTCTTCTCTTCTTCTTCTTCTTTTCTTCTTCTTCTTCTTCTTTCTTCTTTCTTCTTCTTCTTCTTCTTTCTTCTTCTTCTTCTTCTCTTCTTCTTCTTCTTCTCTTCTTCTTCTTCTTCTTCTTCTCTTCTTCTTCTTCTTCTTCTCTTCTTCTTCTTCTTCTTCTTCTTCTTCTTTCTTCTCTTCTTCTTCTTCTTCTTCTTCTCTTTCTTCTTCTTCTCTTCTTCCTTTCTTCTTCTTCTTCTTCTTCTTCTTCTTCTTCTTCTTCTTTCTTTCTTCTCTTCTTCTTCTTCTTCTTCTCTCTTCTCTTCTTCTTCTTCTCTTTCTTCTTCTTCTTCTTCTTCTTCTTCTTCTTTCTTCTCTTCTTCTTCTTCTTCTTCTTCTTCTTCTTCTTCTTCTCTTCTCTTCTTCTTCTTCTTCTTCTTCTTCTTCTTCTTCTCTCTTCTCTTCTTCTCTTCTTCTTCTTCTTCTTCTTCTTCTTCTTCTTCTTCTTCTCTTCTTCTTCTTTCTTCTTCTTCTTCTTCTTCTTCTTCTTCTTCTTCTTCCTTCTTCTTCTTCTTCTCTCTTTTCTTCTTCTCTTCTTCTTCTTTCTTCTTCCTTCTTCTTCTTCTCTTCTTCTTCTTCTTCTCTTTCTTCTTCTTCCTTCTCTTCTTCTTCTTTCTTTTCTTCTTCTTCTCTTCTTCTTCTTCTTCTTCTTCTTCTTCTTCTTCTTCTTCTTCTTCTTCTTCTTCTTCTCTTCTTCTTCTTCTCTCTTCTATCTCTCATCATCTTCATCATCATCATCATCATCATCATCATCATCATCATCATCATACATCATCATCATCTCATCATCATCATCATCATCATCATCATCATCATCATCATCATCATCATCATCATCATCATCATCATCATCATCATCATCATTCATCATCATCATCATCATCATCATCATCATCATCATCATCATCATCATCATCATCATCATCATCATCATCATCATCATCATCATCATCATCATCATCATCAATCATCTATCATTATCATATATTATTATTATTATTATTATTATTATTATTATTATTATTATTATTATTATTATTATTTATTATTATTTCATCATCATTATTATTATCATCATCATTATTATTATCATCATCATTATTATTATTATTATTATTATTATTATTATTATTATAAAATCTGGTCGTTTCAATGCTTTTGCTTCTGTTTTTATTTGCTCCGTTATTTCCTTTCTATTTCCCTTTTGTTTGCTTGTTTTTGTTGGGGTGGGGGTGTTCTATCTTTGTTTCTTTGTTGTTGTTGTTTTTCTTTTTTACTTTTCTCTCTTCCTTTTTTTTTTGATGATGTTGTCTTCTCTGTAGAGATTTATGGAGATCAGACAGAATAGGGATTCATTTTCTGTTATCTGATCCCAGTCACTGGGTGGGGTTCCTGACCTCCCATAGTGGGCAGGGAGGTACATACTGCGTCGTCTATCCCCTTATATCTGTTTTCCAACTTGCTTTCTGTCTTTGTCTTAGAATGAGATTACTTGGTTTTGTCCTGGTCCTGACCAGATGCCCTGGCTGAGAGGGAAACAGTCAAATGTATAGTTAGTTTTGGGAGATTATATTTTTTCCTTGTAAATCATTTCTCTGTATTATGTTTTCTTTATATTATACATGATTTGTAAAACATTTGAGTGTGTTCCTCTTAGTGGGGACCTACTGTGCTTGCATCTGGATGAGACTTTTAGTGATCTCAAACTAAGTACTTTGATAGTGTGCTCTTGGAATCTACACATGTTTCTTATTTAAACTAATTCCCCTTTATCTTCCCTTTCTTGGGTGCTTTAATTGTAATTCTAGAACTTTTTACTATCCCATTTTCTTCCTTTTTACTGGCGCTGATATGACCTTAATGTGTTGCAAGTACCGTAAAACCCTTAAAAACCCTAGTCGTTTCTTTCTCTCATCAGGTCTTCCAACACAAGCTATGCCAAGCAAAATGGCGGACTTTTTGATTTTTTTTATTGGGAGCAACTTATCTCTACCGATGGATGCTGTAAGCTATAGGGAATGAGATTAGCGGAAGAGTAGCGTCCCTTGATTGGACGTCACCCATAGTCTGTGACGTCACCGGCTATGGGTGACATCCAATCAAGGGACGCTACTCTTCCGCTAATCTCATTCCCTATAGAATCATTTACTCCTTTTCTTCTTCGTCTATATTAAAATACGAACCTAACAAAATGTGATACCTGACCGACAGATGATGAGATGCACAAACAAGTGATATAATATAGTCTTATATTCCATTCAATTCTAGAATTTGTAGACTCAGTCTTTCGACTCTCGGGTTAATATAATTCTCCACATCGGTCAATAATCTTATATTATTATTACAGATACTTGCAACTGTACATTAAGATGTTTTGCTGTTAAAAAACTTGAGCTTGAGCTTTTATATAGCGCGATATAAAGTGCTCTACGCGCTTTATAAGGGGTCCCTGGCCAACAGCAACATGTAACATGTAGAACCAAACATGACGCCTGTTAGGCGATATTACAATTTTTTTTTTTGACAGGTAACGCTGTTAACGGCCATGTACTCATTTTACACCTGAGTATGGTGAGAACATGTGAGTAAAGAGCCTTTTCCAAGGACTCAACTATGCGCCGAGCGAGGCTCGAACCCATGACCTTCCGATCCGATAGCGAGTGTCATACAACTAGACTACATATCCACACAAAAATGTCAGAAGACTATAGAATAGAATCAGTTGTCGTTTTATTTTCCTTCCAATAGATATTCTGGGAATATTTGCTTGGACATGGACGTGAGGAATGGGGCTTGGAGGTTTATGAGCAGGTGAGTCAAAATCTGAAAAAGGTGTGTATAATAATAAAGTGTAATAAAGTAAAAACAATACTTGTTTGCACTGCTGTTGACATGGCTTTCAATCTTGTATGTATATATTATGCATTATTATATTGTTATGGTTATCTTCTATATGCGCGCGCGCGTGTGTGTGTATGTGTGCTTTGCATGTCATGGTTGAAGATATATGTTTGTACACCACATATACATGAGTACATTTAAGTTGAAATACTATCTTTACCACGTGTATCATTATTGTAATCATTAATCAATAGCTTTATGGAATTACTATTAATATTAAGGGCATTCAAAGGATTTTATCTTATTTAGCCCTACACCATATGTTATGTTATGTTATGTTATGTTATGTTAAAGTGTTAGTCTTAGACAAAGCAGGAAGATGAAGGCTGAGTTTATGGACATAATTTTGTTCTTGTACTGTTCCTTCACATTTATCTGGCTCTGCATTATACACATCTGTTTAGAATTGAATCTTACACTCGTGCCAGCTCTTAACATCAATAATAACAACAACAGATATTCACACACACAGACACACACACACACACACACACACACGAACAAAACATGAATCCTTAACAAAATCCCTTAATTCAATTCAACACACACACACACACACATTTATATATATATATATATATATATATATATATATATATATATATATATATATATTATATATATATATATATATATATATAGAGAGAGAGAGAGAGAGAGAGAGAGAGAGAGAGAGAGATGCGTGTGTGTGAGTGTGGACAATATATACACAGACAAACACGCACAAATATATGTATATGTATATATATATATATATATATATATATATATATATATATATATATATATATATATATATATATATATATATATATATATATACATTGTACTGAGTTAAGTGGGTTTGTTAATGATTTTTGTTTATTTGTTTGTGTGTGTGTCTGTGTGTATGTATGTGTTATGTGTGTGTATATATATATCTGTGTATGTATATGTATTGACTACTATAATCATGGCTAATTAGCTCAGAAGAGGACTGTTTTGACAGGGTGAACCCGATGGTGAAAATGTGAAGGAGAAATCCCCTTATTGGAGTGTGCGTGTGTTAGTTTCTTATACTTCATAAAACTAAAAAAAAAAATTTTATAGTGCAATATCCACTTAACGTGCTCAAAGCGCTTTACAAGGGGTCCCTGGTCAACAGCAACATTTAACATGTAGGACGAGACATGACGCCTGTTAGGCGATATTTCAATTTTTCGGACAAAGACAACGCTATTAACGTCCAGGTACTCATTTTACACCTGAGTACGGTGAGAGAATGTGAGTAAAGAGTCTTTTCCAAGGACTCAACTATGTGTCGAGCGAGGCTCGAACCCAGGACCTTCCGATCCGAAAGCGAGTGTCATACCACTAGAACACATAGCCGCACACACACACACGAACAAAACATGAATCCTTAACAAACTCCCTTAATTCAATTCAACATATATATAGATATAAACTAATATTGTTAACTTTGTGTTTTTCATATCAAAGGCATTTAAAAGATAAAATCCTAAATTAAGCCTTTAGCCATGTTATCTTATTTCATATTTCCTATTTTATTCTACATATTCTGACTTTAAACTCAATTTTCTTCATATTTCAATTCTACATTATACCCGATTGACACGGTGGGTCAAATATTAGATTTTCATCATCTAAATAATCAGCCCAATGTAATACAGGATAGAGATGGCCAGTCACAAATAAGATCTATCAGATATGACTAGCGCTTCAGGACTTTCAAAACCTTCTAAGTTGCTTTTTCAGCATTCTAAGAAAACTGCAATTTTCTGTCATTTATGCAGTGAGTTAAAGAGGAAAATACTAGTCTTACTTGCCGTGTAGAATAATGCTATACTTATACGTGAGCTTTTATACAGCGTAATATCCACTAAACGTGCTCAAAGCGCTTTACAAAGGGTCCCTGGCCAACAGCAACACGTAACATGTAGAATGAGATCTGACGCCTGTTAGGCGATATTATAATTTTTTTCCGACAAAGACAACGCGGTTAACGACCGGGTACTCGTTTTACACCTGAGTATGGTGAGAGAATGTGAGTAAATAGCCTTTTCCAAGGACTCAATTATGCTCTGAGCGAAGCACGAACACAGGACCTTCCGATACGAAAGCGAATGTCAGACCACATAGCCACACAACCGGGGCGCTTTGAAACTTCAAAACTTCTCCGGTGAATCTAAGATGCCCAACTAGATTTGATTGAGAAAGTTGAATCATTTTCTATCTGGATGGGACTTAGCAAGTTTTGAAAACTACCTCCTCACTTTAAAAAGAGCTTTTCTTCATGCCCTAGGACTGGCTGAATGTCCAATTCCTTTTTACCGAGGTCCTCAACACCAACCTTACCCTTGGAAGGGACTGGCTACACCAGATGGCAACTGCAGCCTCAAAACATGGTCTGAAGATACAGTATTGTATGGCATTGCCAAGGCATGCTTTGCAGAGTTTAAGCTTTCCAGCGGTCACACAGGTATGTACTGTACACAAAGTTCACGATCACAAAAAATAAATATATATATATATATATATATATATATATATATATATATATATATATATATATATATATATATATATATATCTTCTTCTAGGTTCCATGCCTGGTCCAGGCTTCGGATACTGCATGAATTATCTCTCTCCATTCCTCCCTGTCTCTTGCTTTTTCAAACAGCTCTTGGATTGTTAGGTTGGTGAAGCCCTTCAGTTGGTCTATGACTATGAGTGTTTTTCTTTGTCTCCCCCGGGCGCGTTTACCAGGTATTTTTCCACAATTTGCCAGGTATTCATTCTTATCTTTTCTTACTATGTGTCCGGAAAAGGATAGTTGTCGATCCGCTATTAAGGGCATTAGTTTCCTTTGTTGGTATGTTTGTTTTAGCACTTCTTCGTTCGTTTTGTGTGCAGTATACGATATTCTCTGCATCCTTCTCAAACACCACATTTCAAAAGCTTCAATGTTCTTTTGTGTTTTTGCATTTGTAGTCCAGCTTTCGCATCCGTATAACAAGATTGGCCACACGTAGCACTTCAAGACTCGGAATCTAATCCCGAACGACATCTGTTTGTTTTTCAAAATGTTTCCGAGGTCCATAAAGGCCTGTTTGGCTTGAGTTATTCTTGCTCGTATATATAAAAGAGAGAGAGAGAGAGAGAGAGAGAGAGAGAGAGAGAGAGAAAGAGAGAGAGAGAGAGAGAGAGAGAGAGAGAGAAAAAGAGAGAGAGAGAGTAAGAGAGAGAGAGAGAGATGAGAGTTGTTGTTTTTTTTCCTTTGACATTAAATGCCATAATATTTAGCGCTTGAAGTTTTTGATGGATTGCAAAACCTTTTGGCATAAGTCATGAGGCCATTTAATCACTCAACAACGAAGGAATTATAAAGTCTAATGCATTTTTAAATATGCCAAATATTCTCCTTTTAACTACATATAAGGTAATTAAAGGCATTGTTGAGGGAATCCGATTAACGCGAAAGAAAGTTAATGAAGTGTCAAAACTTTTGGATGCGGCTTTCTTCTCTCTTCAAATGAACCTTAATGGGTTTTTTTTTCTTTTGGGGGGGGGGGGGGGGTTGTTGTTTTTAAAATAGAAATGCTATGCCATTTTAAAGGGGAGGTATTGATATGTGTTTACATACTACATTTCCTGATGGATCCGTTATAAATAAAGAGGAAATCTGAACGGGAACCCCAAAACTGGAGCCTTTTATTTAGACCAAAAAAAATAAAAAATTACAACACACACACACACACTCACACACACACACAAACACACACACACACACATACTCACACAAAACAAAGGCACGTTAAGTTAACTTGGGCCAGCAAAACTTTGACCGAAGCAATGTAATTTCTTGTGACGAGAATTCAATTTAGCCTTTTCTCATACGTTATAGCATTTGAATAAATCACTACACGGTCGACGAACGTCCCAAAATAGTCCCCGGTGAGAGGGGTTTAATCCTTAAAATTATTTCATCAAATATAGACCCAAATCTATTACATCGTCAAATAAAAAAAAAAAACAAAGTCTTGAAAAATAGCAATAAGTTTTGAACAAAATGGGCATTAGTAATTCTCATTATTTATATTGTCGCAAATTGTAAAATGCAGAACAATCTGCTGTCAGATGCTGATTGTTGGCGTAATAATACATCGTGAAGGAAGAGAGCGGATATTATAGGAAAGGAAAGAAGAAACAACAAAAGCATCCCAACTCACTTAACTTATTTTGTTGTATTAATCTGGTATACTGTATTAATTAGTGTTGTGAAGAATGTAAACAAATGAACACTCATCAAATTGATTCTCATACTACAGATGATTTGAATGCAAGTTATCTCAACCGGTACTACTGCTACTACTACTACTACTACTACTACTACTACTACTACTACTACTACTACTACTACTACTACTACTACTACTACTACTATTACTACTACTACTACTGCTACTACTACTACTACTACTACTACTACTACTACTACTACTACTACTACTACTACTACTACTACTACTACTACTACTACTATTACTATTATAATCACTATTACTACTACGACTACTACTACGACTACTACTCCTACTACTACTACTACTACTACTACTACTACTACTACTACTACTACTACTAATCTACTACTACTACTACTACTATACTACTACTACTACTTACTATCTATTACTACTACTACTACTATACTACTATACTATACTACTACTACTACTACTACTACTATACTACTACTATCTACTACTACTACTACTACTACTACTACTACTACTACTACTACTACTACTACTACTACTTCTACAACTACCACTACCAATACTATCATTTTACCACATTTTGTCTCTAGGCACGGGTTTCCAATGATTACCAGTTACAAAAAGATCAGTGGCGTATCGGCGTTACGTCAATCTTTGCTCATGCACTAGGATTGGCCCCTTCTAAAGACGTGTTTTGGACCAACCAGACTCAACCTCAAAATAAATACGGTATGTTAGAAATACAGGGTGTTTGACAAGAAAAGAGTGTAGGAGTATGACGAGATAGATGGTCAATAAATTAAACATAACAAATGAGGAATCAATTGTAGCTCGCAGCTCAATATATTAATCTCATTATTGGCTCTATTTATTATGTTTGTATCTACATACAGACATATGATCCAAAATAGTATATTGATGACGCATGCTGCTTCACGACCATGCGTCAAACTACTTTTTGTCAAAATAAAGAACGAGTTTTGATGTTTTAAGCAGTTTAGTCTATTTTAGTTACTGTTTTCAGATAACAATCCTAACACAGAATAAAGTACTGCGTTTTAAAAAAACTCAGATAACTTATTGTTTTTACATTCAAAACTTCTCTTACTTGCGTTCAAAATGGCGTTGTTTGAAAAAGCAGTTTTTTAAATTTCTGAGCAATGTGAATTGTTAAAACAAATATAGGGTCTAGCAATAAAAAATTAACAACAAACAAAATTTTAGAGGATAACCCATTCTTTGTATTCTTTTATATTATTTTATAATAAAATGACGCGATGTTATTAAGATCTGTAATTCTACATGTTTTTGTATCAAACATACTGTATATGTAAGTCATTACAACAATTCTTCGATCTGTCTCGTATGTGACAATGTATGGGAGACATGAGCATATTCATATTCAGTTACCAAGTGGCTGACAATGAGTTTAAATCCGTTTATTTTTTTCAAAACTCCAGCTGTTATTATAAGACACTTTTAACTTTAACTCTCTCCTTACCAGCCATTTTCATGATTTTCCCCAAAACTTCACACCCAACTTACACAGAAATATTTTTTTCATCACTCAAACACAGTAGCAGTAAGTTCTTGCAATACATAATTTCTTTAGCAAAACATGCTATACAACACATTGTTCATTTTCTTTAAATTTTATGATGTACAAGACAAAATTCGAATAAGAATAAAGTTGATTGTATCCTATGGTTGGTAAGGAGAGGGTTAACACATGATACTTACAGACTCAGATATGAATTAAATACACGAGAATAGGCAATGGCGAATGTAAAATACAAAGATTGTACGTGTATAACAGAACGCGATCAAAATTTGACTTTCACATTCATACATTCATTCGTACATATGTCATGCTGGTAGGAGGGTTCAAGCATTGCGAATTGCATTAAATTAGCGTCGAGGGAAAGTGTGAAAATGAGTTATATGAATGTAAATATTCTTTATCTAATTTCTGTAATTTTACCACTTTTAACATTTGAAAACAGATGGCGATTTATAGGGGTATGAATGCATCATCATCATCATCATCATCATCATCATCATCATCATCATCATCATCATCATCATCATCATCATCATCATCATCATTATCATCATAATCATCATCATCATAATCATCATCATCATCATCATCATCATCATCATGAAAAACACCAACAACAAAAAAAAATAAATTAAAAAAACAGCAATAATGATACTAACACCACTACCACCACCACCACCACCACAACCACCGACAACAACACCAACAACAATATGGCAACAGCAAAAAAAAAAAAAAAAAGAGAAAAAAAAAAACAATAACAACGAAAACAACACCATTATCGTTATTATAATATAACTATTATATAATTTGCCACTTACATTCATATTGTGTTTCTATTGGTTTTTTTCCGTCCTTTCTTCTCAGGAAAAACAGAGCCACGGCCATCTCTACAAACTGTTGTTGCTGTGCTCAGCACTGGACCGGTGGGCCCAGGGGACCGCATTGGGTTCACGGATAGAGACCTGCTTATGAGGTCACTGCCGCTATTGTTTTGGGCTCTACAATCGTTCTTCTTCTTCTTCTTCTACTTCTTCTTCTTCTTCTCCTTCTTCTTGTTCTTCTTGTTCTTCTTCTTCGTCTACTTCTTCTTCTTCATCTTCATCATCTTCTTCTTCTCCTTTTTCTTCTTCTTCTTCTCCTTCTTCTTCTTCTTCTTCTTCTTCTTCTTCTTCTTCTTCTTCTTCTTCTTCTTCTTCTTCTTCTTCTTCTTCTTCTTCTTCTTCTTGCTGTTGTTGTTGTTGTTGTTGTTGTTGTTATTGTTGGTGTTGTTGTTGTTGTTGTTGTTGTTGTTGTTGTTGGTCTTCTTCTTCTTCTTCTTCTTCTTCTTCTTCTTCTTCTTCTTCTTCTTCTTCTTCTTCTTCTTCTTCTTCTTCTTCTTTTTCCTTCTTCTTTCTTCTCCTCCTCCCCCTTCCTCCTCCTCCTCCTTATCTTCCCCCTTCTCTTTTTGCTCATTATCATCATCATTATCATCGTCATCATCACAATAATGTATATCCCTCAGGTGTTGTAATGATGACGGCCTTATACTCAAACCATCAGCCCCAGCTCTGGCTATCGACGATGAAATAATACAGGTACAAACAAGTAATTTGGCCCGCTTTTTCTTCCTTGAAATCTTCCTTAAATTCCTCCATGAAATCTTCCTTATATTTCTCAATGTAATCTTCCTTAAATTCCTCCGTGAAATCTTCCTTAAATTCCTCCATGAAATCTTCCTTAAATTCCTCCATGAAATCTTCCTTAAACTACACCATGAATAAATATTCCTTAAGTTCCTCCATGAACTCTTCCTTATAGTCTAATGTTTTCGAAATTTTGATGAGATGAAAGTCATTTTAATCGAATGTATTTGAAGGACGAGTTTTCTGGCCAGAATTATAAAAATGCCATATTTACTTCTTAAGAGTACGACATTGATGAATCTATAACCAAAAATGTTAAACTTTTATTTAGTTTATTTTAAATCGCCCTGGCACAAAAGTGGGTTGGTACGATAGGTCAAACATGGTCATATAAAACAGTTTTAAAATCATACACGTTAAAGTCTATTTGTGTCCCATCGCGTCGATAGAGTATTACGTCGGAGTAAAGCAGCTAGTGCCAAAATGTCGATTTTAACTTAAGGTCTGATAACCCAGAGTGTAAGAGGTACATTGTTGTAACCAACGCAAACTATTTTCCATTACAACAATGTAAAATCAGGCCCATATTGTTGCGCTCTGTTATCAGACATGCAAATATGTGCACGTTATTATACATCAATTGGTGGTTCATTTCATTAAAACTAAAACGTACTTATTATTATTATTAATAAACATTAAAAAATATTTGCTCCTGTTGGACGTTATGAATTTATATTGTTAATTTTTTTTTCGTTATGTATGTATTTATATTTATATTTATTTGGGACAGCGTGGCTCAGCGGTATGGTCTTTGTTTCGTACCCAAAAGGTACCGAGTTCGATCACACGCCGCGCTTTGTGGCCTTGAGCAAGTCACCTTGCCCTAGTTCACTTTGCGGTGCTGCTCTGCGGCCGACGCCTGGGTTATTCCAGTCTTCCCTTAGAATAGATCCTAAAGACAAATTTCCCCAAGGGGATGAATAAAGGGAATTTCATTTATTTATTATTTTTTTAAATTATTTATTTATTTATTTATTTATTTATTTATTTATTTATTTAGTTATTTATTTATTTCAGTCAATTCATATTTATATCTTTATATCCCCCAAACAGATGTCGTTTCAAGATGGAAGTGGTGTATCTGGGGAAGTGTGGTCATCCTTTTCAACCATCAACAACGAATTGTATGGAATACTGTTGGTATCAGATTTGACCAAAGATTACACTATCACACCAAAAAAGGCGGGATTCTTGTCCATGAATCTGACAGGTGCAGTGGTGAGTTATTTACTTATTTACCTACTTACGCATTTACTTAGTCGAATCTAATCTAATAAAAGTGTTTTTTTTTTTTTCATTAACAGTTTGACAGTTTGTGTCATATGTAAAACACTAGGCTAATTAAACGAATAACGAGAGCAATCATGCTTCCCTCTAAAACCAAGGAGGAGGAGGAGGAGGAGGAGGAGGAGGAGGAGGGGGAGGAGGAGGAGGAGAGGAGGAGAGGAGGAGGAGGAGGAGAGAGAAGAGAAGAGAGAGAGAAGAAAGAAGAAGAAGAAGAAGAAGAAGAAGAGAAAGAAGAAGAGAGAAGAAGAATGAAGAGAGAAGAAGAAGAAGAAGAAGAAGAAGAAAGAAGAGAAGAAGAAGAAAAAGAAGAAGAGAAGAAGAAGAAGAAGAAGAAGAAGATAAGAAAAGAAGATGATGATGATGATGATGATGATGAAGAAGAAGAGAAGAAGAAAAGAAGAGAAGAAGAAAGAAGAAGAAGATGATGATGATGATGATGATGATGATGATGATGATGATGATGATGATGATGAAGAAGAAGAAGAAGAAAACTGACCAATTCTCAATCTACGTTCATTGGAGTAAATAAAAATATCATACATGGCATTATTAAGTTAATGCATATATTATCAAATTCAGTCCCGTGATTGGTGAAGTAAAAGTTTTGACAAAGACCGCACAGATCTAACATTTCAGTGTTATGGCTATTGTTTTTATTAATCGTGTGCATTTGTGAATTTTGCTCACCATCGAACCCCCAAAAAGTGGTGTTTACATTTGTGCTGTCCCTAAAATAGTGTTCACTGTATTGGACACAATTTAGGGACATGCTCTATGACAAACACATTCCAGTAATATTTCCAATCCGTCCGCAGGCTTAGAATCTAAGAATTAAAAGAATTATAATAGGAGGTCCCAGTTTTGAAAATTTTGACAAGTTGATGGTACTCTTAATAGGGCAGAAAACTCATGACACCACGACTTCAACTCTTACAATTCCAAATTCCTTGGAAGTGTGTATGTAACCAACCCTTCGGAAGGCTAATAATAATTAATAGGTTACACATTGAATCATAAGGTAGCAAAACTATTTAAGTAGCAGGCTGTAGAGGCAGATTCTTAGGATTTACGAGACGTAAAAGAGCGAGAATGGATCAACTTTATTGACGACTAGCATGAACTTAGACGAGAAAATAAAATACCATTACTCTGAAGCCAGAAGATCGAGTACCCAAGACACCACGACTTCAACTCCAGTCCTCAGGAATAGTGGTTTCACAATTTCAATGAGATTTGAACCTTGTTTTTTTTTACCTCACCTTTATGTTCCTTATTCGTTGATATTTGAAGTAAGTAATTCCTGACCAAAATTAAAAATAATTTGTTTTCCTCTGTCAATGTGTAAATTCTAATTATAAAAAGGGAATCAATTGACACACGAGGCTGTGCCAACAGTTGTTTTCTTAACAACAGCCACAAAAATAATCGAATACCAAGTAATTTGCTCGTCCTACATGTTTAGTGTTGCTGTTGGCTAGGGACACCCAGTAAAGCATTTTGAGCACTTTTAGTGGATATTGCTCCATATAAAATATTTAATTTGTTGGGTTTTTATTCTAGACTGGTCTTTTTTCTATCAGCAATAAAAAAACTGGTCTAAAAATAAATTATCTATTCAGTCTATCTTTTTTCTGAATTTTATCATATTTTAAAAAATATTTTTATTAGCCCACTACTCCCAATTCTCTCCTACGGATCAGAGGAAACGGATAATAAAAATAGACCCTTATAATGTTTTATAGACAGTCACACGTCATAGCTTCTTTAGAAAAAACAATGTTTTTGTCGATCTCACGTTATTCCACAGTTTTCACAGAACAGCATTATCTTCAATCCATTCAGTCAAAACAACACCAGCAATCTTGAGTACCAGGTGTTCAATGACACCGAACCCTTCCTCATAGAATCTGGTGCCTGCACTACCATGAACGAACCGTATTGTTTATTTTATACATCACCACTCATTGAAGCTGGGTAAGTGCTTTGCCTTCGGAATATACTACTACTACTACTACTACTACTACTACTACTACTACTACTACTACTACTACTACTACTACTACTACTACTACTACTACTACTACTACAACAACAACAACTACTACTATTACTACTACTACTACTATTATACTACTACTACTACTACTACTATACTACTACTACTACTACTACTACTACTACTACTACTACTACTACTACTACTACTACTACTACTACTACTACTACTACAACAACTACTACGCTGGTTGCGTTACATTTACGTTCGTTATTATCTATGAAAGACAACTCAATATATACCAAAAAATTTGTCTGGTATTAGTGACTTCCCTTGATTGTTTTCTGCCCTTCTTGGTTGATGGTCTAAGGGAGACAACTCAGTTAATATAGACCAATACAATTGTCAGGTATTGGTTACTTCCCATGTGCTCTTGAGTTATCCATTTCACACTATCGATTTAAGCAACAACAAAAAATAGGGTAACCGGGAAGAAATTAGTACCAATCTAACTTTAATGTTTGCACTTTAAAGCTGATTGTTTATACAAAAAAAATCCACCAGAAATCTGTTTGTAGGAAAAAAAAAGTTATTAATGTGTAGATCTATCTATTTTCTCCCTCTAAAACTTTGTGATAGTCAGCATTTGTTATATAGATTATCAACAAAAAATAAGTAGTATGCTAGTGGATGCATATCTCATTGGTACAAAATATCTAAGTACCAAACGTGCCTCTGAGTTTCTTATACCCTTGTAAAAATGAAAAACCTCAATGTCAGGCTAAATTTTTCCTATGTTTTCATTTCTGAATTCACAACTTTCAGTTCGAGCTGAATATTGAATTAACAGGTAGATAACCACGCCTCTCGGACAATCGTCATAAAGTAAACAATGGTAGTGATTGGTAGACACAGCAAACTGCACAGGTTTTTACTATCGATGGTATGTGTCTAAATAAAATACCCACTGTTCAACCGCCTTGTCAATAGAAATAACACAGAAAACTATGTATAAATGTAACCGTTTAAAATCTGATCGAGAAAATCGTGAGAAAACTAGTCACCCATCTGACGGTATAAAAACAATAACAATAGTCAGAGAGGGGTCGATTTCATTCACGTTACTGTTTATAAACAACCAAATATGTTTGTCCGAGCACGTGTGAGGGTGTGTCACAAATCTTAAGTTTTGATTGGTCAAAAATCTACTGGTTAATTGACAACATGGACTTTCTAGAGCTTTAGATAAATGTACACAAATCAGCTTTATAACAATTACAATTTTGAACATCTAGACTCTATACATTTGATGCAAGGATCTCTGAAGTTACCCCTTTTCCTTAAATAGCGGAAATCTAGCAAAATTAGAAATGTTAGATCTTGGGCTTAATGATGTTATTGTAATGAGAATTATTGTGCATGTTATAACTTTTATAAAATTATAAAGTATATGTCTAATTCAGGTAATTGTATTGGTTTAAAAAAGGGTGAACTAGCATTGTTTGTTCATATTCAATGCGTTTTGATCTTTAAAATTATTGAATTTCATTCTAAGTGCAAAAAGACACTACAAAGTAAATAATTTAGTTGCCAAAATACTTTATTCCTTTCATTAGTCATTATATTCTCATATTTTCTCTATTTATGGCTGAAAACCTGTTTTCACCTAAGGACCAACAACAACATTGAGAATGGTCAGAGGAGGGATAGATGACAATGACAGTAAAACTCTAACCGGCATGTTGACTTTTTGAGTATAGCACTTTACAAACATAATCCAGGCCTAACTAACTCGGCACTAGTGATTCAGTGCTTTGTTATAGTCATAGGCATTGGCATGTATTGTAAAAACACCAGTGAAATAACAGGCGCTTAATAGGCAATTTAAACCATATTAAAAATATATATATATATAACCTTTTTGAAGTATTGTGAAGCGCCGGCTGGTTAAACCTTAGGAAATGTGCCAGACAAACGTATATTATATTTATTTTTATAATAGTATTATTATTATTATTATTATTATTATTATTATTATTATTATTATTATTATTATTATTATTATTATTATATTATTATTATTATTATTATTATTATTATTATTATTATTATTATTATTATTATATATCAACAGGTCTCACAAGGTCTATTTACTGGGCGATTTAACCAAGTGGGTTCCTATGTCAGAACAGAGAGTGTTTCGACTTTGGCAGGAACCCACCGGATTGGCTGTCACTTTGAGTGGGCGACAGGGAGAGACTGTGGCCTTCACCTTCATTTTGGACGGGCAACAGTACACGGTGTCCATGGCGGCCAATGAAGACGGTTGTGCCACTTTCGTCATTGTAGATTATCCATGGGTATGTCTATAAAATGCGATCCATCGTCTCATAACGGTAATATGCAGCGTTGAACCAGATGGCAGAAAGGAATATTAATGGTTTTTAAATTGACGCGGTTATTTCTAAAGCTGGCTAACCGTATGTTTACACCAAACATTCTGTATGTTCACACCAAACATTCGTGTAAACGTGTGTACGTGTGGGCTTTCCACGAACGAACTGTCGCCTGTTCACATTGCGTTTGAGTTGTAAAGGGTTTTATCAACTTTAAGTAAAAATGAAAACCTTTTTTTTAAAAGATCCTGAAGTTTTGTTTCTCAAACCTCAAAATATTCAAATTAATTCATTCTGATAATTTTGACTTGGACCACAATTATTGTGACCTGTTGCCTAAATACATTAGATCTTCTATCGGAGTAAAAATAATCCTTTAGAGGCATTCGCCCCACGGAGACGGAGTTTATCCCGGTTTCTAAAGCGTGAAAAGGACAATGGCAACAGGGAGTCAGAAACAAAATTGTCGACTTCACCCAGGACCGATACCGGCCCATTTGGCGTGTACAGCAAGTGTTTTACTGAACTGACCGAACCCCTTGTCTAGCTCACAACATTGCCATCCGGAAGTATAACGGACAAACAAAAAAAAAAAGGATATGTATCCATGAACTTTTATAGTCCGGTTAATACAGTTTAGTGAGAAGTACTCATAAATGTGGATGACAAAAAAAACAAAAACAAAAAAAAAACCAATAACAAAGAGCCAATTTGGCTTCAACAGTCATGACGTCACTTCACTTCCCTCGTAATGACGCATAGTAAATTAGCAACTGGTTCTTAACTATCGGAACAATGGCGGACGCCCTTATGAAATACTTCTCCGACGAACATAAAAGTGTATCCAGAGGAGAAAAACATTATAAATCTGATCATGTTTTGACTTTTATGCATTCTGATCACATGACATGTGAAAAGGTTATAGACATCATGAAGAATAAAAAGGACCGATATTCTTTGTTTAGAACCAAGCTGCTCGTTGCTGGGCGGAAGTGCTATCAGTCTATTGAATCCTATTAAGTTTTAAGCTTAACTTACTTTGAATTGATACCAGCGCAATCGTGGAAAACAGTGAGTTTGTATTTAACATAACAAAGCAAACATTTTCTATAAATAGTATACAAATTGACGTCACTCGGCTCTTTGTTATTGTTTTTAGCCAGCCATTTTTATGAGTAGTTCTCACTAAATTGTATTAATCAGACTATAAACGGTCAAGATTACACACAGTTTTGTGTATTGTACATTATAGATAGAACGGAGATAACGTCCCTCAAGTCTTTGTTATTGTTGTTTTTTTTTGTCATCCACATTTATGAGTACTTCTCACTAAACTGTATTAATCGGACTATAAAAGTTCATGGATACATATACTTTTTTTTGTTGGTCCGTTATACTTCCGGATGCCAATGTTGTGAGCTTATTAGCCAATCGCATACTATCTATACCGTCTGGCGGAATATTGTGAGTAAATTACATAAGGCACAACATCAATATATGTTCCTTTTGCCTTTATAGTTTATTTTCATCACATGGGACCATCTTGAAGCCGTAAAACAATTTCATTTGTCTTGCTCATTGTGAGATCATATCCTATTTGTGTGGTGAGTCACATTTTATAAGGATATTTTTGATGATGGCAATTTTTCCATTTATCTTAGCCCAAACAAATTTTAATAATATTTCCAGATGTGGAAGAATCACGCTTAACATTCATTCTTTCCAAAACATGGATGATTGTGGACAATTTATTATTTTTAAAAACAATCATAATATCGTATTTGTTTATTTTTTTCATTCGAATATCGTTTTCAGAGCGGCGCTCCAAGGACGTTTACTTCACCTTTCCCGCCAATGGATTGTCGATTCAAGCCTCCACCAGTGACGTCATTCCCTACCCTGCAACCAATCACAACGCCCGGAAAAGGCGATAATTGTCACGTGACCTCAGCAAGCTTGACGTCCGTTTTGACGGCTGTACTCATTGCTTCTGTGATTATTAATTCAATTTCAAAAAGATAATCTTATTCTAAATTTGGTTCATTGGATAAAATTACTGACCAGCAGCCCCAATGCAGTAAAAATGTGACATGTTGTTTTAAAACCGTATTATGTCGAGAAACATTAAGCTTAAAATGTAATATGTCGCGTAAAGAAATGATTCTCGTTCTCCCCAGGAAAAGATACAAACTTAAACAAAGTCTCATATTGTGGATAATAAATTCAATTGTTAGGATCTAAATAATTTCGACATGTTATCGTTTTGATAACTGAGATCGGTTATCAGGCCTGCAAATGTTCAAGTTAGAAAAATTGTACAACGAAATCATATTTTCAAAAATACACGAAAAATTAGGTACATCTCCATGAATTTCATAGCTTTTGACCCACCTCAGATTTGCTATTATTATTATTATTATTATTATAGGTTTTCATTATTTTCATATTGTCATTAATAAACGATATATTATTTGTCGCCAATTTCTGTCACTTTGTTTCTTCCTCCTGTATTGTTTCCTTTATTTTATAGCGACACACACACACACCATGGGAGGTCAGGAACCCCAATAGGGATAGAGAAAGAGAAGAAGAAGAAGAAGAAGAAGAAGAAGAAGAAGAAGAAGAAGAAGAAGAAGAAGAAGTAGAAGAAGGAGAAGGAGAAGGAGAAGGAGAAAAAGAAGGAGAGGGAGAGGGAGAGGAAGAGGAAGAAGAAGAAGAAGGAGAGAGAGAGAGAGAGAGCGAGAGAACGAGAGAGAGAGAGAGAGAGAGCGAGAGAGCGAGAGAGAGAGAGAGAGAGAGAGAGAGAGAGAGAGAGAGAGAGATGATAAGTTGGATTTATCTGATATTGAACAAAATAATACTTTAAACTCCGTTATGACAAGAGGGTGGAAGAGAGTATGCAGGAAATGCACTTATCTATCAAAAATATTGAGATGTTAGGAATTGTGCGGCTATGTGGTCCGGAGGTATGACACTCGTTTTCTGATCGGAAGGTCCTGGGTTAGAGCTCGACGCATAGTCGAGTCCATGGAAAATGATTTTTAATCACATACTCTCAACCCTACTCACTTTGACTTACTTGACTTAGATGCCTTTCGCGTCTCGACCGAAAGATCGGGTCGCCTTGGCTGTTTCCAGTATTTCCTGTGTGAGGTGTCTCCAATATTGCCGGTCCTCTGCTAGGGTTCTCAGATTTTCAAGGTCCCCTGCCGTTATGAGACTAATGCTTTGTCCAAGTGTTGTGAGGTTTTTGTTTAGGATCACAGGGAGTGTTGTGATCGGTCTTCCTCTGAAAAGGTTCCCGTGTTTTTGGAAGTATCCCGACATGGCTTGGTTAGCTGGTATGTTTTTGTCCTGCGTAGTATGTGACCGAAAAGTTGCCATCGTTGTTGTAAAATGTCAAGGGAGATTGGTCTTTCTTTTGTGATCTTATAGAGTGATTCATTTGAGATCTTTTTTGGGTATTTGATGTCCAGTACCCTTCTTAGCTGTGTGCGATGGAAGGCATCCAGATGTTCTTCTTCGGATTTTGTCAACGCCCAAGTGCCGCAGTTATACAGAAGTACTGGTTTTACAAGAGCACGGTACAGTTTCAGTTTGGTTTTTCTCTTTATTTTGTCACCTCTAATCCATACATTGGTGAGTTTACTGAGTGCGGCGTTTGATAGCTGTTTTCTTCTTTGTACATCCTCGGTGTCTCCAATTAGTGAGCCGACTTTCTTTGTTCTTTTCCATTCCTCTTTGTTCCTCGATATTGTTGTAAATTCGGTTTTATTGGCATTGACTTAGAGGTTATATTTCATGAGGGTATTTTGTATGATGTCTATATTTGCTGGTGTTGATCCAATAAAATCGACATCATCTGCATAGGCGATTTCTCTAGGGATTGCATTCTCAACATGAGTCGTTGGTTTTGGAATGACTTTTCGAACTTCTTTCAGAGCGTGTTCTAAGTATATTGTGAACAGAATCGGGCTCAGACTATCTCCTTGTGGGGTCCCGATGTTACTTTCGAACTGCGTCTGTTTTGTGGCCCCGTATATCCTTGGTTGTATCTTTGTGTTGCTGAGGAGAAATCGGATTATTCGGAGCTCGTCTTCGTCAACTATGTCTGTTAATATCTCCAAAAGTTTTCCTCTGTCGATCGTATCAACCCTACTCAGTTGTAAAATGAGCACCTGATCGTTAACAGCGTTATCTCACCCATGAGAGAACGTAGAAAGGAGTCTACATTTGCTAGGGCATTATATTGCCAAATTTATTTGCGCGCACCTACATAATATATTACCGGACCGAATTTGATCGTTGATAGCTAAAAAGATTCGTGTCGATTTACTATACATTTGACTGTTTCCCTTTCAGCCAGGGCATCCGACCAGGACCAGGACAAAACCAAGTAATCTCTTTCCAAGAAAAAGACAGAAAGCAAGTTGGAAAACAGATATAGTGGGATAGAATACACAGTAAGTACCTCCCTGCCCACCATGGGAGGTCAGGAACACCACCCAGTAGACAACAGAGAGAGAGAGAGAGAGAGAGAGAGAGAGAGAGAA
Source organism: Berghia stephanieae (assembly GCF_034508935.2). Taxonomy (NCBI): domain Eukaryota; kingdom Metazoa; phylum Mollusca; class Gastropoda; order Nudibranchia; family Aeolidiidae; genus Berghia; species Berghia stephanieae. The sequence goes on along the minus strand of NC_088368.1, from coordinate 13,367,889 downwards.
TAAGAAAGAGAGAGAGATAAAGAACGAAAGAGAGAGAGAGAGAGAGAGAGAGAGAGAGAGAGAGCGAGAGAGAGAGAGAGAGAGAGAGAGAATTTACAAGTAAATAAAAATAAATTCCTCTTCCAAGACTAACCGATTCCGTCACAGCCAAGGTTCCCGTCAAGGCCAAGTAATCCCATTCCAATACAAAAACAGAAAACATCTCAGAATACAGATATGGAGGTATGGGAAACACAGCAACTGACCTGCACACTATGGGAGGTCAAAAGACCCCGCACAGAATATTTTATTTGAGATAATAAATGAAATGACATGAAACAACAATAAATGAAACGGTATTATAATACAAAGAAAGAGAGACAAAATACCTTTTAAAAAAACAGAAACAAAAAAAAAATAACCCCAGAGATATGAAACAAGAATAAAAAAGTTATTGAATAAAGTTGGATTTCAATAATGTTAAGAAATGCATATGACGTCATAAGATATGTTTTATTACTTAACGTCTAGCACACCTTCCCTCCCCCCCCCCCCCCCCTTTCCAATTTTAGTGTATGTGTGCGTGTGTCTAAATGTTTGTGATCAGTCATGTTTTTTTTTAATATAGTCATTTACAAAATAAACTACACAGTTTGTATTTGCTATTATTTAACATAAGGGAAAGCATATTGGTACGTGGTATAGATAGTATGCGCTTGGCTAAGAAGCTCATAACATTGTCATCCGGAAGTATAACGGACCAACACACAAAACTGTGTGTAACCATGAACTTTTATAGTCAGGTTAATACAGTTCAGTGAGCATTACTCATAAACACAGATGGCAAAAAACAATAACAAAGACCCGAATGACGTCATCTTCGAACTATCTATACATAAAGATAAAATATTTCAGATGTTAATTTCACATAAGCCTTACTATGCAGCAGTGCGTCGTTTGCTGATTTCATTTTTGTGCTTGATTTTGCAAAATCGATTTTTTAATGACTGGTTTTATCTAATATCTGCACCTTTTCAACAGGTTACTCAAATTCAATAAATTGTACACCACAAGTCTAGATAGTTTACCTTATATGGTATTGTATTTGTATCAACCAGGACAGCACTATTAAAGGAAAAAAAACAACCAACTGTCTAGTTTCTTTTATAAAAGTCTATATACATTATTTACTTATTTACTTATTGTTGTTTTTTTGTTTATTATAATTATTCTTTGTTTTCTTTTTAATTCTTTGTTTTCTATGTTTTTTATTGGGGAGGGGAGTAGGGGTTGACAGAAGCTCTGAACAAATCAGTTTGGTAAATTATACAGATTGCGCATATTATATTAAAATACACATTTCACATTACGCATTACACATTCTTTACACATGCATATTAATTCTTGAATACGAACGGAGCAGCATCGACAAATACACACAAATTCATAAGCTGAAACGTTTGGGTATTTGCCACGATAAGATGGTTTATATATAACCTGCATTGCGTAATCTGTTTTATCGGGGGTAGCCTGTGTGGCAAAACGATAATTTGATATTCAACGGAGAACTAAGCACCGATCTGGAGTTATTGTGGTAACAAGTGGTAAATCTCTCTTTTTCTCTTTCCCCCCCCCCTCTCTCTCTCTCTCTCTCTCTCTCTCTCTCTCTCTCTCTCTCTCTGTTTGTATTTTTTGCCTTTCCCTCTTTCTCCCCAGAAATATTTGTCTTTCTCAACAACCCCCCCCCCCACTCACTCTCTCTCTCTCTCTCTCTCCCTCTCTCTCTCTCCCTCTCTCTCTCTCTCTCTCTCTCTCTCCCTAAATTTGTCTTCGCTCCCTCCCCTCTCTCTCTCTCTCTCTCTCTCTCTCTCTCTCTCTCTTTTTTTTTTTCTCTTTCTCTCTCTCGTTCAGTCTTCCTCTCTCTTTTACTCTCTCTTTCACTCTACTTTACTCCCCCCCCCTCTCTCCTTTACGCCTCTCTCTCTCTCGCTCTCTCTCTCTCTCTCATTTCATTTGTTAGCAACTAAGCCACCACGACATATAACCCTCATGACGTCGTGAGTACAATATGTGACACACAGCTTCAGAACGGTATGATGTCGAGATGGTTTAGATACTAACAAATGACATTTACAATCACTAACACGAGGCTTAGATTTAGTCCATGTTTTCTACTTAAAACATCTAAAAAAAAGTGTGTATGGAACAGTGCCGGAAAGAAAACCACAGGTTGGCTGGCTCATTTTTTTGGGACGTTTTTTCTTATAATTTTCCCTCTGGTTTGTCTGACACTGTTCCATATATACACTTTTTCAGATCTTTATCTTACACCATGCGGGTCCTAATGTGTCATTCTTTTTCTTGGGTGGGGGAGGGGGGGGGGGGGGGGAGGTAAATGTAGTTTTTTTCAGTGCTAAGTGATAAAATTTAGTATTTCTGATTAGAATGCCCCTGGGTGTTGGGGAAAACAAGATTTTACTGTAAAACGCCCCTATTATCTTTTATTTAAAACATGTCACATTCCAATATTTTTCTTCAACAGGGAGGGCGTACGAATTATTTAGTCGTCGATATGTTTTTTAGCAATGTATTTATATTTTTATTGTTTTTGTTGTTGGCTGAATAATGATTTTGAACCCGAAACGTTCCTTGTCCGGTATTTTGTTCTTTTTTGAAGCTGTTATATCTGTTTTTGTGTAGTACTTTTTACATTCCACAGCTTCTAGCAGTCTATTATCACTCTGATCTTTTCATGACGACAATGATAATTTTCAATGTCAATTTTTAAAAATTTGAATTCAAGAATCCACTTTTGTAAATAAAATAAAACAAAATAATACATTTTGATAAGAAATTACAAATGAGAGGTCATTGAAAAAGTAAAATGATACGATTCTTGAACCCCTGCCTTTGAAATTTTAAACTCGTTCCCAACATGCCTTCCCACGGTAACGAGCAAGATTAGGAAACTGATGAATGAGTTCCTCGGGGATCTGTTCTGACAGCAATGTTGTTTAATGTCTACATTAGCGACATACCGAATACTTCCTCCTTGAGGCTGGCATAAGCCGACAATTGGGTCCCGTTGCCCATAGTAGATCTTGACCCGTCTCGAAACAACTCTCAGTAAGGATGCAAGCAAACTTACGTCCGACTTTGACAAGCAGTATCTGATGATGAAGACTTCAAAAACCGTAGCCGCAGCTTTCCACCTAGTCAGCGGCTGGCACACCCGGAAACTGAACGTCCAAGTCGACGACCAAGCTCAACCATATGAACTGTATTTGAAACACCTGGGGGGTTACGCTGCACCGCAAACTTCCTTTTCAGTCCATATCGAGAAGATAGACAAACGTAACAGTAATATGGGGAAACAAGCGGGAACAAATTGGGGTGCCGATCAGGTGCTTCTGAGGACCTCCGCTCTGACACTATGTTTCACCGTGTAGTATTGCTCTCCGATGTGGGGTAGGAGCAAGAACGATGAGAAGGTAGATGCAAAACACAGCATGCCTATGCACATTGTGTCGGGGAGCTGGAAACAACGCCTAAAGAATGAGGCTCGATACTGGTAGCAATCCAACCCCCCCCCCCCCCCCCCCCCCACCCCTCGATATCCTGCGAGAGACGATCGCCTGACAAGGCTGAAGAAAATAGAAAGGGGAATTGGAGAAACTCAGACAATTAATTAATGGTGCCCCTAGGACGAGCCGAAACAAGTCCTGGCAGATTCCCTGACTTCGAACGGGGTGGCACATATGAGATGAAAGTCGAACTGGAAAAAGTCGGTCCCTATTGGGGTCAGGGACGTAATCTTCTCAAAACTGGGAAAGAGGTTGCCAGACTTCTGTGCCAGCACGTGGAGGTACTGGGTATCTGCAAATGGACTATGTCTGGAACATGTCTAACAGCGGCTACCTTACATCGGTGAGGACTTTCCAACTGTAACACATGTACACGTTGCGGCAAAGAACTAGAATTCTCCTCCCAGATATAATGTCATAATATTGTAGTGTGAGACCACCAAACCATTAGAACCAGCTCCTTGGAAACTTCATCAAAATTCCTAAGGCAGGAGTTAAACAATCTTATAATCTTTTAATTTATAAATAATTTTTCGACATCTGGTTCAACTCAACATAATACCAGTTTGAAGATATGAATCACATATCATCATTATCACATGATATTAAATAATCAGCAAGAACAGTTATTGGTGTATCCATTGGAGTCGGGGTAGGGGTCCTTTAGATGCATTCTACCACTGTTATTCCCACCACCAGCACCCTCTGTCTTGGCACCGTTGTTGTTGTCGGTGTGGGGAAGCTGGGTCTGATCCAGACACTGCTCCATTCGGATCATCACCATGTTAAGCAAACATTCCATGGCTTTAGAGACGTTCTGACCTGTTGCGGCGCTGGTTTCAAAATATGGAAGACTGTGGATAGATAAACATCATCATCATCATCATCATCATTATAATAAATGGTTATTATTATTATCATCATCATCATCATCATCATCATCATCATCATCATCATCATCATCATCATCAACATCATCATCTAAGGCTAGTTTGGGCATCAGGTGGACGGATAAAGCCAAAAATGAAAATTATTGGGCGGCTGCCAACCAAAAAGCCTATAAATAAACATATCGGAAAGAGGTATAGTGGGGATGGGATGGGCCATACACTTAGAAAACCTGCCCACAACATCACAAGACAAGCTCTGACATGACACGGATATCCCCTAGGAGGAAGAATAACAGGGAGGCAAAGAAAATAGTTGGCGATGAAGCACTGTTGAGGAAGCAATGAGAGGTGGTTACACATGGAAGCAAGAAGAGTAGACAATCCAAGGAAGGGATGTGGGTTAGA
>NC_088368.1:13338031-13358031 GCF_034508935.2 Berghia stephanieae | reverse complement strand
TTAAAAATTAAAAAACAAACAAACACACACACACAGACACACACAGATACACACACACACACACACACACACACATACACACAAAAGAACAGCAACAAATAAAAAAAAACACATGTAAAACGGAGCATAGTGGCTGTAAGGTTTTATAACATGTGATCCATCGCCTCAAACGATATCATGTCCGTGTGATTTATCATCATCATCTTCATCATCATCATCATCATCATCATCATCATCATCATCATCATCATCATCATCAAACATCATTATTATTATTATTATTATTATTATTATTATTATTATTATTATTATTATTATTATTATTATTATTATTATTATTATCATTATTGTTATTATTATTATTGTTATTATTATTAATGTTATTATTATTATTATTATTATTATTATTATTATTATTATTATTATTATTATTATTATTATTATTATTATTATTATTACTATTATTATTATTATTACTATTATTATTATTATTATTATTATTATTATTATTGTCATTATTATTATTATTATTATTATTATTATTATTATTTATTATTATTATAGATGTCAGAGTTAGTAAATCATTGCACATTCACCCAGCAAACCCTTCTTCTAGCCCTCCTAACGGCACGTGTATATTATTTTTTCTTTTAGAAAATCCCGTTGCTCACTTCGCAGCACTTTTTTTCTATTAACGCCTTGGGCTAACTTTGTCTAGTCTTAAGAAACAAAATTGCCTCAAGCTGAATAAAGGGATTTTTTCCTTTCAATTTATTTATCAATGTGTGGTCTTGATTTGTTTTCACGTCTTTATTTTTCTAGCTAAGTGCTGCGCCGTTCTTTTTGTTGTTTTTTTTAAATTGTTTGTTTTGGCTTTTACCTCGTTATTTATTATCTTTTTCCTCGTTTATGAATCATAATTTATTCAATTTTCCATATTGTTTTCTTCTAGCAATGAATATTCAAACAAGCTAGGGTTTAAGACAGTCTAATCCCGTCAATGTCTGCCCTTTCCGTGTCCTTTTCACTACACCCCCCCCCCCTCCCCCTTTCCCAGCTTCCCCCCGCCCCTACCGTTTCCCCATCAGCCTTGCAATGATGATTTTTTATTATTATTATCATCTGTCTCTAAGTCACCCTTCCTGTATTATCACGCCAATAATAAACTGCGTTGTTTATATGCCAGAGATACACTAAGAAGAATTATTGCCACTACGAGAGGAAAGCAGACATTTTTACAGGAATAGAAACCGGATTGAATATCCACCACAATACATAGAAATTGACCCCAATTTTCATATTTGTGGCAATAAATTAATTCTCCAGCTCCCAGTCTATCTCGACATAATACGGTCTGCGACAATGGGTAATAAATGACATCATAACGAGACAGGATGAATATAATTTGTATCACAGAGATCGCATCTTAGACTTTCATCAGTTTTATGCGGTGATGTGGTCTAGTGTTATGACTCTCGCCTTCGGATCTGAGTGTCCAGGGTTCGAGACCCGTTTTTAAATGGAGCATAGTTGTGTCGTTGAAAAATCTTTACTCATATTATTATTCTCTCATCGTACCCAGGTGTAAAACGAGTACCTGGTCGTTAACAGCGTTATCTCTGTTGAAAAATAATTTAAGATCGCCTAACAGGCGCCAAGTTACGTCCGACATGTAAATATTCATGTGGCTAGGGGCCCTTTGTAAAGCACTTTGAACACGATTAGTGGATATTGCGCTATGTATGTGCTCAAATTTTTATTGATGTTGGGATAGAAAAGCCAATTCCTGACTAACTTTGTTTACCAATGTGGTTATATATGGGGAGGGGGGGGGGGGGGGTTAGCAGATGGCTCAGATGCACGATCTTTAATCGTACCCGAAAGGTACCGAGTTCGATCACCCGCCACTGCACTGTGTGGTATTGAGCAAGTCACTCGCCCTAGCTCAATTTGCGGCTCTGCATTGCGGCTGACGCCTGTGTTATTCCAATCTTCCTTTGGAATAGACCCTAGAGACAAATTTCCCCATATGGGATGAACACAGGGAACTCTATTTTTTATTTTATATGTTTTAATGTTTTTTTTTCCGACAAAGACAACGCTGTAAACCGTCAGGTACTCATTTTGCACATGAGCACGGTGAGATAAAATAAAGAGACTTTTTCAAGTACTCAAATTATATGCGCCGAGCGAGGCTCGAATCCAGGACCTCCCGACATGAAAGCCAGTGCCATACCACAAGACAACAGAGCTTCACAATAACGTTTTGCGCCTCATAATGTCTGTGGTTGAATAGAAGCGCCATATCATTGTTATAATATTTTTTTTTTTGACAACAGGTTCAAACCGACTTAATACTGTTAATTTTTTCTATTTCTTCACTGATTACCACGATGTTTTTCTTTAAAATTCTAAGTATGCATGTCACGATAGGGGTCTGGATAGCTCAGTTTGTAGAGCACTTGCTTCACACACAAAGTGACCGAGATCGATCCTGAGTGCAGTTAAGATCATTTTTCTCTGATCCCCTCCCCCCTTTCTACCCAGCAGTGATTGGGCTGGGTCTGTTAGATCCTCGATAAGTCCTTTGTGATAGACTAGACTAGCGTCCTATCCCAAAGGTAGCAAGCAATTGTTGTTGTCCATTTCACGCTATAGAAACCCGGATAAATTCCGCGTCCATTGGCCTGATGGATCTGAAGAATTAATTAGATGTCTTGATTAGAATCAAATCAAACCGCGATTGCAGGTGGTTAATAATGCAGCATCTTGTGGGGTGTAAAGTGATTGGGGGAATGCCATTAACCAGTTAACTGCCGTACGCTGGAAAAACTCGTATTTAAAAGTCTGGTCAGAAAACTCGTCCTTCGAAAATCGATCGATTTAAGTGACTCAATTTGGCAAAAACTGTCAACCGCGAGGTCCCAGGTTTGAGGTTTTTTTGGTCAAGATGAGGGTTATTTTAATCGATCGATATTTGAAGGACGAGTTTCCTGGCTAAATATGTAAATAAGCGTCTTTCCAGAGTACGGCGGTTATCTGTCTGGTTAAGGAGTTCAGTCACACAATATATATGGGGTGGGAGGGGTGGGGTGGGGGGTAGAGTGGGGGGGGGGGGGGAGCGGGTTGGGGAAAGGGGGGGGGGAGAGAGGAGAGGGAGTGGGTGATTGAGAGATTTGACTTAATAAAGGCTGTCGGGTATTGATTTTTTAAGACTGATGAAGCGGTGACTATCGCGATGAATGAGTCTGTGTGTGTGTGTGTATTGTTGTGTTGTGTGTTTGTGTGTGGGTGTGTGTGTGAGAGAGTGTGTGCTTGTGAGAGAGTATGTATGTGTGTGAGCGAGCATTTGTGGGGTGTGTGTATGTGTGAGAGTATGAGTGAGAGTGTGCCTGAGAGTGTTAGCTTGTGTGTGAGAGAATGTGTGAGAGCATTGTGCGTGAAAAAAAAAAAGAAAGAGAGAGAGAGAGAGAGAGAGAGAGAGAGAGAGAGAGAGAGAGAGAGAGAGAGAGAGACACGCGCGCACACACACACAGACACACACACACACACACACACACATATAGAGGGAGAGGGAGAGAGTCATAGAACATGCAGATTTATATGAAACTACATATAAATAACAATGTAATTAATAATCATAACATATCGAGCTCAAATTTATTAACCCACTGAATTGATACTTCTCTTTACAAAGCTGTCTTTACTCTGATGATTTGTTTCAGTGCTGATCATTTCGACATTCACTTGTAATCGGATATTTCAAATCATTAAGAATTCGTGAACGATTGTGATAAAATCAGATTAAGATGGCTTGGCTTAGAAGCTCATAACATTGCCATCCGGAAGTATAACGGACCAACACACAAAACTGTGTGTATCCATGAACGTTTATAGTCGGGTTAAAACAGTTCAGCGAGCATTACTAAAAAACGCGGATGGCAAAAAAACAATAACAAAGACCTGAGTGACGTCATCTTCGAACTATCTATAAACGCTCAAGGTTACACATAGTTTTGTGTGTTGTTCTGTTATACTTCCGGATGGCAATGTTGTGAGCTTCTTAACCAAGCGCACACTATCTATAGATAGTTCGAAGATGACGTCACTCAGGTCTTTGTTATTGTTTTTTGCCATCCGCGTTTATGAGTAATGCTCACTGAACTGTATTAACACGACTATAAAGTTCATGGATACACACAGTTTTGTGTGTTGGTCCGTTATAATCCGGATGGCAATGTTATGAGCTTCTTAGCCAAGCGCATACTATCTATATACGGTGTGCGTAAGAGGGAGAGGTGTGTGTGTGTGTGTGTGTGTGTCTATATATATATATATATATATATGTATGTGTGTGTGTGTGTGTGAGTGTGTTAGTTTGTCTGTGTGTATATGAGTGTGTGTTAGCATGTGTGAGTTTAAGTGTTCTCATATTTCTAGTTGTGTCACTTGATGAAGACACCAAAGACTTATAGGCTCACTATTGGTCCAATCAAATTGTGTTTACGTTTAACCGCGTGTGGGTGGTAAAAAAAAAAAAAAGGGGGGGGGGGGGGTCTGTGTGACACGTGCGTGTGTGTTTGGGTGTGTGTGTATGTGTGTGATGGTGTAGATATTTGTTGGTGAGTGCAGTAGTGTCCATCTCAAACCTGTAGTTGAGTCAACCAATTCCGTGTGTTCAGCAAGGATTCCTCATTGGTCAAATCAAAGAGTAGGAGAAATCCCATGGCGTCCCTGAAGAAAGCGGTGGTCAAGCTACGGAATCTGAAATATGACAAATTGTTTAAGTGTTAACTCTCTCCTTACCAGCCATTTCCAGACTTTTCCCCAACACTTCATCCCCACCCAACACAAAAATGGATTTTTCTTAATCAAACAGAAAATCAATAGGTACATTCTATACATTATATTGTTCAGCAACAGGTGCTCTACAACAAAGTGTCAAGATTTGTTTTATAGCCATAATTAACACATATTCTTAAAATTTTGGGATGTACCAAAGAAATCACAAAAATAAAACTGTTGGTTGCATTGTAACGAATGTGACGATTTTCCTTTTGTTGGTACGGATAGGGTTAAAATAAACAATGAAAAAAAAATCAACATGTGAGGCGCTTTAGGAAAGTCATCCACATACCGCATTTTATGGAAATTGAGATATTGGTAAAAGAGTGGACACAAACGCCGTTTGGTTCATGAAACATGACAACAATAGGGAAGAAAACTGTGATATAAAACAAAACTGGTTTCTATTTCATTGGAAGTGTAAAAACAACTCTTCTGGAGGACTGAATAGATACCGTGTGTAATTCATCTTCTAGATATGGCATCTTTTCTAGTCAAAATAATATATATGCTGGTCGTCAATAAATATAATCCATCCTCGCTCTTTTACGTCCCGTAATCCTAAGAATCTGTCTATACATCCTGCTACTAAAATGTTCTGCCACCTTTATGTGACCTATTCATTTTTATCACTGGTTACATACTAGTTTACAAGAATTTAGGAAACAAAAGAGAAGCCGGTTTGATGTCACGACTTTTCCTACCATTATAGTCATAGCCATTTGAAGGGAAAAATCTGTAGAAAAGTTCTCTCGATAAAAATGGCTTCAAAGTTTAGAAAATGCCATTTCAAGCGCCCCAAAAAGTATGAAGCTTACATGTTTAAAGTTTAAATTGTGTTATACATTTTAAAGAATTGTTCAAATGATCATCCTCTTTTGAATAAAATAAGCGAAAATATTGTACAATCATTGAACAATGTTTTTTTTTTTGATTCGCCGGGCTTAACACATTCAATGTTTATGTATTTACTAAGAAATGATTGGGTTTTGCAAGATTGGTGGTGGTATAATAATATACGATGTTTACGATCTTGCATGTTGGAATAGCGGACGTGTTTCCAATCGCTGCACGCGAGGGAGCGTTATTAACAACGTTGGAATTCCAAAACGTAATCGATTCCGATTTTGTTATATTATTTGAACAAAAGGCAATTTCAAAAATGTTCAAATGATACTTCATTTAGCTCTTGATAGTTTGTCTTCACAAATTATTATTGTAATCCTAAACCTGATACCACTGCGCTTTACTATTTAGTAGAGAGGTATATTTTGTTTTAAAGTGTATTGTCATGGCAAGGAAAAAATGATTACTCTTCGAAAATCGAAGTATTAGAGCTCAAGAGCTACAAGCTTAATTATCGGAAAACTTACATAAAACACGACAAACCCGATAACTGAGTTAGTAGATCACTCGATTCACAAGCAAAAAAGACCGGTATCGATGATAAGAAATACGAACTTTGTGTCTGTTGTACTGTAAAATACTATTTGTAATCTCTATAGTAAGGAAATACAGCTAATTTTTACCCGTCACCTATCTTGGGCTACATTAAATGCCCCAATTAATTTTATACTGTCCCGAAAGATTCTGGGTTCGAGCCCTTCTCCAGGAACTTTCATTGCTTCCCTTGGGCAAGATTATCAATCACCGATTTGCTCACTTTGGACAACAAGGGTGATTCCTGTTGACATCAGATGTTTGATAGTTGGTTTATCCGTATTCCTATAGATCTATATATTTTTGTATCTAACGTTGCCGTATGCAATGACCGACTGTTTTATGTTAAACTTGGAATAAGCTGTAAAGGCGACTTTCAAAACCTGCTAAGTCACATTCAGATAGAAGATGATCTAACAATCTCGAGTAATCCATTGAACATCTCAGAATGACCAGAGAAAATTTGAAGTTTCAAAACACTATATTCTATAAAGCAAACAGTTCATTTTGAAAAACCCCGCGAAACACAATGGGAATAATGAATCTGTGGAAATGTTCTATGGAAATGTACATATTCTATTTCCATTTCATCTGGAGCATAGAGCGTCCGTCCATCATCGATCTCCATCTGAGACGGTCTCAGGCCTTTCTCCACGACATTTTGACGCTCTTTAGTTCCAACTTTAGCGTTCTTCGCCACGTTGTTTGTGGGTGTCCTCTTCGCCGCTGACATTGGGGGTTCCAGTTAAGCAATGATTGTCTTTGTTTTTAAGGGTTTTACGGCGCTTGCAACACGTTAAGGTCATATTAGCGCCACTAGAAATATGTTAAAGAATTACAATTATAGTGACCAAGAAAAGGGATACAAAAGGGGAACTGGTTCAAATAGGAAACAGATGTAGATTCCAAGAGCACACTATCAAAGCACTTAGTTTGAGATCACCTAAGTCTCATCCAGACACAAGCACAGGTCCCGTCTAAGAGGAATACACTCACATGTTTACAACTCATATATAATATGTATACAAAACATAATATAGTGCATAACAGAGAGATGATTTACAAGGAAAAAAATATCATCTCCAAAAATAACAATACATTTGACTGTTTCCCTCTCAGCCAGAGCATCCGGCCAGGATCAGAACAAAACCAAGAAATTTAATTCCAAGAAAATGACAGAAAGCATGTTGGAAAACAGATACAGGGGGGTAGAAGACATAGTATGTACCTCCCTGTCCACTATGGAAGGTCAGGAACCCCACCCAGCAGTCAAGCCATGACCTAAAAAACTCAAAACTCAATTATAAACATCAGGTCCGCCACAATACCGTCGAGAGAGGATTGGGCACACATTCCTACCCTCCTTACCTTTCTTGGCCTGCTGTATCCCACAATTGCAAGTGTATTCGGTGACTCCTTCCCATTGATCCATCGGCACCAGTTGTCCTGTGTACCTGTGGAAGACACAATAACGTTTTGTCATTTGCCATATCTTTCAATCCAGCGATCACTGGCTAATTAATACATCGTGCAAGACTGATCAAGATTGTTTTTCATATATTTATTTATTCATTGATTTACCAACATACCGTTAGATTAGTCAAATGTAAATATATATATATATATATATATATATATATATATATATATATATATATATATAAGCGTGTGTGTGTGTGTGTGTGTGTTTGTGTGTGTGTATACTCGTAATAGCTCTTCATTTAAATTACATTACTTTTATTTACTTATCATTTACCACTACAAGGTTAGACCGACCCAGTCGCTAAGAATCTCCTCACTGTTCATCAACCGACCAATAATATCTTTGTTGGTTTCTTACCGTATTATGTCGCTGTTTTATCTTATCATTATCATCTACAACAATCAGTCATTGTCTTATCCACTATCAGCCAGATTGCTGCCCCTTTGGCATGACCCCTTTTCCTAACTCCCTCTCTCTCTCTCTCTCTCTCTCTCTCTCTCTCTCTCTCTCTCTCTCTCTCTCTTTCTCTCTCTCTCTAAGTGTACGTCTCTAACTTTATGACTATTTCCTTTTCACTCCGCTCATGAACTCTATCTATCTATCTATCTATCTATCTATCTATCTATCTATCTATCTATCTATCTATCTATCTATCTATCTATCTATCTATCCCCTCTTCTATCTATCATCAGACACACACTATCTACACACACACACATCACACACTCTCTCTCTCTCTCCTAACATCTACCATCTACACACACTAACCAATCTCTCTCTCTCTCTCTTTTACACACATACATACAAAAAAAAAGTATGTCTCTCTCTCCATCTCTCTATCTCTATCTCTCTTTATCTGTAAATCTCTCTAACACACATATACACATACACATTCTCTCTCTCTCTCTCTCTCTCTCTCTCTGTCTCTCTCTCTCTCTCTCTCTTTCAAGTTAAAAAATACCTCGTGGACATCCAAACAACGTGGAATAAGACGGACAAAAACCGACATTACCAAAGACTGCGAGTCTTGGACAATTCAATGTCATCATCTGTGTAATATCCTTGGAGACCAGCTGTGTTATATTTGGTCTTTTCGTTTCTGGTCTTTTGAATTGTGTTCATTGCGATTATGTTGGGTTGCTAGTCCCATTCCCTTTCTTTTTGTCTCACTCTTTATCTCTCTTCTCTCTCTCTCTCTCTCTCTCCCTCTTCTCTTCTTTCCTCCCTTTCCCTCATTTTTCTTCCTCTTTCTCTCTCACTCTTTCTTTCTCTCTCTTTTACTCTCTTTCTCTCTCTCTCTCTTCTCTCTCTCTCCCCCCCTCTCTCTCTCCAATTTTTCTTTCCCTCTCTATTTCTCTCTCACTCTTTCTTTCTCTCTCTTTTACTCCCTTTCTCTCTCTCTCTCTCTTCTTTTCTCTCTTTCCCTCTCTCTCTCAATTTTTCTTTCTCTCTGTATTTCTCTCCCACTCTTTCTTTCTCTCTCTCTCTCTCTTTTACTCTCTTCCTCTTTTCCTCTCTCTCTCTCTAATCTATCTCCTTCTTACCTCTCTCGAAAATATTTTTTAAAAAAAAGAGACTAAGACTTCATGAACAACAAAGCAACGGGATAAACACTGACAAAAACCCTAGATAAATCAATTAATGAAAGTCCTGACCAGCCATATCATGATGTCCTTGGAGACAATTGATCTGTTTATATTTCTGGCCGACAATTGTCATGATGGCTTTATTCGGTTAGTATTAGCAAAATCTCTCAATCTTCTTTCTCTCTCTCTCTCTCTCTCTCTCTCTCTCTCTCTCGTTCTCTCTATCTATCTATTTATCTATCTATCTATCTATCTATCTATCTATCTATCTATCTATCTATCTATCTTTATATCCATCTTACTTACTTACTTACTTACTTACATACTTCCAGTGCCATCTCTATATCTCTATCCATCTATCCGTTTATTTCTTCATTCATTCGTCTATTTATTATCTAACTACCTATTTGTCTATCTATTTATCTATATATCCATCAATTTATCTACCCTTTATCAGTCCGCCTCTAGTACAGATCAAATTCCATTAAAATTCCAGCTATTCATCTCCTTATTCTCTCCCCACCCTCCCTCCCTCCCTCCTCTCTCTCTCTCTCTCTCTCTCTCTCTCTTCCCCTCTCTTTCTCTCTCTTATTCTCCCCCCCCCCCCAGCTTTCAAGGTTTCAATTTAATTTGCTTCCCCCCGTCCCTTCCCTACTTCTGTCCCTAGATTCCGTTTCAATGGAATGCCTTACAATCCAACGACCTCTTATCTTTTTGTATTTAAAGAATTTCCTATCGATCAACTCTTATTGTGAATCCATCCCTTTCTTTCTTTGATAATCCTACTAGGATTTCCCAGTTACTTGAAATGTGTGACCCGCCGTCCCAAAACAGTATTATTTTGTCATGATGAATAGAAACACAGATATCCATGGGGTTTTCGGATAGGTATCGACGGTGAAGACAGAAGCCAGATATTCTCTATTCTGTTCATTATAAATAACTCGAATTCACTAGGGGGAAAAAGCCTTCTAAAAACATTGATTACGAAATATCTAAGAATCTTATTTTGTGGGGTGTGTGTGTGTGTGTGTGTGTGGGGGGGGGGGGGGATAAAGGTATTCTTTCACTGCGATGGGTTAATAAAATTCGATATTTTTACCGCGCATTAACACCCACTCGCAAGCGTTAAGTGGCGCGCTAAAAATAAAATAATAAAAAATAAATCGTTTAATTAAAACTATGAAAAACTCTTAAATTCTTCTCAATGAAGACATTGCTTTTTGGGGTTTAAAAATATCTTTATGGGTTTCACGGCGCTTGCGACACATCGATGTCGTATCAGCGCCAGGAACAAGGAACAAAATGGGACAGTCGAAAATTCTAGAGTTCAAATTAAAACATAAAAGAAAACATAAGACAAAGAGGGATTGGTTCAAATAGGAAACAGATGTGGAGATAATGCCATCAATGTATTTAGTTTGAGATCACCTAAACATTTCATTCAGACATAAGGATAGGAACCCACTAGGAGGTACACACACACACACACACACACACACACAACACACACACACATGTTTACGACATATGTTCAGAGCAAAGATATAACGATCAATACAAAGCAGAGAGAGGGAAAAAGTATCACCTTCAAAAAACTAAGACTATACATTTGACTGTTTCCCTCTCAATCAAGGACTCCGGCAAGGGTCAGGACAAAACTAAGTAACCCCATTCCCAAGACAGAGATAGAAACCCACTCAGAATACAGATATAGATAGAATGAATTTGACGTCAATCGGTCTTTGTTATTGATTTTTGTCATCCATGTTTATGAGTAATTCTCACTAAACTGTATTAACCAGACTATGAATGTTTAAGGTTACACTTAGTTTTGTGTGTTGGTCCATTATACTTCCGGATGGAAATGTTGTGAGCTTCTTAACCAAGCGCATACTATCTATAGGGGGATAGAAGACAGCAAGTGGCCTCTTACCCACCACGGGAGGTAAAAAAAACCCTACCCAGGCAATGAAGACATTCATTTCAAACCAATTGGATTCAATAGTCTGATGTCACGTCGCCCAGCAACGGCGACCATCGTGGTTCTAAACAAAGAAAATCTGTACTTTTTATTCTTTATGCTGGCTAGAACTTTTTATAAGTCTTGTGATCAGAATGTGTAAACGTCAAAACATAACCCGAGTTATAATGGTTTTTTTTTCTCTTCTGGATACGATTTTATGCTCGTCGGAGAAATATTTCATGAGGGCGTCCGCCATTGTTCCGACAGTTTAGAGCCAGTTACTAAGTTACAATACGTCATTACGAGGGAAATGTATTTCCATAAGATCAGTGTTTCCCCGACACCAACGCCGGTTTGAGACGATGGTACAACCCAAGACTAAAATGAAAATATGGAGAGTTAATTTCTGATCATTCTTATTTTAAGATCTCTTATTGACATAAGATTTACCTCATCTCATCTCACCCAATTCTCTTGACCGAGGCTGAGGCGGTCATAAAGAAAACACGACAGATGATTTTGTAATCAGGGCCATCCATCCAGATCTAGCCCTCGATTTCCCCCATCAGTGTGGAAGCCTTCAAACCTTTTCCATTCCTTGACATAATCCATTGGGGTCCCGATATCCCAGTTGATAGAGCACTCGCTTCACACGTAAATGGGCCGAGATTGATCCATGTGCAGTCGAGGTTTTATTCTGACCCCCCCCCCTCTCCCCCCCCCCTCCTCCCGCCCCCACTGTCTATTCAGCAGAAATGGTGTGGATTTTATCTTAACACGCACCATTAATTCTCAAATTATGTCATGTTTACCGACGAGATTGAACACACACGAAAGGAAGGAACTTTGAGCATGTTTAGTGGATATCGCGCTAGATAAATGCGCTAGTTATTTTTTATTTGAAAGACGAGTTTTCTGGCCAAAGTTTTAAATACTTGGTATTACAGAGTACGACAGTCAACCCTTTTCTATCTGAGATGACTGAGATATTATAATTTATTTGTTGATGACCAGACGTTATACCTAACCCTGGTCGGTCAGTCCATCGTCAATCAACATATTGGTTTCCTCGGTCTTCTCAGCGTTCCAATCTCTCTTCTGAGGTTTCTTCAGATCCTAAATCTCTTTTAGGGATTCGACTTGAATATAGATAGGTTGCGCTTGGCTAATAAGCTCACAACATTGCCACCCGGAAGTACAACAGACCAACACACAAAAACTTTGTGTAATCCTGATAGTTTACAGTTAGGTTAGTGGCAAAAAACAATAGCAAAGACCTTAGTGACGTCAACTTCGAACTATCAATAGATGGTTCGAGCGTTACGATCAGAATCAGAATCAGAATATTTTCCTGTTATTTATAATAATAATAATAATAATAATAATAATAATAATAATAATAATAATTAATAATAAAATAATAAATAATATAATAATAATAATAATAATAATAATAATAATAATAATAATAATAATAAATAATATAATAATAATAATAATAATAATAATAATAATATAATAATAATAATAATAATAATAATATAATAATAATATAATAATAATATAATAATAATAATAATAATAATAAATAATAAATAATAATAATATATAATTAATAATAATATATTATATTAATATTATATATATATTATTATTATTAATATATTATTATATATATATTATATTATATTATTTATTATATATATATTATATATTATTATTTATTATTATTATTATATATATTATTATTATTATATATTATTATTATTATTATTATTATTATTATTATTATATATATATATATAATCAATATCATATGTTATTATTATTATATTATTATTATTATATATTATTATAATCATCATCATCACTCATCATCATTATTATTATTTATTATTATTATTATTATTATTATTATTATTCTCATATCATCTATTATTATTATTATTATTATTATTATTATTATTATTTATTATTATTATTATTTTATATTATTATTATTATTATTATTATTATTATAACAACATCTTACCACTCGTTTCTCCCTGAAGTCGATACCAACAGTCGATATGAATTTCCCGCTGAATTTGTTGTCTGTGTACTGGTAGAGCATACTGGTTAGCATACTTATATATTATTATTATTTATTATTATTATATATATTTTATATTATTATTATTATTTTATTATCATCATCATCCACATTATTATTATTATTATTATTATTATTATATTTATTATTATTTTATTATATTATTATTATTATTATATTATTAATATTATTATTATATCATCATCATATTTATATTATTATATTATTTATTATTATTATTTTATTATTATTATTATATATTATTATATTATTATTTTAACAACATTTACACTCGTTTTCCTGAAGTCGATACCAACAGTCGATATGAATTTCCCGCTGAATTTGTTGTCTGTGTACTGGTAGAGCATACTGGTCTTACCCACTCCTGAATCGCCTAGAAGACGGGAGATATAAATTATTGGATATAGGAATTAAGCATTAAATAATAATTTAAAAAACAATGATGTCGGGATAACCTGGATTATATTTAAAAAATTGAGTTTAACCCTCTCCTTACCAACTATAGGACAATTGTCACATTCGTTACGATGCAACCAACATTTATCTTATTCAAATTTCTTTTTTACATCATAGAATTTAAAGGAAATGAACAGTGTGTTGTAGAGCATGTTTTGCTAAATAAAATAGTTATCGCAAGAACTCATACAGTGCTATTTTGTTTGAGTGATAAAAAATATTTTTGTTTTAGTTGGGTGTGAAGAAAATAGCTGGTAAGGAGAGAGAGAGTTAACGAACGCAGGTTTACCAATTTGGCGCTTTTAAAAATAACTTGGCGTTAAAAAAAAATCTGATTGGCATGGCAAATTCAATCTTGGTATTTTGGATTATTTCTTCCATAGAATAGAGAAGGTTGATCTGTTCTATGCCTGTATGTACGGACGAGTGCCAATAAAATCTAACACAGAGAATGCCAAACTGTATTAGAAAATAAGTAATTACTGGCCGATTGCATTGCTGTTTGGTGACCAAAAAAAAAAAAAAAAAAAAGAGACGTTTGTCATAATATCACGTCTCTGTGACATAAAGGAGTGCGATAAATTGTGGTGCCTTGAAGTTTGTGCGAATAATCACTAATCTAGACAATAAAGGATAACATTTTGTGTGCGAAGAACGTTTGAGATACACGGCTGTTCTCAATATATCCAGTATATTGTTATTCGGTGACCGGTTTAAAGTGTAGTATCATTCTTCACGAGAAGCCAAATTTAACTTCGCTATAAGAAACAGGAGCAACCCAGGGACAACGACAAGACAAGATTTGTTTTATTTGTGTGCGTTTCTGTGTGTGTATTGAGTTTTCTTTATATGTTATGGGATAGGTACGTTTTATTGTCACCATTCTATTTTATTTGTCAATGTCTTATGTTTAAATGAAGTTGAAATCTAATTAAATCAATAGACTTGTTTAACCATTAAAAGCTATACTTTTGTGAAGACCTTTGTAATATTACTATCCAGACCGATTGTAGTTGAAACTACATTTCTATTTTACTGTCACAAAACTAATAAATAAAAAACGTGAAGTTGAAATGTATGTAGTAAACTACGTCACTACCACATCATCTCATTCATCTGTGGTGTTTCAATCATCCTGTTTTGTTGATAAAGGGGAAACCCGAAACGTTCATTTAATCTGTTTTCGTAATTAAATTGAAACTTACACTATTATTTATTTCTTCCAGCTTCGAGCAGCAACATTCACACTGTCACAAAACTAATGACAGACGTAAACAACATTTCTGAGGGCTTGGCGGTTTCGTCAAGCGAACGGAAACCCGCAATCACACCATTCATTACACAAGGCATAACGCCTAGATGACAAAATGTTTCCGTCCTTGTCATTATCATTTTGTCACCAATCAAGGGATTTAGTACTTGGCCAGCAAATGCATTTACTCAATAGCTGCTCAAAACTGACAACTGACGGATTCCTTGATTTATTTAATCTAAGACTAGATCTAGATACCAGATACGTCCATTGACCCAAGAAACGCTGCCTATAGATAGAACGAAGTTGACGTCACTCATTTCTTTGTTATTGTTTTTTGCCATCTACGTTCATGAGTAATTCTCACTTAACTGTATTAGCCAGACTATAAACGTTAAAAGTTACACATAGTTTTGTGTGTGGTCCGTTATACTTCCGGATAGCAATAGTGTGAGCTTCTTAGCCAAGCGCATACTATCTATTTAGATTTCAGTTAGATTAAGAGTCAAATCCGGAATTAAGTCTCAAGGTTGTCAGGTGGAGAGACTTATCTGACAAATCTCGATTTTTTAAAAGCTCACGACTCACGTAAATTGAAACTCACAAAAATCAGATTAAAATCAGGAAAGATAACTTTATTTTTTTTTCACATTTAACCCCACATTCTTACCACATTCTCTAAGTAAGAAGTTCGTCATTTATTAACGTCTTTTGATAGAAACTGAAGACTTATACATGTTAAGTCTACTTTTTGTCTAGGTACCTCTTGTAAAGCACATGAAGAATGTTAAGTGGATATTGCATTATATAAATAGTAGTTAAATGCTATACTATATGAAGTAGAATTTCTCTATCCAAAAGGATAAAAAGGTCTTTTTTCTCAATGACGACGCATTGAGGGTGAATGTTGGTCTATTAAGGGTTGCCATCTGGCACTATAAGAATGCCAAATTAAATAATAGCATTAATGTTATGAATTATTCATTATGCCAGCAGGCCAAAGCTAACCGAATATTCATCCATCCAACTTTATACTGCCGTACTCTGAGAAAAAAAACCCCTCTCATTTTATATCAAGTCTGGCCAGAAATCTCATCCGTCAAATTGATTAAAATGCGCTTTCTCTTGTAAAAACTTCTCAAACCTGGGAATTCAACCATGTTTTAAACGAAGATTCAGGGTTGAGAATTATTTTTGACAAAATGGGGATCATTCTAATCGATCGATATTTGAAGAGTTTCTCTTACATAAATTATAAAAAATGTATTTTTTTTTTCTGTGATCGTGGGAAAACATGATATTCCAATTACCCCCCCCCCCTCCCCCTCCTATCCCACTTGAATAAAAGTATCCATCACAATCAATATACAACCCCGGATTTACTTATTTACATAAGCGACAAATTTCCTCAAAGCAGCATTGCGTCGGGCTGGACTTGACGATTAACGTTCAAATCTAACCGCTCAGAAAAGTGAGTGGAGCAGGCACTTATGTTGATAATAACAAGAAATCAAGTGAGTGGAAAAGTGCTAGAAGACAATAGGAAAAAAACCCAACAAACTTTGCGGCGATGGGCGCTCGAACCTGTGACCTTACAGGTACGACAACTCCGCATGGCCGGGAGAGGGTAGCTCTACAGTCGACGCCATCCACCACTCCCGTGAAGTTTTTGCCATCCGCGTTTGTGAGTGATTCTTACTAAACTGTATGAACCAGACTATAAATGTTCATGGTTACACATAGTTTTGTGTGTTGGTCCATTATACTTCCGGATGGCAATGTTGCGAACTTCTTAACAAAGCGCATACTATCTATATCTAGTATGCGCTTGGTTTAGGAATTTACAACACTGCCACCCGGACCACACACAAAACTATGTGTAACCTTGAACGTTTATAGATAGAATGCGCTTGGCCAAGGAGTTCACAACATTGCCATCCGGAAGTATAACGGACCAACACACAAACTCTGTGTAACCATGAACTTTTATAGTCTGGTTAATACAGTTTAGTGAGAACAACTCACAAACGCGGATAGCAAAAACAATAACAAAGGCCTGATTGACGTCATCTGCATACTATCTCTAGATAGTTCGAAGATGACGTCACTCAGGTCTTTGTTATTGTTTTTTGCCATCCGCGTTTATGAGTAATGCTCACTGAACTGTACTAACCTGACTATAAACGTTCATGGATACACACAGTTTTGTGTGTTGGTCCGTTATACTTCCGGATGTCAATGTTATGAGCTTCTTAGCCAAGCGCATACTATCTATATTTCGTATGCGCTTGGCTGAGGAATTTACAACACTGCCGCCCGGACCACACACAAAACTATGTGTAACCTTGAACGTTTATAGATAGTATGCAGATGACGTCACTCAGGCCTTTGTTATTGTTTTTGCCATCCGCGTTTGTGAGTTGTTCTCACTAAACTGTATTAACCAGACTATAAAAGTTCATGGTTACACAGAGCTTGTGTGTTGGTCCGTTATACTTCTGGATGGCAATGTTGTGAACTCCTTGGCCAAGCGCATTCTATCAATTTTATAGTCTGGTTAATACAGTTTAGTGAGAAGTACTCATAAACATGAATGGCGAAAAAAAAATAAAAAAAATAAATAAAAATAACAAAGACTTGAGTGACGTCAACTTCGTTCTATATATAACGTACCAACAAACAAAACTATGTGTAACCTTAAACATTTACAGTCAGATTAATACGGCTTAGTGACAACTTTTCATAAAAATGACTGGCTAAAAACAATAGCAAAGAGCTGAGTGACTTCAATTTGTTCAATCTATAGATAGAATGCGCTTGGCCAAGGAGTTCACAACATTGCCATACGGAAGTATAACGGACCAACACACAAACTCTGTGTAACCATGAACTTTTATAGTCTGGTTAATACAGTTTAGTGAGAACAACTCACAAACGCGGATGGTAAAAACAATAACAAAGGCCTGAGTGACGTCATCTTCGAACTATCTATAGATAGAATGCGCTTGGCCAAGGAGTTCACAACATTGCCATCCGGAAGTATAACGGACCAACACACAAACTCTGTGTAACCATGAACTTTTATAGTCTGGTTAATACAGTTTAGTGAGAACAACTCACAAAAGCGGATGGCAAAAACAATAACAAAGGCCTGGGTGACGTCATCTGCATACTATCTATACATTGATAGATTTTAAACAATGATTTTCTTATATAACAACAACTCAAAATTCGTATTTATTGTACCTTTGATTCTAAATCGACATTTTCAGGACCAATTTATAACGTCGTTGACTTCACGTATTGTTGTCAGCGACATAGTATTATGATCAGGAGAAAAAAAAAGTATGGACTCAGCGTGTAGTAATAAAGGACACACTATCGCAGCATGTGCTAAAATCATGATTTGCCCCAATCACAGTTATTTTATAGAAAAGGTAGATACATAATATAGATAGAATGCGCTTGGCCAAGGAGCTCACAACATTGCCATCCGGAAGTATAACGGACCAACACACAAACTCATGAACTTTTATAGTCTGGTTGATACAGTTTAGTGAGAATAACTCACAAACGCGGATGGCAAAAACAATAACAAAGGCCTGAGTGACGTCATCTTCGAACTATCTTTCCAACATCCTTTATTTAAAAAAATATAGCATTGTGGAGAACATTGTGCTTATTTAAGTCAATAAAAAAATGATACGGTGCACAACTCTACTGAAAGATTTGAAAATTTGAAATGTATTTTTTACAGATAGATAAACAGATGACTTGATTTCCTTTTATAATTTAAAGTCAGTTTGAAAGTTCGTTGAGTCAAACAGATATCATAATAAATGTACCGACGACACTAACACTCTCAAAATCAACTAATTTCGTCACTGTAAAAAGTTTCAGTTTGCGTCATCTATTTATGACATCAAGTATTATTATTACTTCCGTTGTGTTGTTGATTTAGCGGTGATCAGTGTTGTTATGTAGTAGTATGTTTGAATTGCGTGTGTGTGTGTGTGTGTGTGTGTGTGTGTGTGTGTTGTGTGTGGTGTATAGACAGTATGCGCTTGGCTAAGGAGCTTATAACATTGCCATCCTGAAGTATAACGGACCAACACACAAAACTGTGTGTATCCATGAACGTTTATAGTCAGGTTAATATAGTTCAGTGAACATTACTCATAATCGCGGATGGCAAAAAACAATAACAAAGACCTGATTGACGTCATATTCAAACTATCTATACACGCGTGTGTGTGTGTGTGTGTGTGTGTGTGTGTGTGTGTGTGTTGGCATTTTTCAGCAAATCGTGGCATTCATAGTGATATTATTCACTTGATGACATGAAGGTATTCGGATTTACACAAATTTTAAACAAGTTTCACCGATTAACAACGTCAACTAATATTACTGCTGATATTACGGTCGTTCTTATGCCATCGATGTGATAATTATTGCCCTGGGAAATATTTAATTAAACGTTGTCGGCAAGCTGTCAATTGTATCTGTCTAGCTTCTAGCCCGAATGGAACAAACTTGATATTTTTCGCGTCTGCTTCAGATTTTCATTTGACCTCAGATAAGTTAGGTAACGGGGAGACTTTCCGAAAGCTCCTACATCCCCAGTATTCTTTCAATTTGTATTTTCACCGTAGATCTTTTGTCATGCGTTTAGTTATTCAATTTGTCATCATAAAGAAGCATTTTAAGAACTCTAGAACAAACCTTGATAGATTTGTGAAAGTTAAAAATTTCCTACTTTGACCACTGTTTTGATTCTCGGCCGCCATTTTAGTTTGTGAAGGTATCTATAGATAGTGTGCGCTTGGCTAATAAGCTCACAACATTGCCATACGGAAGTA
>NC_088368.1:13330531-13333031 GCF_034508935.2 Berghia stephanieae | reverse complement strand
AGAATGAAGATGGCGTCACTCAGGTCTTTGTTATTGTTTTTTTTTTGCCATCCGCTTTTATGAGTAATTCTCACTAAACTATTAACGTTCATGATTACACGCAGTTTTGTGTGTTGGTCCGTTATACTTCCGGATGGCAATGTTATGAGCTTCTTCGCCAAGCGCATACTCTGTATCTATAGATAGAATGCGCTTGGCCAAGGAGTTCACAACGTTGCCATCCGGAAGTATAACGGACGAACACACAAACTCTGTGTAAGCATGAACTTTTATAGTCTGGTTAATACAGTTTAGTGAGAACAACTCACAAACGCGGATGGCAAAAACAATAACAAATGCCTGAGTGACGTCATCTGCATACTATCTATAGATAGAATGCGGTTGGCCAAGGAGTTCACAACATTGCCATCCGGAAGTATAACGGACCAACACACAAACTCTGTGTAACCATGAACTTTTATAGTCTGGTTAATACAGTTTAGTGAGAGATATAGATAGTATGCAGATGACGTCACTCAGGCCTTGTTATTGTTTTTGCCATCCGCGTTTGTGAGTTGTTCTCACTAAACTGTATTAACCAGACTATAAAAGTTCATGGTTACACAGAGTTTGTGTGTTGGTCCGTTATACTTCCGGATGGCAATGTTGTGAACTCCTTGGCCAACCGCATTCTATCTATAGTACTGTTGACGTCAGTCAGGTCTTTGTTATTGTTTTTTTTTGCCATCCATGTTTATGAGGAAATATCACTAAACTATATTAACAAGATTATAAACCTTCAATGTTACACATAGTTTTGTGTGTTGGTCCGTTAAACTTCCGGATGACAATGTTGTGAGCGTCTTAGGCAAGCGCACACTATCAATTTTATCAATTTTCTCTGAAACAGAATTACAATCGTTTTATTTGAGTAAAGATGCCCTGTTAACAGATGATTGCCATTTGAATTTAGCAAACATCATGTAATAACGCATCTTTACTCAAATAAAACGATTGTAATTTTGTTTTGGAGAAAATTATTATATACTGACTGAATAATATTTATGTAAGTCGCCATGACAATTCAGAATTATGTCGGGATGAGAGGGGCGTAAAAATGTAATTTATTGCGGCTATGGGGCCTCGTGGTACGACACTCGCTTTCGGATCAGCCATCACATTTATCACGACATGGGATCATAGTGTAATGATTTAGGTGCATAGTGGTGCACTTTAAATTGAGAAATTGTCTGGCCCCGTTCCATTCACACTTGCTGAGTTCTTGATTTAGGTGCAGGAAATTGAATTCATAGTCACAAATGTTGCAGTGAATGACATAGTCAGTAGGATGGTGAAAAGGTTTGAACTGAGATATTTCTAAGTTTAGTTAGAAGGTCAAATTTTGATCAAAGATGAGTTCTTGTCATAAATGATTAAATCAACCCTTTTTGTAAATCTTCGGGAAATATCAAACCTTAATTTCACTTCTAAATATTTTTTTCAGCATGTCAAGTTGAAAAAGCATGAAACTTGAGAAAAGTTGCTGGATACCTTTCCCATACACCTGACCAGAACTTCATGAAAAATTTACTTCAAATAAAGATTATAATGCTCTGGGGAGTATACTCTTTCAGAAAACACACACACACAAAAATGCAAATCCAAAATTGTCACCTTCCGACTGATTATGTCATGCACTGACACAAATATGAAGCTTATGGTAAATGATAATGCTCTATTCTTTAAGGCGGAGAACTAATCAAATGGCTAATATTGCAAAAGACCTTAAGTTCGTATTTCTTATCGTTTAACTCGTGTGGCTCTGTGGTCTAGTGGTATGACACTCGCTTTCGGATCGGAAGGTCCTGGTTTCGAGCCTCGCGATCGGCGCATAGTTGAGTCCTTGGAAAAGGCTCTTTACTCACATTCTCTCACCGTACTCAGGTGTAAAATGAGTACCTAGCCGTTAACAGCGTTGTCTTTTCCGAAAAATTGTAATATCGCCTAACAGGCGTTATGTCCCGTCCTACATGTTAAATGTTGCTGTTGACCAGGGACCCCTTGTAAAGCGCTTTGAGCACGTTTAGTCGATATTGCGCTATATAAAAGCTCAAGAACTCTCTCCTTACTAGATATTTT
Organism: Berghia stephanieae; assembly: GCF_034508935.2. NCBI lineage: Eukaryota > Metazoa > Mollusca > Gastropoda > Nudibranchia > Aeolidiidae > Berghia > Berghia stephanieae. The sequence goes on along the minus strand of NC_088368.1, from coordinate 13,330,913 downwards.
TAGAATTTTCCCCAACACAAAAATACTTTTCTTACTATAAAAAAAAAAAGTAACAAGTGAGCTCTACAACACAGTATTTATTATTAATAGCTGCCGTCAAAGCATTTCTTTAAATTTTGTGATGAACAAGAGAAATCAGAATGAGGAAATTGTCGGTTCATCGTAACGAATGTGACAAATTTTCCTATGGTTGGTAAGGACAGGGTTAATGGTAAATTTCACGTTTCAGGGTCCAGTTCATCCTGACATTACATCCTTTAGACATGATTGCGGCTATGTGTTCTAGTGGTATGACACTCGCTTTCGGATCGGAAGGTCCTGGGTTCGAGCCTCCCTCGGCGCATAGTTGAGTCCTTGGAAAAGGCTCTTTACTCACATTCTC
>NC_088368.1:13305531-13325531 GCF_034508935.2 Berghia stephanieae | reverse complement strand
ATGACCCTCATCTTGTCAAAATCTCTCAATGCTGGGACTTCCGCGAAGATTTCCGCTTTGCATTCTTGTTCATTTATTTGTGAGTCGCTCGAGAGAAATGGTCCATATAAGGTTGGAGGTACTTTTGACATATTGTGGCTGATAAAAAGCCATTTGGGAGTTTCAATAAAAAAATTAGTTTTACCCAATTATAAGTTTGTCGGCATATTTTCACAACATTTTAAAGTAAAATTTGCACTTTAAGAATGTTCATTCAATTTTTTTCCCCGACAGCACTTAACATAGTGAAAATAAGTTTCTCAAACATTGAATATGTTTGTCTCAAAACCACAAATCTACAAATTGTCTACTACGAGTGGCCGTAACTCAGACAATTTTTAACTCCCTTTTCTCATAAAATAAACGGCTAAGCATAAAAACTTGCCCACTCTTTCACATCATACCATTAAATCAATTTCCATAAAATATGGCAAGTGGAACATTTCCCTAAAGCGCCTCGAATTTGTCTTTTCTTTTCTCTTTTAATGTTTGTTTATAACAATATTTTGATTGAAGGAACAGCATACAGGACAAGAAACATGCTGCTTGTGTGGAAATACACTTTTCAGGAAAAAAAGGACAACGAGGTATTGAGTCACTTTCGAATGGCTCACTCGTTTCTAACATTTAGTGTTGCTCTATATTACAGTAACATTGAAGACTCGTCTTTTTAGATATTTTGGAAAATGTTTTGGTCTGCGTTATGACCCAATTCTACCTGCTTACTATTTGTCGCCATTCGTCCAAAACCGGTGTTAATCGGGATGGAAAAATCTCTAGAACGTGAATAAAAATCATATGTATTATGAACTTCGAGGTATTTAGTAATTTAAGAAATGTAATTTATCCTCCTGTAGAGTAAATAGAAATTGATATTTCATATTAATTTGTGGTTATGAATTCTTTTTGTTTTTCTTTCTTCTCTCTCATGCGGTCTTTTTGGCTGAAGGTCAACAACTGTGGTCTTCCGAAGCTCGTGCTGAGATCCAAAGACTTCCACTTCGGTGCAGTCCTCTCGGGCCAACGGTCGGTCTTTTTAAAAATTGTACATTGTACAGTCCTGCAAAACATGTGTGGCATCCTGCTTTCCCTCTCCACATTTACATATGTCTGTTTCTCCAATCTTAAATGCTCTCCAGTATCTTGCTCATACCGACATGATACTAAATATACCGTTTTGAGACTGTCAGTCACATTAAGATGTAAGCTGCTCATAACATGTAAACCCCCCCCCTTCCCCCCCCTTTCCCCCCCCCCCCAAAATAAATTGTTTTTTTAAATTGAGCTTTTGATATAGCACAATATCCACTAAACGTGCCCAAACCGCTTTACAAGGGGACCATGGGCAACAGTAACACTTAATATTATGTAGAGCGTGTTAGGCGATATTACATTTTTTCGGACAAAGACAACGCTGTTAACGACCATATACTCATTACACAAATGAATGCGGTGAGAGCATGTGAGTAAAGAGCCTTTTCCAAAAACTCAACTATGCACCGAGCGAAGCTCGAACCCAGGACTTTCCGATCCAAAAGAAAGTATCATCCCACAAGATCACGGAGCCGCACTTGACATGAAGAAGTTGAGGCGACATTACAATTTTTCTCGACAGACTAGTTACTCATTTCATACCCGAGTACAACGAGAGAATGTGAGTAAAGAACATTTTTTACAGGGATTGGACTTTGCCCCCGCTGAGATCTACATTCGAATCCAGAACTTTCCGGTGCGATGGTGAATATCGTAAAGACCAAGGACTGAGCAAAACCTTTCCCACAAGACATTATTTATGATAGATCTTATTGTGACCATAAAATCTGAGTGACTGATTCCTTATAGGTGAAGGGTACCTGTTTCAAACTAGTATTTCTTCTTCGTGCGGCTATGTGGTCTTGTAGTATGACATTCGCTTTGGGATCGGAAGGTCCTGGGTTCAAGCCTCGCTCGGTGCATTGTTGAGTCCTTGGAAAAGACTGTTTACTCACGTTCTCTCACCGTACTCAGGTGTAAAATGAGTACCTCGCCGTTAACACCGTTGTCTCTGTCGTAAAGAAAAACCCTGTAATATCGCTTAACAGGCGTGCTGTCTCATTATACGTATTACGTGTTGCCGTTATAAAGCCCTTTGAACAAATTTTGTGGATATTCCACTATATAAAAGCTCAAGTTTTTTTTAATACTCTCTCTTTTCTTCAACAGTTGGTCATAAACAATTTTCCCGAACGAATTATAGTTCAGACAGCATTTCCGGCTACATTGGTATATTTTAACTATCTACCTCACCATCCAAGACCCTGTTTCAGGCTGGCCGATGTTTTGTGCTTAAGATCAAAGTGCATCTGACGGATAATCGAATAGAAATAATTGATTTAGGCTTGAGATGGATGTTTCTTTCAGCATGGCAAACGTCGATAGCACGACGGAACGGAAATGGTCTTAATATCCTTTCAATCTTTTGAAGCCACATTATTTCTTTTCATCACCATAATCATCATCACATTCATCATCATCATCATCATCATCATCATCATCATCATCATCATCATCATCATCATCATAATCATCATCAAAATCATCGTCATCATCAATGTCACCGTCATCATCATCATCATCATCATCATCATCATCATCATCATCATCATCATCACATCATCATCATCATCATCATCATCATCATCATCATCATCAACATCATCAACATCATCATTACCATCAGCATTATCATTCACCACGTCAAACGTGTTTTTTATATGCCAATGTCATAATGTGGAAGTTAAATCCAATTAGCCAGTTGATTTTTTTTAACCAATCAAAACACGGAATTCGTGACACACCTTCACACGTGCTCGGACAAACCTAGTCGGTTATTTATAAACAATAACGTGAATGACATTGTCCTCTCTCTCTCTCTCTCTCTCTCTCTCTCTCTCTCTCTCTCTCTCCCTCTCTCTCTCTCCCTCTCTCTCTCTCTCTCTCTCTCTCTCTCTCTCTCTCTCTGATCATTGTTATTGGTTTTTTTATACTGCCAAATGTGTGACCAGTTATTACACAATATCCTCGATCATATTATAAACGTTTAAGTTTACTCATAGATTTCTGTGTTGGTCCTATTGATCAAGCGGTAGAACAGTGGGTATTTTACCCAGACATATACCACCGACAATAAATCCTGTTGTTAACCAATCACTGCCATTATGACGACTGTCCGAGAGGCGTGGTTATCTAAGTGTCTATTGATCGACCTTCTGGCATTCCATATGTCTGATAGCATTGTTTAATTGATTGGAATATATTTCGTTTCATTAGTGCACTAACCCAAAAAATGACCCTTTTTTTCTATCATTTTAAAATTGTCTATTCACTTTTTTTTTTTTGGCATCGGCGCCATCTAGACATAATACCAGTTTGACACAGTGGGTCACATTTTCGGAGGCAATTAATTATACAAATAACATGATATAGATAGAACGAAGTTGACGTCACTCAGGTCTTTGTTATTGGTTTTTTTCCATCCGCGGTTATGAGTGATTCTCACTAAACTGTATTAACCGGACTATAAAAGTTCATGGACACACATAGGTTTGTGTGTTGGTCCGTTATACTTCCGGATGGCAATGTTATGAGCTTCTCAGCCAAGTGCAAACTATCTATAGATAGAATGCGGTTGGCCAAGGAGTTCACAACATTGCCATCCGGAAGTATAACGGACCAACACACAAACTGTGTAACCATGAACTTTTATGGTCTGGTTAATACAGTTTAGTGAGAACAACTCACAAACGCGGATGGCAAAAACAATAACAAAGGCCTGAGGACGTCATCTGCATACTATCTATAGATAGAATGCGCTTGGCCAAGGAGTTCACAACATTGCCATCCGGAAGTATAACGGACCAACACACAAACTCTGTGTAACCATGAACTTTTATAGTCTGGTTAAAATAGTTTAGTGAGAACAACTCACAAACGCGGATGGCAAAAACAATAACAAAGGCCTGAGTGACGTCATCTGCATACTATCTATAGAAAGAATAAAATTGAAGTCACTCAGCTCTTTGTTATTGTTTTTAGCCAGGCATTTTATGAGTAGTTCAATCAGACTATAAACGTTTATGGTTACCAATTATTATAGTACAGTGCAACATTGCCATCCGGAAGTATAACGGACCAACACACACGAAGTATAACCATAAGAGATGAAGTGAGTAGGAAAGTGCCAGAAGACAATAGACAATAAAAAATTTTCGCGGCGGTGATAGGGGTTTGAACCCGCGACCTTACTGGTACGACAACTCCGCCTGGCCGGTGAGAGCATGACTCTACCGTATGAGCTATCCACGATCCCAAAAAAAAAAAAAGATCGTCTCTAACTCTAGTCAGTATTAGAGTTCTCTCTCTCTCTCTCTCTCTCTCTCTCTCTCTCTCTCTCTCTCTCTCTCTCTAATTGAGATCGCGGACTTTTATAGTCTGATTAATACAGTTTGGTGAGAATTACTCATAAACGTCGGTGGCAAAGAAGAAAAAAGTAACAAGGAACCCGAGTGACGTCAACTTCGTTCTATCTATAGAAAAATACAAGGAAAAAAATATCCCACCCCATCTTGTATTATACTTGTATAGATAGAACGAAGATGACGTCACTCAAGCCTTTGTTTTTGGATTTTGCCATCCGCGTTTGTGAGTGATTCTCACTGAACTGTATTAACCAGACTTCTTCTTCTTCTAGGTTCCATGCCTGGTCCAGGCTTCGGATACTGCATGAATTATCTCTCTCCATTCCTCCCTGTCTCTTGCCTTTTCAAACAGCTCTTGGATTGTTAGGCTGGTGAAGCCCTTCAGTTGGTCTATGAGTGTTTTTCTTTGTCTCCCCCGGGCGCGTTTACCAGGTATTTTTCCACAACTTGCCAGGTATTCATTCTTATCTTTCCTTACTATGTGTCCGAAAAAGGATAGTTGTCGATCCACTATTAAGGGCATTAGTTTCCTTTGTTGGTATGTTTGTTTTAGCACTTCTTCGTTCGTTTTGTGTGCAGTATACGATATTCTCTGCATCCTTCTCAAGCACCACATTTCAAAAGCTTCAATGTTCTTTTGTGTTTCTGCATTTGTAGTCCAGCTTTCGCATCCGTATAACAAGATTGGCCACACGTAGCACTTCAAGACTCGGAATCTAATCCCGAACGACATCTGTTTGTTTTTCAAAATGTTTCCCAGGTCCATGAAGGCCTGTTTGGCTTGAGTTATTCTTGCTCGTATGTCTCGGTTACATCTTCCATCTGTTGTCACTATTGAACCTAGGTATTTAAAACTTTCTACGTTGGTAAGTTGCTCGCCGTGAATCGTTATATTGCAGGTGTTGTTGTTTTCGGGGTTTTTCTGTATTACCATGCATTCCGTTTTGGTGATATTCACTTCCATTCCCTTGGCTTCACTATCTACTACCACTTTGTCAACAATCTTTTGAAGTTGGATTTCTGATGTTGCAATGAGTACCGTATCGTCTGCGTATCTTATATTATTTATGTTGTGACCTCCCACTTTTATTCCCTCCATATTATTTATGCCCCTCATGATTGTTTCTTGGTATAGATTAAACAGATCTGGTGAGGCAACACACCCTTGACGGACTCCTTTCTTAATAGGAATGGAATTTCCTGTAGAGTTTCCGATTTTGATAGATGCCTGCTGGGTGTAGTATAATGTTTGCACGAGTCTGAGGTCTTTCTCATCAGCGCCAATGGAGTGCAGTTGTTTTAGTATTTCTTCGTGGCGTACTCTATCAAAAGCTTTTTTGTAGTCGACAAAACAGAGGTATAGTGGGGTCTGAACCTGTATAGCTCTTTCACTTAAAACACGGAGGAGGTATATTGCGTTCCTTGTCCCTCTGTCAGGTTGGAATCCATATTGTTCTTCTGCGATTTCGGGGTTAATCTTATTCCTTAGCCTGTTGATAATTATACGCAACAGTATTTTGTTGATGTGGCTTATTAAACTTATAGTTCTAAAATTTTCGCATCTGACTGCACCTGCTTTCTTTGGTATTGCTATGAAAATAGAGTTACAGAGATCTTCTGGAATTTTCCCAGTATTGTATATATTGTTGAATAATATGTGAAGTTCATCAATTGCTAGATCTCCTAGGCTTTTTAATACCTCTACAGATATTTCATCAGGGCCTGTTGCTTTACCATCCCTCATTCGTTCCATGGCATGTTCAATTTCACTTTTGGTGATGTTTCGTCCGCTTAATGGTTCTTTGAATTTCAGTGGTGGTTCATTTCTATTTGGATCATTGTACAGTTCGCCTATGTATTCTACCCATCGGCTTTCTATATGTTGTTCTTCAAATAGCAGTTCCCCTTGTTTGTTTTGGATACAACTTCCTGCTGCTTTGCTTTTCCTTTTCCCTGATAGTTCTTTTATTCTTTGGTGAGCTTGTTGGGGGTTGGGTTTGTATTCTCTTTCGATTTCGCAGCATTTCCAGTCTAGATAGTTCTCGTGTGCCTCGATGCATTTGGATTTAATGTGGTTGTTCAATGTTTGGTATTCTGCAGACCCTCTGTTGCATTTTCGTCTTTCTTCAAATAGGTTTAGAATTTCATTTGTCATCCATTCCTTTTTGCTGTTTATTTGAGCTATTGGTAAATGCTTTTCTGCAGTTGCTTTGACACACTTTTGGAATATATCAAATTGTTTTTCACATTTTTCATTATCAGGTTCACTTTGGCTTTGTATCATGAGTGCATTTTCAAATTCTTCTCTCATTTTTGTTTGTATGCCATTGTCTTTGCATAACCTGTAATCCCTCTTTATTCTACCAGCTGTTCTCTGAATAGCTTTAAACTTTATCCTTATTGTACAAACAACTGGGACATGGTCACTGTCTACATCGGCGCCTGGGTAGGTTTTGCAATTTAATATGCCATTTCTGAATCTTGATGATACTGCTATAAAGTCTATCTGGTTCCTTGCTCTGTCCCCTGGTGATTGCCATGTCCAGGTTCTTCTTGGGTGTTGTTGAAACCAGGTGTTTGAAATCATTAATTTATTTGTTCTACACCAATCTGCCCAGATGTTTCCTCGTTCATTTCTGTCTCCGAGTCCATGTGGTCCGATTATGTCACCATCTCTGCCTCTGCCAATCTTAGCATTTAGGTCCCCCATTACCATAAGGACTTCTTGTGATTTACACATTCGTTTTGCTTTGTCTAGTGAATGGTAAAACTCTGTCATATCTGCATCTGTCGCCTCTTCTGTTGGTGCATAAACTTGAATAATATTGGTGTCAACTACAGGTCCTCTTAGCTTAAACAGCAAAACTCTGTCTGAGATTGCTACGTGCCCTTTGTAAAATTTGGTTGATTTTTGGTCTAAGATCATCCCTACTCCTTTTTGGAAAGAGGTTCCACCACTCCATATGATCTTATATGTCATGTTGTTTTCTTGTTTTGACATGGTTCCCTGCTCTTTCCATCTCATCTCTGCCAGGCCAAGAATATTTATTTGGAGCCGTTTCATTTCTTTCAGAATGTTGTTTAGTTTTCCTTTTTGGGCACAGGTCCTGACATTCCATGTCCCAATTTTGGTTTTGTCACATTTGTTAAATTTATTTCGCCTAGTAACTGGCTGACGGTTCGGTGTGACCTGACGAACATCACGCTCCCAACCGAGCGAGGCAGCAGTCTTCCGTGAAAACATGCTCCCCTTTACGCTGTCACCGTTTAACTTTTTGGACTTATTCATGCAGTTAACTCGGCAAAGTTACAAGAATGGTTTGCCATTGCCTATTCTTGTCGCCCTCTGCAGTTGGCCAGCTTGACCTGTTACCGTTCGACACCACGAGGAGGTTGCAGTAGGGCTTGATGATGATCTATCTTTGCAGACTTGGCATCATCCATTTGTCGAACCAGACTATAAGCGTTTAAGATTACACATAGTTTTGTGTGTTGGTTCGTTATACTTCCGGAAGGCAATGTTATGAGTTTATTAGCCAAGCGCATACTCTCTATAACAATTTTTGCGCAGAGAAACCGACTGACTTCGATCCCAGGTGAAGTGGATATTTTATTCTAACCTCCCCTCTCTCCCCCCCCCCTTTTCCCTTCTCCTCTGCACCTAACAGTAATTGGCTAGCATGTTCGATCTGGCGCGGTGCTTTGCGATGCGATAGAAAGCGTCTATCCAAATGATACCGATCAAGTGCTATTGTTCATACACGTTAAAAACCATTGAGCTTTATATAGAGCAATATCCACTAAATGTACTCAAAACGCTTTACACGTGGTCCCTGGTCAACAGCAACATTTATCATGTAGGACGGGACATGACGCCTGCTAGGCGATATTACAATTTTCTGGACACAAACAACGCTGTTAACGGCCAGGTACTCATTTTACACCTGAGTACGGTAAGAGAATGTGAGTAAAGAGCCTTCTCCAATGACTCAACTATGCGCCGAACGCGAGGCTCGAACCCTGGACCTTCCGATCCGAAAGGGAGTGTCATACCACAAGACCACATACCGCACGAATTACAGCCACCCCCCCCCCCCGGAATAAGCATGGGCTCCATGGACATAATGGACCTCTGAAGGACTACTACTATTATATTATATTATAGGGAATGAGTAGCGTCCATTGATTGGACGTCACCCATAGTCTGTGACGTCACCGGCGGAAAAGTTATTAGAGAGAAAACGTCTTGTTGGTTGTGCGCATGCGTCTCTCGTCCTCGCGGAATTTGGTTTTGAAGTTTCTCAAGCCGCTTTCACCCGAAGCGAGGACGAGAGACGCATGCGCACAACCAACAAGACGTTCTCTCTCTAATAACTTTTCCGCCGGTGACGTCACAGGCTATGGGTGACGTCCAATCAAGGGACGCTACTCTTCCGCTAATCTCATTCCCTATATTACTACCACTACTGATGAAAAAAGTGAATGACTGAGTGTTTTAGAATGCATTAGTGTAATTCACTCTCATGTATTATTTCCAAACCACTTTAAAAGATAAGGATAATAGCCTTGTTATTCTGCCAGTCGCAGACCAAAAGAAAACAGAGAATATTTTAAAATGCTGTTTCCCTTATTTTGGTCAGAAAGAAACAAACAAAATGAAAATGGAGATTAAGATAAAGGGAGTAAATCTGACTCATGAATCAACAACACAAAATAGACGACGTTTCGGCCTTTGGCCTTTCTCAAGTAAACATAAAATACATATATATATTGACAATCTAATATAAATATATATGTATTTTGTGTTTACTTGAGAAAGGCCAAAGGCCGAATTGTCGTCTATTTTGTGTTGTTAATTCATGAGTCAGATTTACTGCCTTTATCTTAATCTCCATTTTATTGACTCATTTAGGCACCTCTATCTATTAAAATGAATATGATCTCAATATACAGGAATTTTTCACGAAATTATCACGCTTAATTCGCTTTTTTAACACGTTATACTTATTTTGAGAGTATTTTGCCGAGATAAAATCATTTTTTTCCCTCGCCTCAATACGGTTCAACAGTCGTGACGTCACTTCCCTCGTAATGACGCATAGCAACTGGTTCTATGAAATACTTCTCCGACGAGCATAAACGTGTATCCAGAGGAGAAAATCATTATAAATCTGATCATGCTTTGACTTTTGTACATTCTGATCACAAGACGTGTGAAAAAGTTCTAGCCAGAATGAAGAATAAAAAGTATCCATTTTCTTTGTTTAGAACCAAGCTGCTGGTTGCTGGGCGGACATGACATCAGACTACTGAATTCTATTCAATGCTACTTTGTTCATAATTTGAGTGGAGTAAATTAATGTGATGCATGATCTCAAAACAGTATCGTTCGTTTCAAGATGATTTTAGTAGATACGATAAAAATGAATTTATTGTCAAAATATGAAATGTGACCCATCGTCTCAAAACGGTATAATTTCGGGATGTCTAAGATGCTGAAAATTGCTTTCGCATCCAAAAAGATATCAGTTGTGGGTTGCATAGATATCTTTTATTTAAGAAAACGAATTTTTTTAAATTTCAGAGGGTCTAAAAATTCAATTTCAGAATTTTGATCAATTAATCCTATCTTTAATTTGACTTTTTGGTATCTGAAAACATCCGGCTTTTTTTTTTGTTTTTGTTTGTTTGTTTTTAAGGGTTTTACGGCGCTTGCAACACATTAAGGTCATGTCAGCGCCAGTAAAAGGGAAGAAAATTAGATAGTAAAAATATTATAGTTGTACGATTAAAAGGACCTGAGGAAAAAGTAAGACAAAATGGAATGGTACAAATAGGGAACAGATGTAGATTCCAAGTGTACACTATCAGTGTACTTAGTTTGAGATTAACTAAAAGTCTTACCCAGACACCAGCGCAAGATCCCACTAAGAGTAATACACTCAAATGTATACAAATCATATGTTAAAAAATAACAAACAAAAATAATAATAATAAAACAGTACATAACAGAGAGATGAAATCCAAGGAAAATAAATATCATTTCCCAAAACTATAACTATAAATTCGACTGTTTCCCTCCCAGCCAAGAACTCCGGCCAACGTCAAGACAAAACTAAGTAATCTCATTCCAAGATGAAGACAGAAAGCAATTTCAAAACAGATACATGGGGATATAAGACACACGTTCTACCCTGCCCACTTTGGGAGGTCCGGAACCCCACCCGTTACGAGACGATGGATCATATATGACATTTGAGTTAAGTTTTAATGGTTTATTGAGGAAAAGTAAGCATGCATTCCTTAAAATTAAAGTAACAAATATTAGAATTTCCCAATCTGGTCTTTTCAACTTTGAAACTTGTACTGACACACCAGTTTTCAGACGAAGGATCCTGAATGGCAAGGGATTTGTCGGAACAGAGAACATGTTGACAAGTGTTTGAAACTTGTACTAACACACCAGTTTTCAGACGAAGGATCACGAATGGCAAGGGATTTGTCGGAACAGAGAACATGTTGACAAGTGTTTGAAACTTGTACTAACACACCAGTTTTCAGACGAAGGATCCTGAATGGCAAGGGATTTGTCGGAACAGAGAACATGTTGACAAGTGTTTGAAACTGCACCAAACACATTTTTGTTGTTTTTGTAAAAGACACTTAGATAACCACGCCCCTCGGACAATCGTCATAATGTAATGTAAGCAATGGCATTGATTGGTAAACATAGCAAACTCCACGGGTTTTACTATCAATAGAATTTGTATAAGTAAAATATCCACTGCTCTACCGCTTGATCAGGGGAACCAACACAGAAAAACACGTGTAAACGTAAACGTTTATAATATGATCGAGAAAAGTGTTTTGATACGAGTATCTAGTCACCCATTTGGCGGTATAAAAGCGATAACAATGAACAGAGAGAGGTCGATTTCAGTCATATTATTGTTTATAAACAAATAACTATGTTTGTCCGAGCACGTGTGTCACAAATTCCATGTTTTGATTGGTCAAAAATCTACTGGTTAATTGGCTTCAACAGTCATGACGTCACTTCCCTCGTAATGACACATGGTAACTTAGTTACTGGCTCTTAACTATCGCGGACGCCCTTTCTCCGACGAGCATAACAGTGTATCCAGAGGAGAAAAAGATTACAAATATGATCTTGTTTCGACTTTTATACATTCTGATCACATGACATGAAAAGTTCTAGCCAGAATGAATAATAAAAAGTACCCATTGTCTTTGTTTAGAACAAGGCTGCTCGCCGTTGCTGGGCAACGTGACATCAGACTAGTGAATCCAATTGTCATTCTGCTTTGTTCATACTCAATTTTTTCAAGTTTTACAAACCACAGCATGGTCTCTGCTTTCTAAATTTTGTAAAAATGTATGGTAATTTTGATTTTTATAAACAATAAAATGTCCTGACAGATTAGTTACCTAGTTACTCCAACCTTCATCATCACACACAAACACATACACATACACGCAAACGCACACAAACAAACAAACAAACACACACAGACAAACACACACTGACAAACATCTCCACCCCCCCCCCCCCTCCCCCCAACCCCCTCATTGTCTTCGTCCTCCATTGTTTTGAAGAAAATCTCAGTGGTGTAAATTACTTTACTGGCATAAAAACCTCAAATCTCGCGGGATTATTTGAGACTCGCGGGAAATGCTCGGGGACAAAACGAAGTGAGACAAAACTACACACACAAAAGGATGGCTAATCCATTATATTTTTCTTAAAAGGATGTTCACTATGAGTTTTAAATATAACCTTGTCAATGTATCTCTCTCTCTCTCTCACTCTCTCTCTCTCTTCTCTCTCTCTCTCTTTTCATCTCTCTCTCTCTTTTCATCTCTCTCTCTCTCTCTCTCTCTCTCTTTCTCCCTCTCTCTCTTTACATATCTTTTTTTTACTCTTCTCCTCACGTTCTCTCTCTCTCTCTCTCTCTCTCTCTCTCTCTCTCTCTCTCTCTCTCTTTCTCTATCTCCATCTCTCTCTCTCACTCTCTCTATTTCTCTTTTCTAACTCTTCTCGTCTCTTTCACTCTATTTCTTTCTTCTCTCTCTCTCTCTCTCTCTCTCTCTCTCTCTTTCTCTCTCTCTCTCTCTCTCTCTCTCTCTCTCTATCTATCTATCTATCTTATTTCTTTTTTCATTTTTTAAAACTCTTCTTATCCCCTCCCCCCAATCCTCCCCCCCCCCCTTCTCTCTCTCACACACTCTCACTCTCTCCCTCTCTCAGACATGTATTCGTGAGATATTGGTGTGCACGAGTCTATAAAGTGCTCGACAATCTAGGGAATTATAATATATATTATCTCTTTATTGTTTTTTATGTTGTTCGCTGAAGAAGGGTTTTGAGCCCGAAACGTTCCGTGTTTGGTATTTTGTTCTTTTTTGAAGATGTTACATTCCTTTTTGTTTATTACTTTTTCCAGTTCACAGCTTTTAGCAGCCTAGTATCACTTTTGACTTGTGAATTTCATAAGCCTTAAGTTAACCGTTATCAATGGGATAAAGATTTCTATTATAACAACTCTTATTACTGTAAAACATCGCAAAAAATATTTTTAAAAATAAATCCGAGAGTATTTTATAGAGAATTAAGTGGTATCTAAGGTAAACACGACTTGAGATTTAGACACAGTACTTCATTAACATCTAAATGGTTCTGCGCATGGTGGAACTGATCGTATTTCAACAAACGAAAAGAGAGCCACGTCCACTTTGTTTAGAGTCCTTTCCTTTAAGGCAATGCAGACAAATGCAATATAGCTTTAGCCGCACAACATACATGGCATGGAATATGTATGTATGTAATAAAATATTTAAATAACATCTAAAAGATGAGAATGCGGAAGTAATTTATTTTTAAATATGTAAATTAGTGTAAAAATGTTCTATGAGTTGATATATAATATATATATATATATATATATATATATATATATATATATATATATATATATATATATATATATATATAAACAGAATATCAATCAAAAATGTATTCATCAATTTATTAAAAGTTTTTAAAAACCTCCTAACTTATTCCATCCCTATATGGGAAAACCTTATCATTTCTTTGTAACAACACAATTATCTTGAGCCGTTGAATAAATGTTTCATTAATCCATTGTACAATATCTTGATTGATTGGCTTAAATCGAGGTTGAAAAGGGATGACTGGCAATCTTAAATATTCTTTGGATGAGCATGAAAACAAATCCAAAGTAAAAACATGGAATTCTGAGTGATATGTTTTGGTGATGAATATGAAGCACAGATTGTCCAGTTTATATAACTTACATTCATTGCAAAACAAAGTCCTTTTTATTTTATTGATTGCAAGATCTATGAATCTAATTTGAGAGGTGAAATGCTGTGAATTTATTAAATTCAGGGTTGTTTTTTCTACCGCGCATTAACAATCATTCGTAAGATTGTAGTGTTACACCAAAAGATAGCTCAAAATACATCCAAAGCCATGAAACCATCCGACAATCTTATAATTTTTTTATTCATTTTACTTTAAATCACCTTTTAGCCATCGGGATAAAAACCAACATATCACAAATTTATTTTGTTCTTTCCTGATAGTCTGCAGTGCCGTACTGAAGTGCCTTACTCTCAAAATAACAAGTTGTTTTCTTTTTCTCTCTTAATTTAGACCTGACAAACTCGTTCTTCAAATATCGATGGATTAAAATGGCCTTCATTTTGTCACAACTCTCAAACCTGGGAATCCGACTAAAGTCCCAGATTTGGATAGTTTGTGACGAGGTGAAGGTTATCTTTTTAAAAACGTGTTGTTGTTTCTTTTGTTTTGTCTTGTTTTTCTGAGTAGAGCTGAAGAGTAAATCTTTGATAGACCCCCCCCCCCCCCATTCCTCAAAAAAAAAAGTGTTGATACCAGCAGGTTAGGTTGTTCCATAAACGAAAAGGATTTGGGAGTGACTTTCTAAACCCACTTCGTCACATTCAGATAGAAAATGAGCGATTTTTTTGGATATTTAAGAATCACCAGGGTTAATTTGAAATTTTAAAAAACACCCAGTTTATTGTTCTATAAGGCAAACAAGACACGTAATTTTCTCTGTAACTAACTAAAAAAATACCCAAAAAATTGCAGTTTCCTATGGATGGTACAAACCAGGTGAATAGTGAGACTTAGAAGATTTTGAAAGTCACTTGCTTCCATGATACCCCATATTACTGGTTTGAATTTTACTTGACTTCAATAGGTATTGATCTATTGTTATCTTTAAGAGACCATTATTTAATCTTTTGTACAGAGTTACTATAGAAAGAGCGAAATTAAGGTCACCAGTTCTTTGTTATTATTAATTTTAGACAGGCGTTTTAATTATTGATTCTCACTAAATTGTATCCTTCAGATAGTTCGAAGTTGACGTCAGTCAAATCTTTGTTATTGATTTTTGCCATCCGCGTTTCTGAGTAATTCTCACTAAACGGTATTATCCAGACTATAAACGTTCATGGTTACACACAGTTTTGTGTGTTGGTACGTTATACTTCCGGGTGGCAATGTTGTGAGATTCTTAGCCAAGAGCATACTATCTATAATCATTTAATGTCACACGTAGTTTTGTGTGTTGATAACTCCTTACCACCCATAGGAAAACCGTCACATTCATTAAAATGTAACCAGCAATTTTCTCATTCTGATTTCTCTTGTACACCACACAATTTAAAGAAATGCTTTGATTACAGCTATAAATACTAAACACTGTGTTGTAGAGCTTACTTGTTACTTTTTTGTTTGAGTAAGAAAAGTCTATTTTTGTTCTGGGTGGGTGTGAATGTTCGGGGAAAATTCTAAAAATAGCTGGCAAGGAGAGAGTTAAATCCGGCTGGCAGATGTTGTGAGTATTTTACCTAAAAGAAAAGAATCAATACTCATGGAAGAATCCAGTAATGGTTTTAGTACAAAAGGGACTGTTATCTGTCATCCAAGAGACCGGACACCAGGAAATCCTAGTAGTCACAGAGGGCACTGAGGGCCATTAATGGTCAAAAACACAATCCGGTCATTTAATCCCAGGTGTCTCATTATAGTCAATTGTGATCCATAGCATTGATTCTGTGCGCTTAGCCAAAACACTCACAACATTCACTAGCCGGAAATAATGTACTAACGGACAATATAGGTATATATATATATATATGTGTGTAACCTTGACCGTATATTTTCTGATTAATAGATACTTTGCGCTCGGCTAAGAAACTCACAACTTTGCCGCCCGGAAGTATAACGGACCAACACACAAAACTTAAACGTTTATGGTCTGGTTAATACAGTATAGTGAGAATTACTCACAAACATGGGTGGCAAAACACAATAACAAAGACCTGGGTGACGTCAACTTCATTTTATCTATAGAATTTAGTGAGAATGACTTGTAAAATGGCTGGTTAAAAACAATAACAATTACCTGAGTGACGTCAAATTCGTCCTATCTATAAACCTAGTATTCTGTCAAAAATCATCAAGAGGGAGTACAATGGATTTCACGTCAAGTATGCCAGGCGCTCAAGGAAAATAGTCAACATGTAGCCCTTTGCGGAATGTGAATTTTTAGTATGATGGAAAAGAGTAGACAATTATTCTCTACACTTTGTCGTTTATTTCATGAAAAATATTGAACGTTAGCTGAGTTTCATTGTGTGGCTATGTGGTCTTATGGTATGACACTCGTATTCGGATCGAAAGGTCATGGGTTCGAATTCCGCTCTGTGCGGCGCATAGTTGAGTCCTTGGAAAATGCTCTTTATTCACAATCTCTCATCGTGCCCAGGTATAAAATGAGTACCTATCCTTCAACGGCGTTGTCTCTATCCGAGAATATTGTAATATCGCTTAACAGGCGTCATGTCTTGTCCTACATATTATTTGTTGCTGTTATAAGCACTTTGAGGACATTTGGTGGATAATGTGCTATATAAAACCTCGTCTATTTTGATGGGTATTTTTATTGTCATTTTGATAGACAATACGGAGAAAAGCGGTTTTTATAAAAAACTAAAAGTTTACTAATCAGCATTTCAACGTTTATAGTGCCTTAAATGAAAATGAAATAAAATGTTTGAAGATCAAATTTTAATTAAAAATTTTGTGAAAGTATACAGTAATTATAAATAATACCATCATATCATTATTGAGATATCTCAAAAGTCTTAAACCGTCATTTATTTAGGCATATTTCAAAAGTAATTCCAGCGACATGTGAACCATTTCATTTAACTTTCTCCACTTTGACCAGTTTTCTGGATTTCTCCCGAAACATCAAAATTGAATTTAAAAAATAAAACTCTCAGTCAAATGTAATATTACCTGCTATAAATAGATAGTTTTGTGCAGCAAAAAAAAAACCAAAAAAAAAAACCCACAAGTTTTTCAAGCAAAGCATGGCCTTTACATAACTTATACTATTCTTTTTTCAAATCTTGTACTGTACAAAATACATCTGAATGAGAAGAATGTTGGCTGTACAGGAACGAATATGACGATTTTCTGAAAATGTGTAAGGAAAAGGTAAAAGCAACTCACAAATATAATTTTATACAATCTATATAGTTTCGTAATAATGATCAGAAGGACAATTTACAATGCTTTATCAGACATGATGGAATGTGTCTATTTTATCTTCGTATGTTTTTGTCACCTCCCATGTTGTACATTTGTAGAGGTGAAGTGTGTGGATATAACTTATTCCTTGTTTTTGGTATAATTTTGTCGTTTCTTATCCAGATAATATGTATAAACCTTGTTTGACACTGCTTTTGATACCTGTTTCCTGTTTTTTTATGTCCTCTTTGTCCCCAAGCAGTGAACCGAGTTTTTTTCAGACATGTGTCCACGAGTCTTCATGTCTTGTGATGGTTGTTAGTTCCGTTCTGTCTATATTAACTTAAATATTTTTTTTCGAGGACGTCTTGGATGCTATTAATGTTAATAAAGTCTGGGTCAATGAAATATGTGTCGTCTACTTATATAATTTTTGTGGGGAGGGGGAGGGTAAGGATGTTTTTGAAGTAGTTTCAGAAGGAGGTAGGCATTGACGTGCTTCTCTTAACGCGTGTTCCAAATACAATATAAACAATACCGGGCTCAAACCGTACCCTTGGGGAGGTCCTATGTTGTCGGTGAAGCATTGCGTGTTTGTTACTTAATGTTGTGTTGCTGTGAAGAAACTGGAATGTTAGGATCTCGTTTTATTTTATGATTTCTGAGAGGATATGTAGGAGCTTATCTCGTTTATCGTGGCAAATGCAGCCGGCATGTCCAAGCCAGTAATTCTGACTGCCATCTTTGTTTGACATGCTTTCGCTCTTTCTGTCTGTATGTCCATAATCAACGTAAAACAGTCTAATAGGAATTAAATACCGTACATAAATAACAATCAAAGCTCTGTACCAAAAATGTATTGAAACACATAATTGTCAAATACTTAAAGCCAGATGGAGCCTGTTTGGACACATCCTGAGATGAGATCCTAAAAAACATAGCAGATAACGCTATGGCATTTCACTTCTCAGTTTGGGACCTAAACACCAAAAAAAACGCACAATCACCTCATTGCCAATAACATTCAACAACGATCTCAAAATTAACTTCCCCTTAACAACAACTATAGACCTCAACAACATCAGACATGACCTAAAACAGACAGGAATGGCGATTTGGAACTCCCTACCAACCAATTGTAAACAAACCTTTCGAGTGATGACTTCAAAATTTCGCTCCCTGCATTCCGTCTAAAACCTCTGTTACTGAAAAGTCGGCCATACAATCTTCAGCCTGAAGCTTTGGTAATAATGGAAGAAGAAGAAGAAGAAGAAGAAGAAGAAGAAGAAGAAGAAGAAGAAGAAGAAGAAGAAGAAGAAAAAGATTCCTCTACACAGAAATCATGAAGACCGCTGAGGTTGCAAAGTCGGTCGACTGTACTAGCGAAGGACTTTTAAGTAAGTAAGCATTATCTATCATATAATCTCATCATGTGACCTGGAATCACATATTCTATGAGAACCAAATGTCTGTTTCAACTAGGATGGACTGACAGTACATATGAGAAACGGCTCTCGAAAAGAGGTCAGAGATAAATGAAAAAGATTTTAAAGATTTAAAGGAAAAAAAACAACAAAACTAATGGACGAGGGGATTTACTGGTAGATGGATGAAATGAGACATCCGGTGTTAACCTTTATCAGTCTGGCTTCTATTTTTCTTCTTTTTCCTCTTCCTCTTCTTTTTCTTCCCCCTCTTTCCTTTTCCCATCTTCCTCCTCCTCCTCAGCACGACTAACTCGTATCTTTTTTGACAGAGACAACGCTTTTATTGACCTAAAACTCATCTTACACCTGAATGCGGCGAAAAAAAATGTGATTATAGAGCCTTTTTTAAAAAATCAAATGCGTTTCATTCAGAGCGGGACTCGAACCCAGGGTCTTTCGGTCCGAGGGCGAGTGTCATAGCACTAGGCCACAAAGCTGCAAAATGGAATA
Source organism: Berghia stephanieae (assembly GCF_034508935.2). Taxonomy (NCBI): domain Eukaryota; kingdom Metazoa; phylum Mollusca; class Gastropoda; order Nudibranchia; family Aeolidiidae; genus Berghia; species Berghia stephanieae. Next base: position 13,306,482 of record NC_088368.1, on the reverse strand, counting down.
GATCAAGACATTTGAGTATAAAGTCAAAATATGCTCGAAATTATCAAAGAAACAATGGCTTAGTGAGCAGACATTGGTATAAGATAAAAATATAAAAGGTTGTGAAAAACAACAACAGTGCCAAACAAAGCAGAAGGAAAATACAAGAAAAATCATCACCAAAAAGCCAGCATTCCTCGGTGAAACAGACTGATTTTTTCGATTGAATTTAATAGATAGAATAAATACAATTCCCTTTATTCATCCCCTAGGGGAAATTTGTCTCTAGGGTCTATTCCAAGTGAAGACTGGAATAACCCAGGCGTCAGCCACAGTGCAGCGCCGCAAATTGAGCTAAGGCGAGGTGACTTGCTCAAGGCCACAAAGCGCGGCGGCGGGTGATCGAACTCGGTACCTTTCGGGTCTAGCACTGTTTATCATCATCATCATCATCATCATCATCATCATCATCATCATCATCATCATCATCATCATCATCATCATCATTATTATTATTATTATTATTATTATTATTATTATAGAAATTTGATATAGCGTCAATATCCATAAATAGTGCTCAGAAGTGCTTTACAATAGTTTTATTTTAGTATCACACATGTTCATTCATTCGACAACAAAATCTCTACATTAGTCACACGCATATCTGATCTTGTTCGAAGTTCACATAGAATCACGATAAGCAGAATGAAAAAGATTGGTTTTTAGATGCCGTTTGAAGACTGGTAGACTTTCACATTTTCGGGTTTTAGGTGGTAAAAAATTCCATACGATGGGAGCTGAAAATTCAAAACCACGCTCAGCAAACTTTGTTCTTGGGATGCTTTTTTCCATTAGAAAAGAACTGCCGGATTGCAGATATCGAGTTGGTTTATATTCCCCGACAAGGCATTCAAGGTATTCAGGTGATGTATGGTGAAGGCAATTGTACGCAAAACATGTTTCATACACACT
>NC_088368.1:13258031-13290531 GCF_034508935.2 Berghia stephanieae | reverse complement strand
TTTTGCCAAGATGAGGATCATCTTAATCAATCGATATTTGAATGACGAGTTTTCTGGGCAAAATTTTTTAATACGTTCTTTTTCCAGGAGTACCTACTGCAGAATAGTCAATAATCTTATTATGAGGAATTACAGACGAGACTATGAGATTATTGATGGGTGGAGGTTGGGTTTTTTATAGGGCTGCGCGAGAAGTGTGTGTGTGTCCTTGGGGGGGGGGGGGGGGGGGGGGATCAAGGAGGGTAAGGAATACGAATGGATGGGGATGGGTAGGAGTGGTGGATTGAGTGGGAGGGTGGATCGGAAGGGAGGGGGGTGGGGGTTGGGTGGGGGTGGGGAGGGGGGGGGGCTAATGTTGTTGTCAGCCTTGACATTTGTGGAATAATGATATAGAATGCCCTGTCATCATTCAACGTGTCTGGCTGTAACTCAAGGAAAGACGCGTGGAAACATTCATGGCTCACATTGCTATAGCCATCTTGCCGACGAGATCAGCTCTTGTTATTTCTTACACCCAGATGGAGACAAAACGCACAATTGATTTTATTATATATAAAAAAAAATATTATGCCCTTTCGCCACGACATCATAATAGAATATCGTCGCCTAGGCATTCCATGAAGGAATATAGATAACTTCATCAAACAAGATGTCTGGTGTGAACAGGAATCACCCATGTTGTCCAAAGTGAGCAAATTGGGGGTTAATAATCTTGAATTTATTATTTACTAGTAGTAAAACCAAAAATGATTGAACCAAAACCTAAAGGAGCCCGAATAAGCCAATAAGATGGATAGAAAAATAAAGTAGGTAAATGTGACTCATATAATATAATGGAACAGCACAAAACAAAAACAAAAAACGTTTCGGCCCTTGGCCTTCGACAGAGATACAGAGAGAAATTGTTAGATATTAGATATATAAATGAATATCGCGAAAAAGGGAGAGAAAGTGTGGGGGGGGGGGGGGGGGGGGTCATTCTTTCTCTGGAGAAGGAACGAATTGACGTCACTCAGCCCTTTGTTATAGTTTTTTTTTAAAACAGCCATTTTAGTTATCACTATATTACATATTGTGGGGTAGTTGCACACATATGTAATGGCTGATGATCGCATAGTGGTGTTTTTGATAGATAGTAATATTATTCTTTGCGTTGTGTTGTAGACGTTAATAGTGACGAAAGAGTTCAAGGGCCGATGATGATAACTGAATGTACAACATCAGGACATTCAAATAAAAATCTAGATTCCAAGTTTCATTTCTTACAGCTTTATTTATTTGTTGTGATAATTCCGAAATCCAAATCAAATAGCATGGTCATAATTCAATCAGTTTCATAAATTCCAAATCCGTAAAATCAATCCAAATGTTAAGTCGTTTTGCCTAAGTAACCATTTTCAATATGCGTGGAATATTTCTAAGTCCGTAAAATAAAAGATTCTTAGTAGGATGTTAGAACTTAGGTAAGTGCAGCTCATTGTAAAGTAGAATCAGAATTCTCTCGTTTTCCTCCAAACATCCTCTTTTATCCCTATCAAAATTTTACCCACAGTTCCATTGTTTCCACGCCCCCTTGCAGTTTTGACAGTTCCCTGACAGTCTATAATCCAACCCCTAAGAGTAAGACCAAATCATAATCAAACCTGAAACGTCAATTCCTACATATCGATGTTAAACCCCGCCTTTTATGATATAACATTATTTTGATAAATGCCCCTTTCACCTGTTTCAACACCCCTAAACCAATTTAAGAATGATTGATTAAATAGTACTCAACATGATAACCTGTCCAGTAACTTTGACACAAACGGTCTCAAGTAACCTGGACATAAAACTGCGCACACGTGTCATGCGTCTCAAATAGCTTGGACATAAAACTGCCCACACGTGTCATGCACTGACCAAGCTTAACTGATATGCCTGCACTATGTACTCACTAAACCCATTTGCTGATATATATAATTGACAGTTTTGCACCAAATTTCTTAGATAACCTTTTGCATAGGCTTACTCTCTTACATACGCCCCTTTCTTAGAATTTAAATTGACTTAAAACAATTTCAATTAAAAAAATAACAGTAAGAGATTAAATATATATCTAATGTCGAACTAAAATGCAATAAACAAATGTAAGAAATAGTCTATATTTTTTTAAAATGACAAATACTTATACCAGTTAAACATTTAACAACTTTAAACTTTAAATTCAAAAACACCAAAGTTGATTACAACATTCTATATATATCGATTATAGGTTTTAAAGTATTAAATTCACAAACATCAATGTTGATTACAACATCTAGATAGATATATATCGATTATAGGTTTTAAAGTATTAAATTCACAAACATCAAATTTGATTACAACATCTAAATAGATATATATCGATTATAGATTCTTTTTTCTTTCAAATTACAACATCAAATCTATCAAAAAGAGATTAAAATTTAGATTTACCAACACCAAAATTGATTAAAACATTTATATTTATCGATTAAACTTTTTTAAAGTATTACAACATCGACAGTAAGATATCATTTATTTAAAAATTCAAAGAAAAAGTATCTTTTCACCTTAAATTCCATCTTCATAGCAATAAAAGTGTTTAATTCTCGTCATATCCCATCACACATACATATTATTGCGTGAAAAAGGATGGTTCAATTTCCATTTGTGATATACTCACGTTATCTTATTCAATCTCAAATTCAACTCTATACGACATGGGTGATAATCTCAGCTTCCATGTATGTCTACTCATTTACTGTCATCTCAAAACCAATACCTTGTATATTCCCTTATATTGTATGATTCCATTGAAACAACATTATTACATTAATTCCAACTTATAATATGTGGTACAAATAATATTTCATAGACATCTAGATTCAAATACGAAGAATTATATTTCAATTAGTAATAAAAAAAATATTTAAAAATAAATCATAATAATAACATTATCATCCTTTTAAAATTCAAGTTGAAGTTATTATCATTCATTGTTCATTGTTGATGTTTCAGTTTTTAAGCTTTTTAAGTCACGACGGTGTAGTTTACAACTACATTGAAATCAAATTGTTCTTTGTGGTCATCCATCAGAGGTCACATTTCTTAGTAATCCGTTCGTTTCGAGAATGGTCATCTTGTAAAATGGTTAGTAATTGTTAATTAGTCATTGTTTCCATTTAGAATGAGTTGTCATGTAATGAAAAAAATATATCAACTATAAGAGTTGAGGTGTTTGCATCAAGTCTACGTGTTGCATTGTTATGTGTGTTGTGGTCACTGCATAGCCCAAGTGTCATAAATTCACTTTATTTATTGTTAATTAATTAAAAACTTTTTCCTCTGTAAATGTCTTCGAATTATCACCATAATGTCTTCACATTCAAATATTTAGTGTTTAATAAATAATCAGACATTAGTCTGTCCGACTTGTTCACATCACATATTTAATGTTTAGTAAATCAGTCATTAGTCTGTCCGACTTATTCATATTTAGTACAGTGTAAATAACTAAATAAGTAAAATCTAACACAGTATGTGATTGTGGGCTGTTACTAAAGTGACCAACTTTTGCAATTAGTGTGTTGTATTTGTTCGAGTCTTTTGAATTTGGGACGAAAAAAGACTCTACAGGTAGCAAACGTATGCTTAACCTGTTGGGTTGTTTCTTGGTTTTGTGACGTCGCTGTAATCCATTCATCTCCGGCATCTGGGTCGATTCTCCTCGTAGATATTTGTGGTTGTCTCGTGTATACGTTGAATCTCATTGTAGATGAAATTGTAAAAAATTCAAGATTAACTGTGTGCGAGAAGTTTGACTTATCCAGCAAGTCAAAAGAAAGTTGTGAACTCAGCCATGTGTTGACAAAGAGTTCGTGTGTAGTAGTCGACAGAGGTCGTGTGTTGTAATTGTCTGTGTTTGTTGATCGAGTTTTGATGAGGTGGCATGTGAGTACACACCAGGTAGATGATGTAATCTGTAGAGTACCGGTGGGTGACGTGAGTCCAAACACCAGGTAGATGATGTAACAATAACGTAGTCTAGTAGTGTATGTAGTAGGGTCGAATAAGGTCAACAATATTTTCGTTATTTGAACGCAGGTTGTTGAATATCATACGATAATGAATCCAAGGAAATCGCTCATGTGGCGTTTTGCGATACTTTTTCCTGCATTGTCTTATATACATAATAGCCTTTATCTTTTACAATGATACTAAGACAGGCTTTATTATAATATTCAATGTTTATAAGTTGTAGATATGGGTGCTGCACACTTGTGTATTGACATAAGTTTAAATTTGAATACGCTCACCACTGCATATGAAGGATGTAGTATTGTTCACAATTGGACATCATTTTTGAATGGTTCATGGAAGAAATCTGTGTTGATACAGATATTATTTTATGAATTCTGTCAAGTTTGTATAAGTTGAAAGGTACGATGTAATTGAGGTTGCTGTGTAGTTTGTAGATTGTGTTGATTCTGGACGTATCAATGACGTAGTGTTTTGTCGATATTCTTACTCCATTTCAAGGTATTCGTGGATAGACCAAAGGGATTAGGACATTTCCCGACCTCTGTTGTGGTTGTGTTTGAGTTGGCTCTGTCGTTGCCATCAGCGTTCCCGTTATGACTGATGTTTTCAAGTGTCCTCTTTCGTGATGACTGTATAATGTTTTAGTGTAAACACTACTTCTACCTTTGATTAACTCGAATTATTCCCCTTAGAAAATCCCTAATTTAATGAACTATGATCTTGTTTATTTTATCATAGCACTTCCTACCATTTCAACTGATTGCCGAATGATTACACACTTAAGATTTGACAATTGAACATAACTTCTTCTTCAACTCAGTTACAAATTTTATGATATAAATGTTAAATTCAAACCACGCAGTAAATATTGATTACAATTACAACAGCAAATCGATAGGAGAAAAATATGATAATCAAAATATTCGCAGTAACAATATACACTCTGCTCAATAAAAATTCAATGTTTCGCGCCTTTGCCCTCGGCTTATAATAATATTCATATAACTCATTGCGATGTGATCTCGCGCCTCTTAATATAGCATTGATAAATGTGTGCGCTTTAACCACGCGCCTCGTATTTATAAAAATTCTCCGCCTTCTGTATTCTTTCATAATGTTAAACCGTGCGCTTTAATCAAACGCAAAATAAAATATACCCGAACGCCTCATTCCTGCGTCTCGTAATTTAAACCGTGTGCACTTGAATTACCGCGTCTTACATCACTGCGCTTATTTACCCACTATGCATATACAGCATTTTACCATATGGGTTACTTATAATTCACTGATTCTTAACAAGTTAACCACTTGTGTCACAAATATTATCAGCTCACATGACATGATAATGCATTTTCAATATTTTGTTATTCTTCCGTAATAACATTTTAACTCCCATTACAAGACATCAGTCTTTCATAATAATTAATACTCCGTCATTTTATTTGTTCTCCGACTTTAAACCAAAAGTCCGTTATTCCGTTACTATGAGAATATGTCTCCTTTTAAAAATCACGATGAAACGCGTTTCAAAACAAAACTAAACAAAACAACGATTGACTCATGTTCCGCATAAATCATTTCAACTTAATTTCCAGTGATAAAATCCAAATGTCTTATGTAATCTATTATAACGCCATGTCTCATTACACAACTAAATAAGCTCTGTTGTCGATTACTTGGCTGCGTTAACCACACATTTATTACCAAGAAAACAAACAGATACAGTATAAAACTTTGCTCTTTGTCATGAACCCATGAATCTCAAAGAGTCAAGATCAACCTACCAATTCATCCCTACCGACGGGAGAAAAATATAATCAATGATGTTGTAATATAACAATAAATACCATAAGACATTTTTCAATTATCAAAACTTCTAATTGACGTGTTGTTATTGCCATCGTCTTCTTGAGTCATTTTGACAGAAAATAAAACGTAACAACATTAAATAATGGACCAACTGTTTATGTAATTCCAACAGTAACATACAAAAATTGAAATAAAAATCGACACATCTTTGTTACTGATATTAACAAAACATTGCCATTAACGGTACAAATTAATATTCGAAGATCTATTCCGAAACGCTTGATTGTAAGTAAACGCATTTTCATTTATTTTGAAAAATAAAACGCACTAAAATATTCATTTAAATTCTGCAATTTTTCTTCATCTCTCCCTCTCCTCTTTTTAAATATTTAAAATACATATAGCATCAATATGATATTATTATTATTATTATTATTATTATTATTATTATTATTATTATTATTATTATTATTATTATTATTTATTATTATTATTATTATTATTATTATTATTATTATTATTATTATTATTATTATTATTTTGCCGTTCTATAATATATTGCTTTTAGTTTTTAATATATTTTCTTGTTCCATCTATGGTTCTTAATTTCAATATTATTTCGTTTAATTTTTTTTTAAAATACCGTCTTTTATCGGAATTTTAGGAATCATCTATAATTTCAATATTTTTTTTTTCATATTTCAATACAAAATAATTCCACTACTTCACCTTCAAAATTGATATTCATTTTCTTTCCCAAATAAAACTATTTTCCTATCTGTTCACAATTTTCACTTCAAAATTCGAGTCTCACAAAAACTTCAATAGATATTAACACCGCAACAATATACATTTCTTGTGTATCCATGGTTCGGAATAATAACATCTTTACATCCTGGTATCACGCCACCAAATAACATATATAAGAATCCTGAGTCACGACACCAAATAAGATACATAATGTGGGGTAGTTGCACACATATGTAATGGCTGATGATCGCATAGTGGTGTTTTTCATAGATAGTAATATTATTCTTTGCGTTGTGTTGTAGACGTTAATAGTGACGAAAGAGTTCAAGGGCCGATGATGATAACTGAATGTACAACATCAGGACATTCAAATAAAAATCTAGATTCCAAGTTTCATTTCTTACAGCTTTATTTATTTGTTGTGATAATTCCGAAATCCAAATCAAATAGCATGGTCATAATTCAATCAGTTTCATAAATTCCAAATCCGTAAAATCAATCCAAATGTTAAGTCGTTTTGCCTAAGTAACCATTTTCAATATGCGTGGAATATTTCTAAGTCCGTAAAATAAAAGATTCTTAGTAGGATGTTAGAACTTAGGTAAGTGCAGCTCATTGTAAAGTAGAATCAGAATTCTCTCGTTTTCCTCCAAACATCCTCTTTTATCCCTATCAAAATTTTACCCACAGTTCCATTGTTTCCACGCCCCCTTGCAGTTTTGACAGTTCCCTGACAGTCTATAATCCAACCCCTAAGAGTAAGACCAAATCATAATCAAACCTGAAACGTCAATTCCTACATATCGATGTTAAACCCCGCCTTTTATGATATAACATTATTTTGATAAATGCCCCTTTCACCTGTTTCAACACCCCTAAACCAATTTAAGAATGATTGATTAAATAGTACTCAACATGATAACCTGTCCAGTAACTTTGACACAAACGGTCTCAAGTAACCTGGACATAAAACTGCGCACACGTGTCATGCGTCTCAAATAGCTTGGACATAAAACTGCCCACACGTGTCATGCACTGACCAAGCTTAACTGATATGCCTGCACTATGTACTCACTAAACCCATTTGCTGATATATATAATTGACAGTTTTGCACCAAATTTCTTAGATAACCTTTTGCATAGGCTTACTCTCTTACAATATATCAAACTATAAACGTTAAAGGTTACAAACAGGTTTGTGTGTTGGTACGAAAATAGAAATAGCAGTAAAGTGTTTGATTACTATATTGATTACAAATCGATATAATGATTTATCTGTTAGTATCAGCTGATGATTTCTATCGATATTTTAGAACTTGTATAATATGAAAGAAACCATGGCTTGATTTTAGTGCTCAACCTCACAGATTTGTCAGATTGGTTTATTTGAGGACGTGACTTTCAATACTTTATACATCTCTTGTTCATAATTCTGGGGTAACCCCAATATCTTGTCATTAATTTAGTGACCATTCTCCTTACTTATCGATGCTATGAGTTTAGCCAAAAAAAAATCTAAAAAACTTATAGCATCCGCCAGCTAGTCATAACGTACCAACACACAAAATTATGTGTAACCTTAGACGTTTATAGTCAGATCGATAAAATTTAGTGAGAATTACTCATAAAAATGGCTGGCTAAAAACAATAACAACGTGTTGAGCGGCGTCATTTCTATAGATAGTATGCGCTTGGCCAAGAAGCTCATAACATTGCCATCCGGAAGTATAACGGACCAACACGCAAAACTGTCTATATCCACGAACGTTTATAGATAGTTCGAAGATGACGTCACTCAGGCCTTTGTTATTGTTTTTGCCATCCGCGTTTGTGAGTTGTTCTCACTAAACTGTATTAACCAGACTATAAAAGTTCATGGTTACACAGAGTTTGTGTGTTGGTCCGTTATACTTCCGGATGGCAATGTTGTGAACTCCTTGGCCAAGCGCATTCTATCTATAGTCAGGTTAAAACAGTTCAGTGAGCATTACTCATAAACGCGGATGGCAAAAACAATAACAAAGACATGAGTGACGTCATCTTCGAACTATCTATAGGAAAGTCGTGACATTTGTTGCGATTCAACCAGGGGGCTCAGCGGTACGTTCTTTACTTCGTACCCGAAAGGTACCGAGTTCGATAGCCCTCGGCTGCGTTGTATGACAAAGATCAAATCACTTTGTCCTAGCTCAATTTGCGGCGCTGCAATGCGGCTGGCACTAGGGTTAATCCAGTCTTCTCTTGGATAAGAACCTAGAGACAAATTTCCTATAAGAGGTGAAAAAAGGGAATTCTAATTTTGTTTATATTTTATTTTTTATTTATTTTATTAAAATATTTCTCATTAAGATCTCATACTTTGTAGATCACAAAATTCGAAGAAGCATTTTTGTTTTAGCCTTTTTTGCTGAATAAACTTATATATTATATTATGTACTTATTCCTTTTGAGTTAGGGTTTAAAAATTAATCTTTATGGTGGGTGGATGTGTGAAGAGTTTCCGGGAGGGGGGGGGGGTTCCATAAAATGGTCTCTGGGGAAGGAGTTAAAGAAAAATCAAACTTGTCTTCCTTCCCTTATTGAATGGATGCAATATCTGCCAAATGGGAGCGATCTATAGATAGAACGAAGTTTACCTCACTCGGGTCTTTGTTATTGTTTTTTGCCACCCGCGTTTATGAGTAATTCTCACTAAACTGTATTCAACATAAAGTTTTGTGTGTTGGTCCGTTATACTTCCGGATGGCAATGTTATGGGCTTCTCAGCCAAGCGCCTACTATTTATATTACCTTTCCATGTGCTCGAAGTCATTGGTCACATTACAAAATGTGCTCAAAGTGACTCCCATAGTGAAAAGTGTTCACAGCTTCTGAAATATCTTACATCACGATTGGACATTTTGTTCATAACAACAAGAGATGAAGTGAGTAAAATAAGGTCGCAGGTTCAAACCCCACCACCGCCGCGAAAATTTTTATTCTCTATTGTCTTCTGGCACTTTTCTACTCACTTCATCTCTTGTTGTTACCAACATACGTGCCTGCTCCACTCACTTTTCTGACATTTTGTTCAGCTTGACACATGGGCATGTATACAACTTTCATAAACAAAGCAACGAATTGACATTTGTTAAGAAATATCCAATCGTTGGACAGCAATAAATTATGTGTTTGATGACTTGGTTGGACAAAAACATGAATATAGATAGTGTGCGCTTGGCTAAGAAGCTCATAACATTACCATCCGGAAGTGTAACGGACCAACACATACAACTATGTGTAACCTTAAACGTTTATAGTCTGTTGAATACAGTTTAGTGAGCATTACTCATAAACGCGGATGGCAAAAACAATAACAACGACCTGAGTGACGTCATCTTCAAACTATCTATAGATCATTCATATTCAGTCCCTTGATTGGTGGACAAATTCCAAAAACCTTTTCACACGGGATGGTATCTCAGTGTTATGGCTTGTTTAAATGAATTGTGTGATTTTGTCAGTTTTGTTCACTTGAAAAGATAGATAGTTCAAAGATGACATCAATCAGGTCTTTGTTATTGTTTTTGCCATCCGCGTTTATCAGTAATGCTCACTGAACTGTACTAACCTGACTATAAACGTTCATGGATACACCCAGTTTTGTGTGTTGGTCCGTTATACTTCCGGATGGCAATGTTATGAGTGTCTTAGCCAAGCGCATACTATCAATAGAACGAAGTTGGCGTCCCAAAACACTTTGTTGTTGTTATTAGCCAGCCAAATTTATAAGTACTCACTAAATTCTATCAATTGGACTATAGATAGTGTGCGCTTGGCTAAGAAGCTCACAACATTGCCATCCGGAAGTATAACGGATAACATACAAAACTATGTGTAACTATGAACTTTTACAGTCCTGGATAATACAGTTGAGTGAGAATTGGATTCGATAGTCTGATGTCATGTCGCCCAGCAACACCGACCATCATGGTTCTAAACAAAGAAAATCGGTACCTTTTATTCTGCATGCAGGCTAGAACTTTTCATATGTCTTGTGATCAGAATTTGTAAAAGTCAAAACATGATCAGATTTATGTTGTTTTTTTTTTCCTCTGGATACGCTTTTATGCTCGTCGGAGAAATATTTCATAAGGGCGTCCGCCATTGTTCCGATAGTTTGAGCCAGTTACTAAGTTGCCATGCGTCATTAGGAAGGAAGTGACGTTACGACTGTTGAAGCGTATTACACATAAACGTGGATGGCAAAAAAAAAAATACAATGATAAAGGCCTGAGTGACGTCATCTTCGATCTATCTATAAACGTTTCCGGTTACACATAGTTTTGTGCGTAACTACCAATCACCCAGGGGGGACGCAGAAAAAAAAAATCTCCAATTTACCCGTGATCGATCTCGGTCTCTTTGCGTATGAACCTAGTGCACTATCAACTGAGCTATGCTTTCATGAAGGAACCGAGCATGAGACGAGCGTCATTTAAATCGATCGATATTTGAAAGACGAGTTTTCTGGCTAAATGTTTAAAAACACGTATTTTACAGATTACGGTAATTAACTGGGTTATCAGAGGTGATTGACGTGGGGATGATTTACTATAGATAGTATGCGCTTGGCTGAGAAGCTCATAACATTGCCATCCGGAAGTATAACCGACCAATACACAAAACAGTGTGTATCCATGTACGTTTATAGTCGGGGTAATACAGTTCAGTGAGCATTACTCATAAACGCGGATGGCAAAAAACATTAACAAAGACCTGAGTGACGTCATCTGCATACTATCTATAGGGAATGAGATTAGCGGAAGAGTAGCGTCCCTTGATTGGACGTCACCCATAGTCTGTGACGTCACCGGCGGAAAAATTATTAGAGAGAGAACGTCATGTTGGTTGTGCGTATGCAACCAACATGACATTCTCTAATAACTTTTCAGCCGTTGACGTCACAGACTATGGGTGACGTCCAATCAAGGGACGCTACTCTTCCGCTAATCTCATTCCCTATACCCAATACTACCAACGTATTCATTGTGTTTACATTATATAATACGTCACACTTATTTTCTTTTTATAAAGGTTCGATTTACGTGGCGTGGACATGATTTACTAAACCCAATAATACCAACGTATTATTATTATTATTATTATTATTATTATTATTATTATTATTATATTATTATTATTATTATTATTATTATTATTATTATTATTATTATTATTATTATTATTATTATGATCAATATCAAAATTGTTTGCTTTTTTTTTTTTTTTTTTTTTTTTTTTTTTTTTTTTTTAAGGTCAATATACCAGTACCTGTCTATTGTCGTATTTAAAAGACGGAAATAATTCTAAATTGGCAAAGCAACGACAAACATTGGGTGTCTCCCATTCAAGAGGTTAATAAAAAAAATACCAACGTATTCATTGTGTTGGTTACATTATAAATTATGTAACATTTATTTTCTTTTTTTAAAATAAAGGTTCTGTGAAACTATTCTTTGTTGATTGGATGTGTAATAAAATGATTTGTCACTGTGTGTCTGTTGTTTGTTGGTAAAAATAAACTATAAAGCAAAATAATGCAAGACCAGAAAAAAAGACAAAACAAATCCTAATACAATCATGAAAAATCATTTAAAAAACAGACAAAAACAACAACAACAAATTTATTCTAAGAACAAAAACTTCCCAAAAACAATAACGCCCGAACCCCCTAAATAACAAAACAAAACAGAAAACCAACAATCAAAAACAAAAACAAACTAAATAAATCAAAAACAATTCCATTCAAAGAATAAACAAGTAAAAGATACGTATATAATATAATGTATTCGTATGTATGATCAGGGTTCAATTTCAAGAATTTTGTTTAATCTTCTACATTTATTTTTTAATCTCAAGTTTCACCTAGATTTTAAACCCTTCCTTATCCCACCTACTGCATCCACATCCAACACCCTCTTCATACATTTACATTCTTTCCACATTTGACACAATGAGATTTTTTGTAACCTTAGATTTTTGTTGTTTGTTGTTTGTCTCCTGACGAAGGCCAAGGGCCGAAACTTTGTTTGTTTTGTGTTGTTCCCCTTATATAGATAGAACGAAGATGACATCACTCAGATCTTTGTTATTGTTTTTGCCATCCATGTTTGTGAGTAATTCTCACCAAACTGTATTAACTAGACTATAAACGTTCACGGTTACACATGGGTTTGTGTTTTGGTCCATTATACTTCCGGATGGCAATGGGGTGAGCTTCTTAGTCAAGCGCATACTATCTATATGAGTCACATTTACTCACTTTATTTTTCTATCAATCTTATTGGCTCATTCAGACACCTCTAGTTTTTGGTAACAAAAGTGTGATGTAAAAAAAATGGTTCCAATCTCATGAAAAGTGTAAAACCATATTTTCCGGAAGACTGAATACATAGGGAGAGAAAGATGAAGTGAGTAAATGTGACTCATATGACAACACAAAGCAAACAACGTTTCGGCGCTTGGCCTTCATCATGAGACAAAAAACAAAACACAAATATGTAAGGTTACAAAAAAAATCAAGTTTATTGGATACATACGCTTTTTTAACGGACTTCTATTTTCCGAGTGATGGCATCTTGTTTTCTGGTCAAAGATATGCTGGTTGTCAATAAAGATCATCGATCGATCCGCGCTCTTTTACGTCCTGTAATCCTTAGAATCTGCCTATATATATAGTATGACGTTGACGTCACTCAAGTCTTTGTTATTGCTTTTTGTCATCCGCGTTTATGAGTAATTATCACTAAACTGTATTAACCAGACTATAAAAGTTCATGATTACACATAGTTTTGTGTGTTGGTCCGTTAAAGTTCCGGGTGGCAATTTTGTGAGCTTCTTAGCCAAGCGCATTCTATATCTATATACCCTGCAACTAAAATAGTTCTGCCACCTTATGATTCAATATATAATCTATTCGTTATTAGTCCTACGAAGGATTGGTTACATAACATTTTCAAGGACTTTGGAACCATGTAAGTAGAAGGTGTGACGTCACGACTCTATTCCTTATTGAGTTTACGGTCATACGCCAAAAAATGGGGTTAATTGTATGTTTAAATGATAAACTTGATTTTTTTAAAGGCATTTTCTCATTGTATGCCAGACCAGCGACGCAAGCGGGTTACATACAGGGATTTCTGTGACAGTAAATGACAAATAATGAGGGATAACGCTTGTAATTCGATTCGGTTTGGGTATTAACCCTTTCAATGTTAAACCCCGAGACTGAATTTTTTTTTTTTAATCACAAATTTACTATAGATGGAAGGAAATCGACGTCACTCAGATTTTTGTTATTGATTTTTAGACAGCCATTCTTAAGATTAGTTCTCACTAAATGATATCAATCAGACTATAAATGATTACACATGGGTTTGTGTGTTGGTATGTTGTATCCGATTGGCAGATGTTGTGAGTATTTATCTAAACGCATAGCATCAATTATTATGATCTTGTGATTGCACTAGACACGACTATTTGTTTGTTTCTATGTTTGTTTCCTTTGATATTAAATTTCTAAATGGATTTGCAACACAAATGATTCATTTAAATAAAGTACAATAGTACTTCAGATCAGAGCCATTAGGCCTATGGGGCAGGTGTCTATCCCGGTTCTTGATTCTTAGAACATGAAACGGACAATAGCAATTGCGTGACTTTACACCCTCTACTTTTATGGCTCCAAATTCCTTGGAAGTGTGCATATGAAACCAGTTCTTAGGAAATAGTGAAAATGAAGAAGCTTCGTATGGAAACAATACAGACAATGGACGGGTACAAACCATTCGTCAGCACAACATTACAAAATTTAACGTGGGATATTGAATCACAAGGTGCCATAACTATTTTATAATCTGGCTTTATAGGCAGCTTCTAGGGATTAAGACGTGAGCCACCACCTAGCGACGTTAACGTAAACAATCCAGTTGGTTGGGGTTAAGAACACACGTGAAAAAGGTTAAAGTGCACACACATTGAAATATTTCTTTCTTGATGACACAGGTTTTGAAATAATGTCCGTTTCAGGTCTTGCGATTATCTGAAAGTTGAAAGCAACTGCAAGCGATTTTAATATAGCGCAAATAAGCAAAATCCTCAATTTGTGTTGCTCTCAAATGGTAAATTTTTTTTTTGGTCGTGATTTATGGAATAGACATACAAAAGATTAGTGTCATACAACACACAGCTTCTGAGGAAAAAAATATCTAAGTTTGGATATGGATTATGAAAGGGACTACAACAATAAATATCTTGTTCACATGTAATAAAGATTAGCAGATAAACACAAGACATGTAACAGGGCCATAACCGTTATTCACCAAGAGAACAGTAATAGCCATTCGACTAAGGCTTCGATGAAGCCTCAATCGTATCACTGTCAATGCTCCATTGGTTGGTAACTTCAGGGCCTATAGTTAGAGTGAACTCGAACACAACGTGTAAAGGTTTGAAAACGAGAAGAAAAACAACAAGCACGTGAACACATGAACACGTCGACACAGGGATAATATTGTGTATAATTGGTTTGACATTAAGGCGATGCCTGTCAGCGTAATGGGGAAACACGCTTTGATTAACGACCTTTTAAATAATAATTATGACAATGATGGTGATGGTTGTGATAATGATGAATTATCTAATCCAATCAATTTCAAGTGAGACCATTTTTTACGCGTGTTGTGTGTTTTGCTTTATGTAAAACTGTTTATTTTATTTGTTTGTTCTGATCCATTTGTTCTGTTTTATTAAGAGATATGTTTAATCCTCTTCGGGCCTTGAGACACATAGGGCATCCACCAGACATCTCCATTTTTTGAGATCAGTTGATCTTGCGGTGGCTGTATTTCATGACAGGCCTGCTTCTTTTACTTCTTTCTTCATAATCCTTCGCCAGGTTTCTTTGGGTCTTCCCCGCTATCTCTTCCCATCTACTGTACAGCACAGGGCTGTCTTGGGAAGTGACCCTTTTTCCATTCTGGACAACGCCAGAACGATAGTGCAGTCAGCTTTCTTTAATAGATATAACCAACAATAATTGCCTCTTGGGACACTAAAGATTATCATCATCATCATCATCATCATCATCATCATCATCATCATCATCATCATCATCATCATCATCATCATCATAATTATAATTATAATTAATATAATATTTTAATAATATAATAATTTAATGATAATAATAATAATAATAATAATAATAATATAATAATAATAATAATATAATAATAATAATATATAATAATAATAATGATAATAATAATAATAATATAATAATAATAATAATAATAATAATAATAATAATAATAATAATAATAATAATAATAATAATAATAATAACAATAAAAAATTACTATTACTACAGTATTGTTATTGTATTATTATTATTATTATATTATTATTTTATTATTATTATTATTATATATTATTATTATTATTATTATATTATTATTATTATTATTATTATTATCATTATTATCATTATTATCTATTATTATTATTATTATTATTATTATTATTATTATTATTATTATTATTATTATTATCATTATTATTATCATTATTATTATTATTATTATTAGTAGTATTATTATTATTTTTATTATCATCATTATTATTATGTTATTATCATTATTATATTATTATTGTTCTTCTTCTTCTTCTTCTTCTTCTTATTATTATTATTATTATTATTATTATTATTATTATTATTATTATTATTATTATTATTATTATTATTATTATGATGATGATGATGATGATGATGATGATGGTGATGATGATGATGATGATGATGATGATGATGATGATGATGCTTTTGGAACATCAATATTTTTCTGGTGCGAGATAGTGTCAGATTATGTTTCTGTTTTATAATCATCATTACCGTCTTTTTCGCTCTGACAGATATTTTAATCATGATCCAATCCATTTCAATCGACGAGCATTTCTTTGCAGGTCTGATAACCCAATTCCTTATTATGGGCTCATTGTTGGCATGTAAATGTTAAAAATTGACGCAAAATAGTGTCCATTACAACAATGTTAAACTAGGCCCATAAGTGGGTTTGGATGTCAGGCCTGCATATTATATGTACACGTCTATTAAAAGCCAATCCAATCTATACCGTTGCAGCTTCAGCATTGAAATTGAAGATAGACGCAACATAAGTTTTGTGATTTGGCCTGGTGTTAGGTTATGGCTCTGTATTTCAATCATTTTATCCTCACTGTTACTGTGACAGATATCATTATTATCATCCAATCTAATCCATTCTGTTGCAGTTTCAACATCGATGATAGATAGACGCATCATGATTTACGTTGTGTGGAGGGATTATGTCTGTATCTTATTATAATCATTTTTGTTTTCTGTACTTTTGTGACAACATCGATGATAGATAGACGCATCATGATTTACGTGGTGTGGAGGGATTATGTCTGTATCTTATTATAATCATTTTTGTTTTCTGTACTTTTGTGACAACATCGATGATAGATAGACGCATCATGATTTACGTGATGTGGAGGGATTATGTCTGTATCTTATTATAATCATTTTTGTTTTCTGTACTTTTGTGACAACATCGATGATAGATAGACGCATCATGATTTACGTGGTGTGGAGGGATTATGTCTGTATCTTATTATAATCATTTTTGTTTTCTGTACTTTTGTGACAACATCGATGATAGATAGACGCATCATGATTTACGTGGTGTGGAGGGATTATGTCTGTATCTTATTATAATCATTTTTGTTTTCTGTACTTTTGTGACAACATCGATGATAGATAGACGCATCATGATTTACGTGGTGTGGAGGGATTATGCCTGTATCTTATTTTAATCATTTTTGTTTTCTGTACTTTTGTGACAACATCGATGATAGATAGACGCATCATGATTTACGTGGTGTGGAGGGATTATGTCTGTATCTTATTATAATCATTTTTGTTTTCTGTACTTTTGTGACAACATCGATGATAGATAGACGCATCATGATTTACGTGGTGTGGAGGGATTATGTCTGTATCTTATTATAATCATTTTTGTTTTCTGTACTTTTGTGACAACATCGATGATAGATAGACGCATCATGATTTACGTGATGTGGAGGGATTATGTCTGTATCTTATTATAATCATTTTTGTTTTCTGTACTTTTGTGACAACATCGATGATAGATAGACGCATCATGATTTACGTGGTGTGGAGGGATTATGTCTGTATCTTATTATAATCATTTTTGTTTTCTGTACTTTTGTGACAACATCGATGATAGATAGACGCATCATGATTTACGTGGTGTGGAGGGATTATGTCTGTATCTTATTATAATCATTTTTGTTTTCTGTACTTTTGTGACAACATCGATGATAGATAGACGCATCATGATTTACGTGGTGTGGAGGGATTATGTCTGTATCTTATTATAATCATTTTTGTTTTCTGTACTTTTGTGACAACATCGATGATAGATAGACGCATCATGATTTACGTGGTGTGGAGGGATTATGCCTGTATCTTATTATAATCATTTTTGTTTTCTGTACTTTTGTGACAACATCGATGATAGATAGACGCATCATGATTTACGTGGTGTGGAGGGATTATGTCTGTATCTTATTATAATCATTTTTGTTTTCTGTACTTTTGTGACAACATCGATGATAGATAGACGCATCATGATTTACGTGGTGTGGAGGGATTATGTCTGTATCTTATTATAATCATTTTTGTTTTCTGTACTTTTGTGACAACATCGATGATAGATAGACGCATCATGATTTACGTGGTGTGGAGGGATTATGCCTGTATCTTATTATAATCATTTTTGTTTTCTGTACTTTTGTGACAACATCGATGATAGATAGACGCATCATGATTTACGTGGTGTGGAGGGATTATGTCTGTATCTTATTATAATCATTTTTGTTTTCTGTACTTTTGTGACAACATCGATGATAGATAGACGCATCATGATTTACGTGGTGTGGAGGGATTATGCCTGTATCTTATTATAATCATTTTTGTTTTCTGTACTTTTGTGACAACATCGATGATAGATAGACGCATCATGATTTACGTGGTGTGGAGGGATTATGTCTGTATCTTATTATAATCATTTTTGTTTTCTGTACTTTTGTGACAACATCGATGATAGATAGACGCATCATGATTTACGTGGTGTGGAGGGATTATGTCTGTATCTTATTATAATCATTTTTGTTTTCTGTACTTTTGTGACAACATCGATGATAGATAGACGCATCATGATTTACGTGGTGTGGAGGGATTATGTCTGTATCTTATTATAATCATTTTTGTTTTCTGTACTTTTGTGACAACATCGATGATAGATAGACGCATCATGATTTACGTGGTGTGGAGGGATTATGTCTGTATCTTATTATAATCATTTTTGTTTTCTGTACTTTTGTGACAACATCGATGATAGATAGACGCATCATGATTTACGTGGTGTGGAGGGATTATGTCTGTATCTTATTATAATCATTTTTGTTTTCTGTACTTTTGTGACAACATCGATGATAGATAGACGCATCATGATTTACGTGGTGTGGAGGGATTATGTCTGTATCTTATTATAATCATTTTTGTTTTCTGTACTTTTGTGACAAAAAAGCTTTTAATTTTGGGGAGTCAATTTTTCATGACAGAAATTCTCAAGTTGTGTTTGTTGGTGGGAAGATCCCACGAGTCTAAAACCAATGTGTGAGTATTAACACATCTGATTACATAAAATGGTATAGGCATTCAACAGATAACTTCTAACACACCTAATAGATCCAGCATTACAAACACGCTCTTTCTATCTATCTATCTATGTATAAATTATAAAAACAACAAACATGAAATAATAGTGCTCAACTCTTTGATAAACGGAGCGAATTATACAACATTTCAAGTATATAATGTTTCAAGCGTTAGCTCTCATCAGGAAGTTCCATTTGAAACAATATTGAAGAAGTTGACCATAATTATACTTGAAATGTTTTATATATAATGTATATATATAAATATATATATATATATATATATATATATATATATATATATATATATTATATATATATATATATATATATATATATATATATATATATATATATATATATATATATATATATATATATATATATAACACAATGTTGACTAGTGCCGCGCTGAAGACCGGTCTGGACCGCGGTCCGACGGTCTTTTAGCTGTGAACCGAAGACCGGTCCCAGAGGGGAAGATCGGCGGCGGTCCTCACTTCTTATCACCTTTCAACTAGTGCGGGGCGGTCTCGCGCCATAGCCTACTACTTCCCCAGCGATTCGTTGCTTCGGTTGCCTATCTTCCACCAATCACCACCCATCCCACTTAATTAATCGCACCCACCCCCCTTTGCCATACACTAAACGACACAGACGACCATACAGGCAGACGACCACCAACCTCCACTCCGCAAACCGCCCTTTCGTGTGTGAGATGGGGGGAACAGGAGGCGCACGCCTTGGACGATTCCATTATACGGGGTAAATTTCAAAATTTACTACACCATAATGATCGCAATGACAATGATCTATGGTGAAGGCATGACCCTCTTCTCTAATGGGTTATTGTTTGAAATGTATGTGACTACAAAAGATGTGTGTGTTTGTGTGTGTGTGTGTGTGTGTGTGTGTGTCGAACCTAGCAAGTAGCAAATCCGATTTTTTGTTTTCTTTTGTCCATCTCTTGTCACCACTCCTTTCTATCGCAGTGTTGTCATTTAAAATAATACAATAATATTAAAATTTCGTTTGGTGTTTTTACTAATCAAATAATATGAGTTTCATTAGTTTCTTCCTTCCAAAAAACCCAGTTATAACGTCTGAATTTTAAAAAAGTCCAATAGAATATTTGGGGACCCCGATAGCTCAGTTGATAGAGCACTCTCTTTATACGCAAAGGGCCAGAGATCGATCCCGGGTGCAGTCGATTTTTTTTCTGAATCCCTGTCTACTCAGCAATGAATGGGGAGCTGAGTTTGTTAGATCTGGCGAAAAGTCACCATCGACCCCTCTTATCACCTCATCCACCCCCTCTTATTATAACTTCACGTCTCTCTCTTACTCTTCAATGCTCGCTGCCCTCTAATGTGTGTGTGGGGGGGGGGGGGGGGGGGGGTGTAGGAGTTGCGTGTGTGTATCAACGCCACGAACAACTCGATCAACGCCTTGGGCGATGCCATTATCTCCGTTAATGGGGATAAATTTCAAATTTTATTAAATTATCGAAGTAACAATGAAGTACGGTGAGCAAATAAAGAAGGCATCACCCCTCTTCTCTAATTAGGTTACAATTTGAAATGAGTGTGACTACTCCGTGTGTTTTACTCCTGTAGGCCACGGTTTTCATCGTGTAGCGGTCTTTAACGGTTCAAGAATGAACGATCCCACGCTCTCAAAGGTCAAACCGGTTCGAATTTCCAACAGTCTCTCAGGAATGTTCAATGTCGAAAAGGACCGGTCTTAGGACCGGTCCTTGCGGTCTTCATTTCCCAAGGACCGTAGGACCGTGGTCCTTAAGCTTGCCAAGGACCGCCCCGCACTAAGTTGACCATTGCCCCGGTATAATTATTGAGACAAGACTGTCACCTCATTATGGTCTCAAGACAGGAAGAGTATTCCTACAATCACTACCCATTAGATTAATTGAATTGGTCCGGACGAGTACGGCTACTATTTCGCTGTATAGATAGTATGCGCTTGGCCAAGAAGCTCACAACATTGCCATCCGGAAGTATAACGGACCAACACACAAACTGTGTGTATCCATGAACGTTTATAGTCTGGATAATACAGTTTAGTGAGTACTACTCATAAACGCGGATGGCAAAAAACATTAACAAAGACCAGACTGACGTCATCTTCGAACTATCTATAAAAGCAATGTGTGACCACCAGTCTCAAACTGGTGATATTATGTGACCAATCGTCTTAATACGTATTGTGTCGGGCTGGTCCTTGTGCTCAAATTAAAATCCACATGTTTTGCCTAGCCGAAAATTTAAGTGAAAATAATTAATGATTTTATTATTGAGGATAGATAGATAGATAGATAGAGAGAGAGAGAGAGAGAGAGAGAGAGAGAGAGAGAGATAATGAGATAATGAGAGAGAGAGAGGTGTATTGAGAGAGAAACAACAATGAGAGAGACGCACACACACACACAGAGAGATACAATGCGAGTTGATTAGCTTCATTATTGTCTGTGAAATTGATGACATGGTCAAATGCCGTTGCAGTCCTTCACAGCCCTAAGACCCATAGAGACGGAGTTTATGCCAGTATGCCAGTTTCTAAAGCGTGAGACGAATAGTAACAATTGCCTGCTACCCTTCCGATAGGACGCTAGTCTATCGCAAAGTACTTTCCGACATTTTTAACAGACCTAGCTAACCATTTACTGCTGGATGGACAAAGAGGTAGGAAAAAAATCTCTCGACTGCACCCGGGATGGATCGTGGTTTATTTTCGTGTAAAAAGAGTCGTCTACCAACTGAGCTACCGCTACCCCCAATGCCGCTGTTCACGGACAATAACATGTAACCAAGTAGAGAGCTGGGGGAGGGGGGAGGGGGTGTCTGAAGCATGGGGTAATGAACATTCAAACGGAAATGTGAAAATGGAAAGGCTTCAGATGGGAATAGTATTGACTTTTCGGGTACAGACCCTTCATCAGCAAAACAACAAGGTATTGAACATATTTTTTAAAAAATTAATGAAAACATTTTCAACGTTGCTTTGCTAATTGTTTTCTGACGAAGGGTTTATTCCCGAAACGTCCATTGTCTGTTCTGTTCTCCCCCAAATCCTTTCCAATTTCACCTGTTTTTGTGAAGTACCATGTCACCAGTGACCTGCCGACTGAAACTAGTGATATGATTGGAGTTAATCATCATATGACGAAAAGTGGAAATAATTGTAGGAATGTTTCGGGGATTGTAAACACACACCAGACAGTTCATTAGCGTCTTAAGACAGGAACATTCATTAACGGAAATGAGAATGATTAATCATTTAACCATTTCATCCTTTACATTCCTTATGGAACAACGGCCTTCAGCAGGACAACAGAATCTCCACCAGTATTCTCTTCTGTGGCTTCTTCGTCATCTCTCCCCATGACGTTCCGGTCAATTTCACTTCTTCGTCACGTGACCTTCTCTATGTTTTCTTTGGCCTCCCCAATACTGAATGGAAAATTAGTCAAAGTCGACCTGTATAGATTTATATATGATAGCCGAACGCAATTATAGGCTTGATTGAGCAGAAAGAAAAATATAGATAGTATGCGCTTGGCTAAGAAGCTCATAACATTGCCATCCGGAAGTATAACGGACCAACGCACAAAACTGTGTGTAACCATGAACGTTTATAAATAGTATGCACTTGGCTTAGGAGCTCATAACATTGCCATCCGGAAGTATAACGGACTAACACACAAAACTATGTGTAACCATGAACCTTTATAGTCTGGTTAATACAGTTTAGTGAGAATCACTCACAAACGCGGATGGCAAAAAAGCAATAACAAAGACATGAGTGACGTCAACTTCGAATTATCTATAAGAACAAAGTCATCCCCCAAAAAATCACCCAGCCTCGACTGAGGATCGAATTTTATAACTCCTGAATGTGAATCAAACTGTGTTCGACAAAACAGAGGAAATGCAAATGGTGCTGCTCGAAGCTCAAATAAATAGATAACAATTTGAAATTAAATGTAAGCTTCGATTTAATTACAAAAACAGATAAAATGTACGTTTCTGGTTTCTCCTTTATCAACAAAACAGTTTTATATGTTACGTGTCGCTGTTGGTCAGGGAGCCTTTGTAAAGCGCTTTGAGCACATTTAGTGGATATTGCGCTATATAAAAGTTCAATTTGAATTTGAATTTGATATTTTTTTCTTCTTGTATTCTTCTCTCTGTTTTGTCTGGCATCTTTTCAAAATCGCTTTCTAGATATAATTCAGATACGAGAGTTCTAGCTCTATCATCACGGCCTTCCGTATCCCACTGTTTACACAAATAATACGTGCAAATATCACTAATGGGAATAAACTATAATCTTATTTGGTTTAGAAATTGATTACGATCGGCTGACAATGGAGACAAAAATATTATAGATAGTCCGTTCCACAATCAACCCGTGCACACGCGTTGACGTGAAATATCTTTACAACCTTCTTATGGATTTTATTGAAAATTGGCTGGAGCATCTATAGAATTGTTAGTTACATTAAGCGGATTATGTTTTGCATCAGTTACAGTATCATACTTCAGAATTTTTATTCTTTACGGTAGCCCTATAGATAGAATGCGCTTGGCCAAGGAGTTCACAACATTGCCATCCGGAAGTATAAAGGACCAACACAAAAACTCTGTGTAACCATGAACGTTTATAGTCAGGTTAATACAGTTTAGTGAGAACAACTCACAAACGCGGATGGCAAAAACAATAACAAAGGCATGAGTGACGTCATCTGCATACTATCTATATAAAAAAAACATAGGGTCTGGGATGAGCAAACTTTTGGAGGGTTTATGTTAATAAATAACAGTGAATTATGTTGTGATTGCGATCACTGAACTCCCCATAGGCTTGACCAGGGGTTTACTTTTCACGAGGTTCATGTTCACTACTTACTAACATTGTCACCCTGAATTTAAAATGACACAGCAAAATGTACACCTTGTACACACTTGACATAATTTTTTTTTACATTTTAAGTAGTTGAAAGCCATAGGCTTAGCTTCCTGTTGTGATTTCAACAGTCGTTAAAAACCAATAACAATATAGATTAAACAGGCAAATTTGTCACAATACGGAAATTTTTCACGTATTTCTCTTGTGAAGCGAGGCGCAGAATTCTTTTTCATGGCATGCGGCGAATAGCAATACTGTTAATAGATTGCCCACAACCAGGAACTCATAATAGTGGAGAGGTAAAATTAAAAATTATGTCAATTTTTAAAAATGGGTTTTTCTAGAGTACGGCCATGTCCATACAAACATCAAAAATACACGCAAAAACACATACATAAATACACTAGCACACGCACATTCGACTTTATCTGATTTCTGAAGCATATTATTATTAGAGACAATAATGATTATTTGCAGTTCCTTTATTATTATCCTTGCGGGAGCTAGCTTTCCGACACATCTAAATTAGACGCTCTGGCCTAATATTGCTGGTAAGTAAACAGCCTAAGAGACTGGGCGGAGAAAAGGGGAAAATGGGAATGAAAGAAAAGGATAAAGGGAAGAAGAAAAAAAGAACAAAACAACAAGATGAGAGAAAAGAGGTGTGTGTGTGTGTGGGGGGGGGGGGGGGGGGGGGGGGTAAAGACAAGGACATTTAGGAGGAAACAGAACTTATGACTTGTGGTCAACATCGACAAAAATCTCCTCTCTTCCTATCGACCTCCTCCTCTTCATCACCTTTCTCCTCCTACTTCCTCACCTACTCCTCATCATAATCATAATCATTAGAGGATATTCTAAGGTCTGTATTATATTTGTGTTTATTTACAGGTACCATATGAAGCCTGTTTCTGTATTGTTGGTCAATAAAGAATATTGAATTACAACAAATACTTCATAGAGTCATTTAATCATCATCATCATCATCATCATCATCATTATCATCATCATCATCATCATCATCATCATCATCATCACCACCACCACCACCATCATCATCATCATCATCATCATCATCAACATCATCATCATCACCATCATCATCATCATCATCATCATCATCATCATCATCATCATCATCATCATCATCACCACCACCACCACCACCACCACCACCATCATCATCATCATCATCATCATCATCATCATCATCATCATCATCATTATAATCAAAACGCAAGATCACACTTACCCTAATGCTTCAATCAAAGCAACTGTATCCAGGCAGGGAACATAAAACTTAATCCAGCTATGAAACACAATATCATCCAATAATTGTAACACAATCTATTATCATCTCACATTGACGCAACACGGTAATATCAATCAATAAAACAGTTACAACCTTTTAAAAAAAATCACGTATTTAGTAATAAATAATTCACGTATATTTCGTCTCCTACAGTTTGACCTCTGACACGAACACAACCTAAATATAATATTTAAAACTCAAGAGTTACCTAAATATGTCAATGATAAGAAAAACCACAAAATCACAACAACAAAAAATAAATAAAACATTAAAAAAATAAATAACAAAATAGCAAGAATAAATAACAAAATAGCAAGAATAACTCTGGCTCAATTCTCCTCTTCAGCCAACAAGGTTTGATGAACTTATTAAAAAAGAGGTGTTGACTGAATACGGAATATGACCTAAAACGTTCCTTGTTATGACTTTTTAAATTTGAATCTAAATCTTTGAATTCAAGTTGAAGAGGTGGCCTTTAAGACTCACTATCTACTAATTCACCCGTTAATATGAAATAAGTTAACGTTAACACTCACTTCGAATATAATATGGGACACTTTATAATGATCACGATGCAGTTGAGCTCTAATAACAAAGGTTTTTTTTTTTTCTTTCTATTCATAAATCACAGAATTGACGCTCTGCGTTAGGTAAAATACCCACAACATCTGCCAGCTTGATTAAACTTTTTGTAAGAAAATAACGATCATCGTCTGATTGATAACATTTAGTGAGAACTAATCACTAACAGGTGGTCTAAAAATAATAGCAAAGTGTCATTTCTTCTATAGAAGAGACGGAATTGACGTCACTCGGTTTTTAGTTATTGTTTTTAGACAGCCATTTAATGGCGAGCTCTCGCTAAATTCTAAATCAGACTTTAGACGTTCAAGGTATCATTCACGGTACAGTAGGACGTTATATCCGGCTAGCGGATGTTGTGAGTATTTTACTAAGCCCATAACATCGCTAAACGTTGAGTCTTTTATTGTCATATTTCAACACAAATACACCTTTGACGAAAAAATAATATCAGTTATAATTTGAACAATGAAAATGAGACTGAGCATTTTTTTATAATCGACTCAACCGTTCCGGTATTTAATATTTATATCTAGTTTTTGTTCAATACTTTGATATTCAGAAGACACAAGACCGTAAAAATACCGCTAATGGGATCAATGTATTATTATTATTATTGTTAATGTTATTATTATTATTATTATTATTATTATTATTATTATTATTATTATTTTTATTTTATTATTATTATTATTATTTTATTATTATTATTATTATATTATTATTATATTATTATTATTACTAATACTAGTATTAGATATTAATAATATTATTATTATCACAGTAAAATATATTTTGATGGGAAAATTCCGACGCACGTCCGCTCAAACTAAACATGAAATAAATACCAAGCGGAGTGAGCGGCGATGCAGGTCTCAGACGATGCCACAACTCTCTCTCTCTCTCTCTCTCTCTCTCTCTCTCTCTCTCTCTCTCTCTCTCTCTCTCTCTCTCTCTCCCTCTCTCCCTCTCTCTCTCTCTCTCTCTCTCTCTCTCGCAGGCACAGTAGTACAACGGTTCCACTGATGGTTATTATTGAAGGCTGATAATTTCAGTTGGTGAAAGCTATTGTTTTGGTTTTGTTTTTGTTTTTTTCTCTCTGGGGACTAGATTGAAATGAACTTGGAAAATTAATGAAACAGAAGTAACTGAATATTATTTTCTTGAAATTGATCTTTTTGTACCTTCCTTTTTTGGGGTTATGTGAGCGGGTAGGGTGGAGTGAAGCGTCCTTTTATGAGGGCATGACTGTTTTGTTTTTGTTTTTCTATCTATCTCTATCTGAATATCTATCCATCTATCTATCTATCTATCTATCTATGTATGTATCTCTCTCTCTCTCTCTCTCTCTCTCTCTCTCTCTCTCTCTCTATCTATCTATCTATCTATCTATATATATATTATATATATATATATATATATATATATATTTTATAGATAGATATATAGATAGATAGATAGATAGATAGATAGAGAGAGAGAGAGAGAGAGAGATATATATATATATATATATTTATCTATCTATCTATCTATCTATCCATCTATCTATCTCTCTCTTTATCTATCTAATTATCTATCTTTATATCTATCTATCTATCTATCTATCTATCTATCTATCTATCTATCTATCTATCTATCTTTCTATCCATCTATCTGTCTATATATATATATATATATATATGTTTCAATCCATCTCCGCGGTTGTGTATGCACTGCATTGCGGTGTTTCTTTTAAATCAATTTTTAAGAGAGATCATTTGACAATTATACCATTACTGAACTGATATACAACGAGGCCGACTAGACGAGGTTGGGGACTGATGAAAAATAAACTAATCAATAATAATAATCATCATTTATACCGCGCATCTCCGTGGATTTACCATGCTCAATGCGCTTCACAATGTTTCTTTTTTTTTTCTCAACAACCCATATAAAACTATTTTTTTATTTCATACAGTACTTGTCGCCTGTTAGACCTTTTTGAATTGAAATGAATTACATTGAATTGAAAAAGAAAACACACGAGGCACTAAAAACAAAACTTGAGCTTTTATATAGAGCAATATACACTAAACGTGCTCAAGGCGCTTTACAAGGGGTCCCTGACCAACAGCAACACGTAACACTGGACATGATGCCTGTTAGACGATATTACATTTTTTCGGACAGAAACAACGCTGTTAACGGCCAGGTACTTATTTTACACTTGATTACAGTGAGGTAATGTGAGTAAAGATCCTCTTCCAAGGACTCAACTATGCGCCGAGCGATGCTCGAACCCAGGACCTTCCGACCCGAAAGCGAGTGTCATACCACAAGACAACATAGTAGCCGTATACTAAAGACCGTTAAGTGAGAAACTAGTACCTAATAAGACGAAGCATAGTAGGCTACTGTATTATGTACTGGTCTGTATTCTGTTCCTAAAGCCGATCTTGTTGTAAAAATTCAATAATTCATGCTAGAGCACGGTCTGTAATACCACGCATCATCTTATCCTTTTATGGGACATGTCATTGGGAAGTGACCTTTGGACTTTAATGGCACATTGATTTTGTATTGATTTATTCTTCATATTTTAACTTCAAAACAAAGATATTTATTACATTTTTCTATATAGATAGT
Source organism: Berghia stephanieae (assembly GCF_034508935.2). Taxonomy (NCBI): domain Eukaryota; kingdom Metazoa; phylum Mollusca; class Gastropoda; order Nudibranchia; family Aeolidiidae; genus Berghia; species Berghia stephanieae. Next base: position 13,261,654 of record NC_088368.1, on the reverse strand, counting down.
ATGCGCTTGGCTAAGAAGTTCACAACATTGCCATCCGGAAGTAAAATAGACCAACACACAAAACCACGTGTAACATTAAACGTTAATGGTATGGTGAATAAAGTTTAGTGAGAAGTACTCATAAACGCGGGTGGCAAAAAGCAATAACAAAGACCTGAGTGACGTCAACTTCATTCTATCTATACAAGCAAAATTATATATTTCATGAATAAATCATAAAATTAGGATAGAGTGTGCTGCTATGTGGCCTTGAGGTGTAAACACTCGGCTTCCAACCCGTAGGTCCAGGGTTCGAGTCCCATCTGAGCATAGTTGAGTCCTTAGGAGAAGGCTCTTAACTCATATTCTCTCACTGTAATCGGGTGTTAAATGATTACCTGGCCGTTAACAGCGTTGACTTTGTCGAAAGATAAACACGTTTTGGAACACTCGACCTTCAATTGGATTCAGTAGTCTGATGTCACGCCGCCCGGCAACAGCGGCCATCTTGGTTCTAAACAAAGAAAATCATTACTTTTTATTCTTCATGCTGGCTAGAACTTTTCATATGCCTTGTGACCAGAATGTGTAAAAGTCAAAACATGATCAAATTTATGGGTTTTTTCCTCGGGATACGCTTTTATGCTCGCCGGGGAAATATTTCATACGGGCGTCCGCCATTGTTCCGATAGTTTAGAGCCAGTGTTGCTAAGTTACCATGCGTCATTAGGAAGGAAGTGACGTTACGACTGTTGAAGAGTATTATCGATTGATTTAACCCTCTCCTTACCACCTGTAGCAAAATCGTCACATTTGTTAAGACACAATATACATTTTTCTTATTCAATTTTATATTGTACATCACAAACTTTGAAGAATTATCTTTGTTTAATTAATAAGAACATGAAGTCGTTTTGTAGAGTGTCTTGTTTGAGTTTAAAAAAAATCAATTTTTCTTATGGGAAAGCCTGCCATTTTGGGAAAATAGTGAAAAGGATCGGCAAGGAGAGAGTTAAACGTCGCAAGTAAAAGAAAAAAATCCCTTAAACCAGGGGCTTTAATAAAGTTCCCAGGTTTGAGAGTCTGACAAAATGAGGGTTGTTTTTTTTTAATCGATCGATATTTGAAGGACGAGTTTTCTGGCCACAATTCTTATTGAGTTGTTTATTTTGTACAGAATACAGCAGTTTGTATTGGCGTTTCATAAACGGCCAACCTGGAAATCCAACTCACTCTCACCTTGTTAAGACTGTCGCGCAAAGTCTAAGCCAGTTGATGTTGTCGTGTGCGTAATAAATAGATTTTATCTACAAGATGTACATTTAGCATTATTTTCTCTTTTTAACTATCTATGTCTCTTGGCGCAATAAGACAACACGCGCGTAGAGCGCGGTCGATATAAAAAAGAAAAGAGTCAATTTATCGCTCTGACACAACTTTCGCACCACAACTATCTATTCTCGGTAAGAGATTTATAAGTCTTCGATGTTACACGATGAGAAAGACGCTCGTCGACTATCTCCTTGACGTAATAATCAATTTCTACGTGGGCGTTCGAAGGTTCCGCAGTGAAATAAATATGAGACTATAGATAGTATGCGCTTGGCTAAGGAGTTCATAACATTGCCATCCGGAAGTATAACGGACCAACACACAAAACTGTGTGTAACCATGGGCGTTTATAGTCAGGTTAATACAGTTTAGTGAGAATTACACATAAACGCGGATGGCAAAAAACAATAACAAAGACCTGAATGACGTCAACTTCGAACTATCTATATGAGGAGAAAATCATCTGACCAAATCAATTTTTTTAACAGCTCAAAAAAGAACAATGTTATTCACATAAAATGCGTCGTGCTCAAATTCTCTCCTCAACTAACACTATGTCCGCTTTGTGGAAGACGGTAGATAGATGATTTCATGAATTATTTTTTTTAATTTCTATATTCAAACTCAGAGGATTTTTTCTTAAGGGTGTATCTCAAGAAAAAGCCAGGACAATTCTGGCGTCAGCAAAAGTACAGCGTCACTACGTGAACGTTAAAGTGTATTAAGATATTTATTGCAGAATCGAGAACGAGGGATGAGAATGTCTTTCAATACGCTTCCACAATCGTAACGTCACTTCCCTCGTAATGACGCGTAGTAACTTAGTAACTGGCTCTAAACTATCGGAACAATGGCGGAAGCCCTTATGAATTTTTTTTCCGACGAGCATAAAAGCGTATCCAGAGGAGAAAAAACTCATTATAAATCTGATCATGTTTTGACTTTTACACATTCTGATCACAAGACATGAAAAGTTCTAGCCAGCATGAAGAATAAAAAGTACCGATTTTCTTTGTTTAGAACCACGATGGTCGCCGTGGCTGGGCGACGTGACATCAGACTATTGAATCCAATTGATGGTTCGCCTGTCACTGAGCATCAACCAATCAGACTATTTCCTGCCATTTGTCCCGTTTTTACCTCTTGATTATTTATTTCCTGTATAAAAAGGCCTGGGATACCCTTAGTACATGTCAAGTATACACGAATGGCAGGCTCAGTTAGCGAGTATTTCTCACTATATTTTGACACACTGACAAAGGAATTGGATTCAGTAGTCTGATGTCACGCAGCCCGGCAACGGCGGCCATCTTTGTTCTAAACAAAGGAAATCATTACTTTTTATTCTTCATGCTGGCTAGAACTTTTCATTCCCTTTTCATATGCCTTGTGATCAGAATGTGTAAAAGTCAAAACATGATCAAATTTATGTGTTTATTTTCCTCTGAAGCGAGCATAAAAACGCCGGAGAAATATTTCATACGGGCGTCCGCCATTGTTCCGATAGTTTAGAGCCAGTGTTACTAAGTTACAATGCGTCATAAGGAAGGAAGTGACGTTACGACTATTGATTCCTATTGCATCGCAAAACCTGACGACACGATGGTTTTTTTTTCAATCATCTGTGTTAAAATTGTGAGTGATGCTCAGGATCTGTGCGTTGTTTACTCCGGGTGATCGGCAAGCACTTAAGGTGGCTATGGGTCTTCGGTTCAAGGTCATCGATTGTTTTCAGGGCCAAAATATATTACATTTAAAATTTTTGAGTCAATAATAAAACAACTTAAATGTTTATTTGACTAGTTTTAATATAATGGAGAGAAAAATGAAGTGAGTGGATGTGACTCATAGATAAGAGAACAACACAAAAGTTTGTCTTATATATGAGTCACGTCCACTCACTTTATTTTTCTCTCCATTTTACTGGCACATTTAGGCACCTCTAGTTTTAATATAATATATGATAACTGAAGTAATTTACCAAAAAAATATGCACTGCACTGCATGTTGTTTGAAGGACTGAAGGCTCACCATAAGATAATAGTTAAAGAGGCGTCCATGTCAATAGCTTGACAGGTATAGATAGTATGCGCTTGGCTAAGAAGCTCATAACATTGCCATCCGGAAGTATAACGGACCAACACACAAAACTGTGTGTATCCATGAACGTTTATAGTCGGGTTAATACAGTTCAGTGAGCATTACTCATAAACGCGGATGGCAAAAAACAATAACAAAGACCTGATTGATGTCATCTTCGAACTATCTATAAAGAGGTCGAAGTTGACATCATTCAGGTCTTTGTTATTGTT
>NC_088368.1:13250531-13255531 GCF_034508935.2 Berghia stephanieae | reverse complement strand
TAATAATAATAATAATAATAATAATAATAATAATAATAATAATAATAATAATAATAATAATAATAATAATAATAATAATAACAAAAATAATAATAATAATAATAATAATAATAATAATAATAATAATAATAATAATAATAATAATAATAATAATAATAATAATAATAATAACAATAATAATAATGATGATGATGATGATGATGATGATGATGATGATGATGATGATGATGATGATGATGATGATGATGATGATGAATATCACGTTGTGTTTGTTGATCATCCCCGTCAAATTGTGTTTGTGGACGGGTACCACACTGTTATCATTGTCGAGTGGGTTGGTTGGGTCCATAATTCATATCGGATGACAGTGATAATCTGTTGTGATGGATCTGATGCTCTACGACTGAAAAAAAGGGGGAGGAGGGGTGGGGGGGGGGGGAGCACAGATAATGATCAAAATACTAATGTTATAAAACTACGGTCATAAACTGACTAAAATCTTTTCTCCCATTTTGGGCAGAGAATATTCACCCTATGCCTCCTGGCAAATAACAGGCGTATAGTAGAAATTAGTAGAAATGTCCGATAACTCTTTCAATATTTGGATCATTTGGATGAAATTTGAGAGTAACAAACCCTTATCTATGGCCAATTTTACACTTCAAGTTTCAGATTTGTGTTTTTATTGCAACCGACGTGGTGCATAAAAGCAAAAATCTACATTTTTTAAATTATTTTGATGGAAATGTATGCACTCATTCACTTCCACGTTACGAATTCCAGTTTTCATGAACATTTGAGTTAGGGATATTGTTGAAATATGTAGCCCTTGCATAAATTCAACCATTCCTATAACCACCCAGTTAGCCTGTTGAAATTGGGTATAAAACTATGGCCATATTTTCAGCATCTTTTGAGAGATGGAGTGTATTTTACTTAACCACAAACCATCAATACCCAAATGCGATGTTTATCGACTTTATTATTTTTAGCATCTTTTAACTCACTCAACCCTAACACCGACTATATCCGTAGTTTACCCGGGTTACTTTTACTCCATGCCTATTTCTTACATTTTTCTGAGACAAATTATAGGCGTAGTATCAAAGCTGATGTTTTTGGTTTTTGCATGTTAGTGGTAGTTGAATAAAACTATCTATGTACATGCTCATTTTTAATACATTTTTTCCAATTTTGAAAAGAAACAAAAATCTCACAAAAAGTGAGTTAATATGACCAGTTAAACTGGAGGTTATTTTACTTAAACACATACTATCAAAACCCAAATGCTATATTTACCGATTTGACATTGAAAACTCACACACGGAAGTAGCCACATAGTTTCTTGTCTCGATATTATCATTTTAGTATCGAAATATAGAATGAATGAAATTGACGTCACTCATCTTTTCGTTATCTTTTATACCGCCTATTGGGTGATAATTTTCACTTAAGTCTCTCAAAAATACAATAAACATTTAAGGTTATACATAGTCTTGTGTGTTGATAAGATTGACCTGGCGGACAGAATTGGTGGGTATTTTACTTGAATCCATAGCCATCTAAACTTCTCGCCTGTCACCCGAACAATCAGTCCCGCCGCTTGTGAGTATCAATCACACTGGTGACACACTGATGAAGCATTTTAATAACGCCATGCACTTTTTTCAATCGGCTGTGTTAAGATAGTGAGAGATGCTCAGGATCCTGTGGAGATGATTAGTGCTCAGGTTCTTGGGGATGATTGATGCTCAGGTTCTGTGGCGCTGATTAATACCCAGGTTCTGTTGGGCTCATTGATGCTCAAGTTCTGTGGGGCAGATTGATGCCAGGTTCTGTTTGACTGATTGATGCTAACGTTATGTGGGGCTGATTGTTGCCCAGGTCTTGTGGGGCTCATTGATGCTAAGGTTCTGTAGTGCTGATGATGCTAAGGTTCTGTGGTGCTGATGATGCTAAGGTTCGATAGTGCTGATGATGCTAAGGTTCTGTAGTGCTGATGATGCTAAGGTTCTGTAGTGCTGATGATGCTAAGGTTCTGTAGTGCTGATGATGCTAAGGTTCTGTGGTACTGATGATGCTAAGGTTCTGTGGTGCTGATGATGCTAAGGTTCTGTGGTACTGATGATGCTAAGGTTCTGTAGTGCTGATGATGCTAAGGTTCTGTGTGCTGATGATGCTAAGGTTCTGTAGTCTGATGATGCTAAGGTTCTGTGGTCTGATGATGCTAAGTTCTGTGTGCTGATGATGCTAAGGTTATGTAGTGCTGATGATGCTAAGGTTCTGTGGTGCTGATGATGCTAAGGTTCTGTAGTGCTGATGAGCTAAGGTTCTGTGGCTGATGATTAAGTTTGTGGCTGATGATGCTAAGGTTCTGGTGCTGATGATGCTAAGGTTCTGTGGTGTGATGATGTAAGGTTCTGTGGTCTGATGATGCAGTTGTGGTCTGATGATCAAGTTCTGAGTGCTGAGATGTAAGTTCTGTGGTACTGATGATGCTAAGGTTCTGTGTCTGATGATGCTAAGTTCGTGGTCGATGATGAAGGTCGTGTCTGATGATGCTAAGGTTCTGTGTGCTGATGATGCTAAGGTTCTGTGGTGCTGATGATGCTAAGTTCTGTGGGCTGATGATGTTAAGGTTCTGTGTACTGATGATGCTAAGGTTCTGTGTGCTGATGATGCTAAGGTTCTGTGTGCTGATGATGCTAAGGTGTTCTGCTGTAGTGGGGCTGATGATGCTAAGGTTCTGTGGTGCTGATGATGCTAAGGTTCTGTGTGCTGATGATGCTAAGGTTCTGTGGTGCTGATGATGCTAAGGTTCTGTGGTGCTGATGATGCTAAGGTTCTGTTGGTGCTGATGATGCTAAGGTTCTGTGTGTGTATGCTCTGATGATGCTAAGGTTCTGTGGTGCTGATGATGCTAAGGTTCTGTGGTACTGATGATGCTAAGGTTCTGTGTGCTGATGATGCTAAGGTTCTGTGTGCTGATGATGCTAAGGTTCTGTGGGTGATGATGCTCTGGGAGGGGTTCTGTGGTGCTAAATGATGCTAAGGTTCTGTGGTGCTGATGATGCTAAGGTTCTGTGGTACTGATGATGCTAAGGTTCTGTGGTGCTGATGATGCTAAGGTTCTGTGGTGCTGATGATGCTAAGGTTCTGTGGTGCTGATGATGCTAAGGTTCTGTAGTGCTGATGATGCTAAGGTTCTGTGGTGCTGATGATGCTAAGGTTCTGTGGTGCTGATGATGCTAAGGTTCTGTGGTTGATGTGCTAAGGTAGTGCTGATGATGCTAAGGTTCTGTGGTGCTGATGATGCTAAGGTTCTGTGGTGCTGATGATGCTAAGGTTCTGTGGTGCTGATGATGCTAAGGTTCTGTAGTGCTGATGATGCTAAGGTTCTGTGGTACTGATGATGCTAAGGTTCTGTAGTGCTGATGATGCTAAGGTTCTGTGGTACTGATGATGCTAAGGTTCTGTGGTGCTGATGATGCTAAGGTTCTGTGGTGCTGATGATGCTAAGGTTCTGTGGTACTGATGATGCTAAGGTTCTGTAGGTGATGATGCTAAGTTTCTGTGGTGCTGATCATGCTAAGGTTATGTGGGCTGATGATGCTAAGGTTCTGTGGTGCTGATGATGCTAAGGTTCTGTGGTGCTGATGATGCTAAGGTTCTGTAGTGCTGATGATGCTAAGGTTCTGTAGTGCTGATGATGCTAAGGTTCTGTGGTACTGATGATGCTAAGGTTCTGTGGTGCCGATGATGCTAAGGTTCTGTGGTGCTGATGATGCTAAGGTTCTGTGGTGCTGATCATGCTAAGGTTATGTGGGCTGATGATGCTAAGGTTCTGTGGTACTGATGATGCTAAGGTTCTGTGGTGCTGATGATGCTAAGGTTCTGTGGTGCTGATGATGCTAAGGTTCTGTGGTGCTGATGATGCTAAGGTTCTGTTGTGCTGATGATGCTAAGGTTCTGTGGTGCTGATGATGCTAAGGTTCTGTAGTGCTGATGATGCTAAGGTTCTGTGGTGCTGATCATGCTAAGGTTCTGTGGTGCTGATGATGCTAAGGTTCTGTAGTGCTGATGATGCTAAGGTTCGTGTGACGTGTGATGATGCTAAGGTTCTGTGGTACTGATCATGTGCTAAGTAGTTCTGTGGGCTGATGATGCAGTAAGATATCTGTTGTGTGCTGATGATGCTAAGGTTCTGTGGACTGATGATGCTAAGGTTCTGTAGTGCTGATGATGCTAAGGATTCTGTGGTACTGATGATGCTAAGGTTCTGTGGTGCTGATGATGCTAAGGTTCTGTGGTGCTGATGATGCTAAGGTTCTGTGGTGCTGATGATGCTAAGGTTTCTGTGGTACTGATGATGCTAAGGTTCTGTGGTGCTGATGATGCTAAGGTTCTGTGGTGCTGATGATGCTAAGGTTCTGTGGTGCTGATCATGCTAAGGTTATGTGGGCTGATGATGCTAAGGTTCTGTGGTGCTGATCATGCTAAAGGTTATGTGGGCTGATGATGCTAAAGTTCTGTAGTGCTGATGATGCTAAGGTTCTATGGTGCTGATGAAAGTGCTAAGGTTCTGTAGTGCTGATGATGCTAAGGTTCTGTGGTCACTGTAGATGCATAAAGTTCTGTGGTGCTGATGATGCTAAGGTTCTGTGGCTGATGATGCTAAGGTTCTGTGGTACTGATGATGCTAAGGTTCTGTGGTGCTGATGATGCTAAGGTTCTGTAGTGCTGATGATGCTAAGGTTCTGTGGTACTGATGATGCTAAGGTTCTGTGGTGCTGATGATGCTAAGGTTCTGTGGTGCTGATGATGCTAAGGTTCTGTGGTGCTGATCATGCTAAGGTTATGTGGGCTGATGATGCTAAGGTTCTGTGGTGCTGATCATGCTAAGGTTATGTGGGCTGATGATGACTATGCTAAGTATTCTGTAGTGCTGATGATGCTAAGGTTCTATGGTGCTGATGATGGGGGGGGGGGGGGGGGGGGGG
>NC_088368.1:13233031-13248031 GCF_034508935.2 Berghia stephanieae | reverse complement strand
TCATGTCTTTTGGGGGTTTCTTTTTGTTCTTAATTGATATGAGATGACAACGTTCATATTTAATGATGTATGAAGTAATCTGTCGAACTCTGGAAAAAACCCATATCTAAAAATGTGGCCAGAAAACCCGTCCTTCAAATATCGATCGATTGAAATGACACTTATCTTGGCCAAAAAACACTCAAACCTGGGACTTCGCGAAGTCAAATTTTTAAATATGCGTTTTTCCAGAGTAAGGCAGTAATGTCATAATTTAATCCACCGCCGATTCAGATGGGTTGGAAACAAGAAGCTTATAATATGAACTGGAGTGAGAGGCGGTGGCGTCACGCGTGCCATGCAAGGAACCATCGCCGCCATGCCCATTGTGGCATGATAAGGCTATTTTGCTTTGGGGCAAACAATACAGGCATGGGTGTGTGTATGACCTCATACTTAATTACAATTACAAGCACACTATGATACACCGCATCTTTATTTTGTTTATCTGCTGAGCACACATTTACTTATACGATTATTCACTGCTGTTTCTGTTTTTTCATTTGTCTTGGTCAAATATATTTAAAAGTGCAAGTAAAGCTTGTATTATAAAATTCAGGTATTCTCTTTGAGACTTCAAGGATCCACATACTAACGATCTAGGGGAAAAAAAAACCTAATCAAGCTTCTCTTCTTCTTCTTCTTCTTCTTCTTCTTCTTCTCTTTCTTCTTCTTCTTCTTCTTCTTTTTTCTTCTTCTTCTCTTCTTCTCTCTTCTCTTCCTTCTTCTTCTTCTTCTTCTTTCTTCTTCTCTCTTCTCTTCTTCTTCTTCTTCTTTCTTCTTTCTTCTTCTCTTCTTCCTTCTTCTTCTTTTCTTCTTCCTTCTTCTTCTTCTCTTCTTCTCTTCTTCTTCTTCTTTCTTCTTCTTCTCTTCTTCTTCTTCTTCTTCTTCTTCTTTCTTCTTCTTTCTTCTTCTTCTTCTTCTCTTCTTCTTCCCTTTTTTTCTTCTTCTTCTTCTCTTCTTTCTTCTTCTTTCTTCTTCTTCTTCTTCTTCTTCTTCTTCTCTTCTTCTTCTTTTCTTCTTCTTCTTTCTTCTTCTTCTTCTCTTCTTCTTTCTTCCTTCTTCTTCTTCTCTTTCTTCTTCCTTCTTCTTCTTCTTTTTTTCTTCTTCTTCTTCTTCCTTCTTTCTTCTTCTTCTTCCTTCTTCTTCTTCTTCTTCTTCTTCTTCTTCTTCTTCTTTCTTTCTTCTTCTTCTTCTTCTTCTTCTTCTTCTTCTTCTTCTTCTTCTTCTTCTTCTTCTTCTTTCTTCTTCTTCTTCTTCTTCTTCTTCTTCTTCTTCTTCTTCTTCTTCTTCTTCTTCTCTTCTTCTTCTTCTTTCTTCTTCTTCTTCTTCTTCTTCTCTTCTTCTTTCTTCTTCTTCTTCTTCTTCTTCTTCTTCTTCTTCTTCTTCTTCTTCTTCTTCTTCTTCTTTCTTCTTCTTCTTCTTCTTCTTTCTTCTTCTTCTCTTCTTCTTCTTCTTCTCTTCTTCTCTTCTTCTTCTTCTTCATACACACACACACACAAACACACACCACACACATATATATATATATATATATTTATATATATATATATCCACCAAACGTGCTCAAAGTGCTTTACAAGGGGGCCCTGGTCAACAGCAACATTTAACATGTAGGACGGGACATGCCGCCTGTTAGGCGATATTACAATTTTTCGGACAAAGACAACGCTGTCAACGGCCAGGTACTCATTTACACCTGAGTACGGTGAGAGAATGTGAGTAAAGAGCCTTTTCCAAGGACTCAACTATGCGCCGAGCGCGAGGCTCGAACCCAGGACCTTCCGATCCGAAAGCGAGTGTCATACCACAAGACCACATAGCCGCTCGATAACTTGATAAATACTAGATGGAGCAAGAAATACTATATTATGAAAACAGACCAAAAAAACAAAAAAACAAAAACAAACAAACAAACAAAAAAAAAACAAAACAGTAGGCGTATGGGGACCTGGCCTCATAAATTATAACAACTGGAGTCCAGTGAAGAGGATCTATGAGAACCTGTTCTGGAAAACATCGCTAAGTACCGGAATAATTAATTAAAAATATGAGAGATGGGCCTTGTTAAGGCTAATGAACAACACAGTGATGGGACAGGAAATAGACCGTTCCTTAGTGAGGAAACACGAATTAAAATAGAATATAATAAATATTTATAAAAGGAGTGCAATAAAAAATGTGTTGCGCAGTTTAAGAAAGAATTTATTTCATCGAACTCTAAGCAGCAACATTTGCAACAAAGTTTTAAAACATTTCGTCTATTATCCAGACATTTAATTTGGAAACGTTCAAAAGAATGGATACTTATCAATGCATGTAAATACAAAATGATATTAAACCGTATACCTTATATATATATATATATATATATATATATATATATATATATATATATATATATATATATATATATATTTATATTTATAAGTGTTGGTGGGTACTTGTAGGTACGAAAGTGCTCGATAATGGTGGTTAGAGCTAATATATAATGTAAATTTTCACTCACATTTTTCACTCTCGGCATATATATATACTTTATCAAGATTACTTAAAAACATAATATCTACAATGCAGTAAGAACTACTACTACTACCACTACTACTACTACTACTACTACTACTACTACTACTACTACTACTACTACTACCACCAACAACGACTAAAACAAAGCACAAAATACTATAGCAAGCGGGGCGGTACGTGATAAACAACCACTTAGCAACCCTCCTTAGGATCATACTCAAAAGGAAAACGTAACGATAACGGAGAAAAATTAGTCCAGTTCTGTGAACAGAGAAAACTTTTCATAACAAACAGTGCTTTCAACCACCCATCAAGACACCAGACAACATGGGTAGGACAAAGGAAAGACCAAACCCAAGACAAAATGATAACAATACAACCAAATAGACTATATCATATGTCGACACCGCCATAAACACTACTCAACCAACTCGCGATCATACGGTGGTACACTGCTAACATCCGATCACAAACTTGTAGAAACGAATTTCAACATAAATGTGTACAGACAACGAAGACAGAAAGGTAAAACGGCAGTCAAAATAAACACGGCAAAAATAGTAAATGAGCGAGAATGTCGCATTCATTACCAATATGAACTTAACTCAAGTCTATGGAAAATAAAGCAAAACAGCAATCCAAACAATGAATGGAAAGAGACGCAAGCGGCAATGAAATATGCGGGGGAAGAAAGTGCAGGCTCTATTAATACAACTAAGAACAAACCAAATCGAACGCCTAACATCGCTATTAACGGTCTATCGCGGCAACAAAAGAACTTAGGATCAGGATACAAAACACGAAAGACTCGGAAGAAATAATAAACCTGAAAACGGAACGAAACAAAATACTGCATTCAATTCGATCACTTACAATAAAACACAGAAACAAGGAATTAGACAAAAAAGTGGAAGACATAGAAAAGTCCAAAAATAACGCATCGTCTATGTTCAAAGCGACGAAATCTCTGAACCGAAAACCATTCGAGAACCCAAAACTACAGGATAAATTTGGCAAACAGACAACAAATCCCAACGATATCCTTGACATTGTAACTGACCACTTCCAGCAGAAATTTCACAAACAAGTCTCACAAATATCGCCCTTCTCAGGAAACCCTAGAGACCTAAACAACCGCATCACAACAACTGAAGTTAGAAATAGCATAAAGTGCCTAAACAATAACAGATCCCCAGGCGAAGATGAAATTCCCGCTGAATTGCTGAAATGCGGTACCCTCTCCCTGGATCTGAGCTTTGCAAACATAATGAACAAAACATTCTCAACACACAAAGACTGGGACATAAACAGCGGTGTCCTAATTACAATACAAAAACCAGGAAAAACGAAAGGACCCGTAAACAACCTGGGCCAATAACATTACTGAATACCATAAGAAAAACACTGTCAACTATTGTCCTCAACAGAATTAGACCGAAAATAGAAAAATATCTATCACATAGCCAAAGCGGGTTTCGCCAAGACCGAAGCACATCGGAAGTTGTATGGACACATAAATGGTTGGCAGCAAAGGCACTCAAAGAAAACATATCCATAACAATAACCGGAATCGATATGTCCGCAGCCTCTGATACGATCGACAGAGGAAAACTTTTGGAGATATTAACAGACATAGTAGACGAAGACGAGCTCCGAATAATCCGATTTCTCCTCAGCAACACAAAGATACAACCAAGGATATACGGGGCCACAAAACAGACGCAGTTCGAAAGTAACATCGGGACCCCCCAAGGAGATAGTCTGAGCCCGATTCTGTTCACAATATACTTAGAACACGCTCTGAAAGAAGTTCGAAAAGTCATTCCAAAACCAACGACTCATATTGAGAATGCAATCCCAAGAGAAATCGCCTATGCAGATGATGTAGATTTTATTGGATCAACACCAGCAAATATAGACATCATACAAAATACCCTCATGAAATATAACCTCCAAGTCAATGCCAATAAAATCGAATTTACAACAATATCGAGAAACAAAGAGGAATGGAAAAGAACAAAGAAAGTCGGCTCACTAATTGGAGACACCGAGGATGTACAAAGAAGAAAACAGCTATCAAACGCCGCACTTAGTAAACTCACCAATGTATGGATTAGAGGTGACAAAATAAAGAGAAAAACCAACTGAAACTGTACCGTGCTCTTGTAAAACCGGTACTTCTGTATAACTGCGGCACTTGGGCGTTGACAAAATCCGAAGAAGAACATCTGGATGCCTTCCATCGCACACAGCTAAGAAGGGTACTGGACATCAAATACCCAAAAAAGATCTCAAATGAATCACTCTATAAGATCACAAAAGAAAGACCAATCTCCCTTGACATTTTACAACAACGATGGCAACTTTTCGGTTACATACTACGCAGGGACAAAAACATACCAGATAACCAAGCCATGTCGGGATATTTCCAAAAACACGGGAACCTTTTCAGAGGAAGACCGATCACAACACTCCCTGTGATCCTAAACAAAAACCTCACAACACTTGGACAAAGCATTAGTCTCATAACGGCAGGGGACCTTGAAAATCTGAGAACCCTAGCAGAGGACCGGCAATATTGGAGACACCTCACACAGGAAATACTGGAAACAGCCAAGGCGACCCGATCTTTCGGTCAAGACGCGAAAGGCATCTAAGTCAAGTTAGCAACCCTCCTCTTGCCACAATGGGCATGGCGGACAGCGCTCCAGTCTCGGCACGCCAGCAGGTAGTTAAAATGTGCACGCTGACGTCACAGCCTCTCACTCCAGTTCATATTATAAGCTTCTTGGTTGGAAATAAAATGTATGGTGTCAAATTGTGATTATTTATAATGGTGGGTTTGAAATGGGGGTGGGGGGGGGGGGGCGGGGGGAGTGTGAAGTGGGTTAGCAGGATGTATAATGTCTGGTATTATAATATGCTGGTGTTGTTATGTTGAATGAAGATTTTAACTGGTTTTATTTTATCGAATGACAGTTTTTATCAGGGGAAAGCGGAGAGGGAGGGGAGGGGGTTATAGAGGAAAGAGGAGGGAGTTGATTAGAAATATCTCTCTTTGTCAATCTTTAAGACGGAGGAGGGTGAGTATATATTATGTGCGGCTATGTGGTCATGTGAAATGATACTCGCTTTCGGATTGGAAGGTCCTGGGTTCGATTCTCACACGGCGCATAGTTGGGTCCTTGGAAATGGCTCTATACTCATATTCTCTCATCGTACTCAGGTGTAAAATGAGTACCTGACCGTTAACAGCGTTGTTTATATCGGTAAAAAAAATGTAATATCTCCTAACAGGCATCATAACTAGTTCTTCATGTTACTTGTTGCTGTTGGTCAGGGCGTAGCCATCGTTATGTTACTTTACGAAGGCCACGGTCAGGGACTCCTTGTAAAGAGATTCCATGAAGGAATATGGATAATCCCTCAAACAAGTTGCCTAATTACCCGTGTTGTGTCCGGGGTCCGTCAACTGAGAGGGTCAAGAATAGCCCAACGCCAAGCCAGCGTGTCGTAAAATGCGACTAATGGTGTGTGATTCCCCCATCTTTGAGTCACCTGGTCCTCCAGGTTGGGGGTTGGCAAAGGGTTAACACACCTTTCCGTTAAACTCAAACCGTTACAGAAACGCAGACGGACAAACCAAATCCTTTTTTTAGCTTGGGCGACCGAAGAATTTCTGGAATGAGAGAATTTAAAGAAGCTGATATACAGAGAAGTGGTAAGACCTGGAATGAGATTTTTAAAAAGTTAGCTCGGGAGAGAGAAGGATGGAAACTGTTTGTCTGTGGCCTATACCCTGACCCAGGGTGAAAAAGGCAATGATGATGATGAAGTTGCCGAAAGTCAACAGGAATCACCCGTATTGTCCAAAGTGTCAGGCAAAAGAAAGAGCAACCTTGAAGTCACTCAGCTCTTTGACATTGATTTTAGTCAGCTATTTTGGTGATCAGTTCTTATAGCTTTATGTGTTGGTACACTATATCCGGTTGGCGAATGTTGTGAGTATTTTACCTAAATGCACGGCGTGAATAAGTAAAAAAAGGCTACGGTTAGTGTCCGGCATTTTAATTTTGGAAGGCTACGGTAGAAAATGGTTGTTCGGGAACACAACACGACTTGGAACTCAATCTCTGTCAGACAGCGTTCTGCGAGATGCTAGCAGTATAGATAGAACGAAGTTGACGCCACTCGGGTCTTCGTTATCGTTTTTTTGCCATCCATGTCTACGAGTAATTCTCACTAAACTATATTAACCAGACTATAAACGTTCAAGGTAACACGACATAGTTTTGTGTTTTGGCCCATTATATTTCCGGATGGCAATGTTGTGAGTTTCTTATCCAAGCGCTTAGCATCTATAGATTGTATGCGCTTGGCTAAGAAATTCACAACATTGCCATTCGGAAGTATAGATAGTATGCGCTTGGCTAAGAAGCTCATAACAGTGTCATCCGGAAGTATAACGGACCAACACACAAAACCCTTTGTAACCATGAACTTTTATAATCTGGATAATACAGTTTAGTGAGAATTACTCACAAACGTGGATAGCAAAAAACAAAAACAAAGATCTGAGTGACGTCAACTTCGTTCTATCTATAACGGACCAACAGACAAAATTATGTGGAACCATGAACTTTCATAGTCTGGTTAATACAGTTTAGTGAGGAATACTTATAGAGTAATCGCACAAACTTCGCACATCTGATCATGACTTTTGATTCGCACACTTTTGGTAATTTAAATTTTCGGAATTTTTTTTTTAATACGTGAAATACGTTAATTACGCAATCACAGTATTTAATTGCCTCAACCGATGTTCCTCCTTGCTTCTTGAGACAGTAAAACAAAGTGGAGCTTATATTTTGCTCCTTTAAACTCCAAAGTTACTTTCCTGAAATCACGAGATCGGCGAGCATCAACTTTCCTTCTTCCCGGGGATGATGCATGCAGACAAGGAGGAAGGATTTTTTTTAACTTCCTCCGTACCATCTGCTTAATAATACGCTTCAACAGTCGCAACGTCACCTCCCTCGTAATGACGCGTGGTAACTTAGTAACTGGCTCTAAACTATCGGAACAATGGCGGACGCCCTTACGAAATATTTCTCCGACGAGCATAAAAGCGTATCCAGAGGAAAAAAACCCATTATAAATCGGATCATGTTTTAACTTTTACACATTCTGATCACAAGACATATGAAAACTTCTAGCCAGAATGAAGAATATTAAGTATAGATTTTCTTTGTTTAGAACCACGATGGCCGCCGTTGCTGGGCGACATGACATCCGACTATTGAATCCAATTAGTATTTAAATATCTTATTTATAAAGTACACAATGTGGTAGAAAGTAGAAAGGCGCCATTGGCCTAGCTATTGGATGGCCCAAAAAAAAAAAAAATAACAAAGAACTTAGTGACGTCAACTGTTCCATCTATAATTGATGGTTCAAGCGTTCCTTAGCATTACAGTCAGAATGTTTCCTGACATTTACGCCGTTCCGCCCCTTTGACTATGTATTTCCATTGAATAAAAAGGCATGGCAAACAATCCCAATGGTAGCGATCTATAGGGAAAAGAGATTAGCGGAAGAGTAGCGTCCCTTGATTGGACGTCACCGGCGGAAAAGTTATTAGAGAGAGAACGTCATGTTGGTTGTGCGCATGCGTCTCTCGTCCTCGCTTCCGGTGAAAGAGGCTTGAGACACTTCACCGAAAGCGAGGACGAGAGAGCATGCGCAAAACCAAATTGACGTTCTCTCTGTAAGGTGACGTCCAATCAAGGGACGCTACTCTTCCGCTAATCTCATTCCCTATATTCATGTTTTCGTCCAACTAAGTCATCAATCACACGATTTGTTGCTGTCCAACGATTGGGTATTTCTTCAGAAATGTAAACACGCTGCTTTGTTTATGAAAGTTGTTAGCATACCCATGTGTCAAGCTGAACAAAATGACCAATCGTGATGTTAGATATTTCAATAACTGTGAACACTTTTCATCATGTGGGTCACTTTGAGCACATATTTCAATGTGACCAATGACCTCGAGCACATGGAAATGTAATATAGATCGTGCCCATTCTATAGATAGAATGCGCTTGACCAAGGAGTTCACAACATTGCCATCCGGAAGTATAAAGGACCAACACACAAACTCTGTGTAACCATGAACGTTTATAGTCAGGTTAATACAGTTTAGTGAGAACAACTCACAAACGCGGATGGCAAAAACAATAACAAAGGCCTGAGTGACGTCATCTGCATACTATCTATTACTTCCTTTGTAGCCTTCGTTAACTTTTATAGCCTTAAAATAGGACTTGTTTTTTTGACGTCATTTATAGGCCAGTGCACATCCTGGTGACAGTTAGGGGTTGGTAGTGCTCCAGACAGTTCCATAGTGAGTATTTATCACAATATGTTGACACTGATGACAGAATTGCATCAAACCACGTGTGGGGACACTATTCATTTTTTCAATCAGTTGTGTTTTAATTGGATTAAGTAGTCTGATGTCATGCCGCCAGGCAACGGCGGCCATCTTGGTTCTAAGCAAAGAAAATCATTACTTTTTATTCTTCATGCTGGCTAGAACTTTTCATTCCCTTTTCATATGCCTTTTGATCGTAATGTGTAAAAGTCAAAACATGATCATATTTATGTGTTTTTTTTCCTCTGGAAGCGTTTTTATGCTAGCCGGAAAAATATTTCATACGGGCGTCCGCCATTGTTCCGATAGTTTAGAGCCAGTGTTACTAAGTTACCATGCGTCATTAGGAAGGAAGTGACGTTACGAGTATTGAATCCTATTGGATTCAATAGTCTGATGTCACGCGCCCGGCAACGGCGGCCATTTTGGTTCTAAACAAAGAAAATCATTACTTTTTATTCTTCATGCTGGCTAGAACTTTTCATTCCCTTTTCATATGCCTTGTGATCAGAATGTGTAAAAGTCAATACATGATCAAATTGATGGGGTTTTTTACCTCTGGATACGCGTTTAAGCTCGCCGGGGTAATATTTCATACGGCGTCAGCCATTGTTCCGATAGTTTAGAGCCAGTGTTACTAAGTTACCATACGTCATTAGGAAGGAAGTGACAATACGACTATTGAATCCTATTGCGTGTTAAGATACTGTGAAATGTTTTCTTTGGGTGATAGATGGGTTGACGCGTTTTCATCGTAAAGTAATAGCCTGACACTGACAAAAAATGACGTCAAAATGCCAGTCTTTTGCCACAAAAGAAAACAAATCGTGAATTGTATTCAATAGTTTAACCAATGACATAACTTGTTTCCATGAGCTCTACACTTACGACAACTCAATGGATGCTACACAAACCTAAAAAATGACGTCAAACTGCCAGTCCTAGAGGGTTCTAGTGTCAGGCTATATTGTTAACGATGGCTACTACGGTTGGCGTTTCACAGTTCGTTGTGTGATACCAGAGGTAAAATATACAAAATGTAAAGCTTTTCCCAGTTACTGAAATATTTATTCAGCTCGTTTTAATAAAACATACGATATCTGACTTACCTTTTAAAAGGTGTATGCATTTGGTGGTGATTGAATAACCTAAGGCTCATACTATTAATTACAGTTTTTTAAAAAAGGCATCCATGCCAATACAGTCGTAACGTCACTTCCCTCGTTATGACGCATGGTAACTGAATAACTGGCTCTAAACTATCGGAACAATGGCGGACGCCTTTATGAAATATTTCTCTGACGAGCATAAAAGCGTATCCAGAGGAATAAAAAACATTGTAAATCTGATCATGTTTTGACATTTACCTATTCTTATCACAAGACATATGAAAAGTTATATAAAAGTTCTATATAAAAAGTACCGATTTTCTTTGTTTAGAACCACGATGGCCGCCGTTGCTGGGGAGGTTTGTTTGTTTTGCTTTCTTTTATATATTATTATCTTTTTAGTTACATTTTGTTTTCTATTGGTACTCTTTTTTGCCTTTCTTTGTTTCAGATTTTCTTCATTTTTCTCCCATCTATCTTTTTCTGTTTGCTTTTTATTTATTTATCTGTTATATTCTTCTTTTTTGTTGTTTTGACCTCCTTTCTCCAATCGTTATTGGGCTATGTCTTTACGTCTTTACGCAGAATAGCGTAAATCAATAAAGCCAATTACGACTACGGCTTGCAGACACTTGAGGAATTGTTAGTCTGAGTCTCAACTGTTTTCTGCAAACCAAAGTAATTGCCAGGTCTTATTTCACGTTCCCTAATCCTATAACTGTAACCAATTGTCTCAAAACGGTATTGTGTTGAAATTCGATTAAGTCTGAAAGTTAAAGGCACGATTGGATGTGTTTGTTTTGTCTTGTTTGTTGTTAGCTTTGTTGGTTTTTTAAAAATTGTTCTTTTTAAAATTAAATATCTTAATTATCTGTTCATTCAATTATTTCTTTTACTGATTTATTATTATTTTTATTCACTTTTTTATTTGTTTTTATTTATTTTATTATTTTTGTTTTTTGTTTTGTTTGCCTTGGTTTATTTTTTTTATTTTAACTGTTTTGGATCAAAGTGGCTAAGTGGTACGGTCTTTGCTTCGTACCCAAAAGGGACCGAGTTCGATCACCCACCGCGTTGTGTGGCCTTGAGCAAGCCACCTCGCCCTAGCTCACTTTGCGGCGCTGCACTACGGCTGACGTCTGGGTTATTCCAGGGATGAATAAAGAGAATTTTAAAGATTTAATTAAATTTGATCTGTTCAATGGAAATTCTATGTTAATGTATGAGTTATATTGACATTTGCCTAAAAGTGAAGCTTTGAACTTGAACTAACGAAATGGCTAGAATGACAATATATATATATATATATATATATATATATATATATATATATAATATATATATATATATATATATAGCCATTGACGAATTGACATTCCACCTTTGTAATCGATCATATTTAAGATTATAAATTCAGCTGTCTGTGTCTTGTTATTTTCCGTAATAATACCGCATTGAAGTGATCGGTCACATATGTGGCCACTGTCTCAAAACTGATTTATGTCGGAATGAAGCAGACCCCGAAAAGTCAATTCAGAACTAAAATGATAAAAAAAGGAACTTTGATTTTTTGTTTTGTTTTTAGTTTGTTGTTGTTGTTGTTGTTGCTGTAATATAAGAAACTTTATCGATTATCCGTTACACTGAGTAAAAGGTACCCACAGTTCTATAGAGAGAATGAAGTTGACGTCACTCGGGTCTTTGTTATTTTTTTTATTTTTTTTTGCATCGGCGTTTATGAGTAATTCTCACTAACTGTATTATCTAGACTATAAAAGTGCATGATAACACAGTTTTGTGTGTTGGTCCGTCATACTTCCGAATGGCAATGTTGTGAGCTTCTTAGCCAAGCGTATACTATCTAAAGATAGTTTGCGCTTGGCTAAGAAACTCACCATATTGCCATCCGGAAGTATGACGGCCCAACACGCAAAACTATGAGTAACCTTTAACGTTTATAGTCTGGTTAAAGTTTAGTGAGAATTACTCATAAAGATTGATGGCAAAAGCAATAACAATGACCTGAGTGACGTCAATTTCGTTCTATCTATACTTGTGGCTATAAATTGCGGCTATGTGGTTTTGTATGACACTCGCTTTCGGATCTGAAGGTCCTAGGTTCGAACCTCGTTCGGCAAATGGTTGAGTCCTTGGAAAATACTATTTACTCACATTCTCTAAAGGTACTCATGTGTAAAATGAGTACCTGGCCGTTAACAGCGTTGTCTCTGTCGGAAAAATTGTTATATCGCCTAACAGGCGACATGTCTCGTCCTACATGTTAAGTGTTACTGTTGTCCAGGGAAACCCTGTAAAACGCTTTGACCACGTTTAGTGGACATTGCCCTATATAAAAGCTCAATTAATTTTATTTTTAAAAAATTCAATTTCCAACTTTTACTTCAACATAGTGAGTCACATTGACAATCCTTGCTTACGAGGTGATATACGTCATGGCAGGGTGTCCATACCTTTGGTGGTAAATTGTTCAACTCCGGGAAAACCAGAAACGAAAATAAAATACAGGAGACACATTATTCTCCGTGTTGAACGCTTTCTTGTGGAAAAATTATTCATCAAGTACATGATAAGAGTAGCCATAAGCATTATTACCAACAGTAACAATAATCATTTTCACTAAGACTAACCATAATCAATATCACTAATAATAACTGCAATTTCTTTCGTACGTTAAAGCCTTATTGAAAAAAGCTAATCTTGACAAAGAAAATCTAAAAAAACTATCGTCCTGTCTCTAACCTTCCTTTTCTATCAAAAATTCTTGAAAAGCTAGTCCTAAAACATCTTCTAGCTCACCTCACAATAAATTCCATCTTTCAGTCTGCCTACAGACAAAACCACTCGATCGCAACTGCTCTTGTTCGGGTTGTAAATGATCTTCAAATCATCGATAAGGGTCCCAGCACACTTCTTAACCTTTTTGATTTATCATCAGCTTTTGGTACTGTCACAGTAAAGATTGTTCACAATTATCTTATTAAATTTTATTTTATTAAGAACTGAATTCATCTCACTCCAGTTATATTTCGGTAGGCTTAGATAAACTTTACCTTCTAATATTAGATCGTCTTTCCTTTTATAGCCTTCCCTCGAATTAATTTCTAATTAGTGAATACTTTTCGTTCTACATTCTGTCACGTAGCCACTTATTATAAAAGCTGATAGGTCTAACATTTGACACTCACTTTCTCTCCACAATCTATGCCGGACGGCCAGTCATTCTATTCCTATATATATATTGTAAGATTTTTATCTTTTGGGACTTTGTAGATATTATATCTACACCATTAAGACGCCGGAGCTTTTAACTTTGATTGTATAATCTTCAAGGATCAAACCCAAGCCCGCTGTACTACAATATAACCTCTTACCAATTGCCTGGAAGTGGAATTTTACGAGTCCAATCCTGTTATCAGAGGAATAGATCATCCAAGCCCATCAACTGCCTGGAAACGTAAACTTATGAACCTGACATATTATCATAAGTTACGTAAAATATTCATATCTCTATTTGTAACTGCCACGATCACTGTTTATCTCTTTTAATTAAATTTCATTATTATTTTTATTTCATTGTAAACAAATCGTTAATTGTTTTTCATTTATAGTAACTAGTAAATTCTGGGGCCTCATTCTACATATATCTTTATGCATAGTCGAGTAGCTCTTTACTCACTTGAGACCATGACAGGTACTAATTGAGCATGACCTACTGTTAAAACGTTTAGAAATAACTTTCGGCATTTCTGGCACTCAGTTGGTTTGAATCTTATCTATTAGATAGACGACAAATGGTGGTTGTAAATAATTTTGAAGTCCGATCAAATTCTTTTAAAATGTGGTGTACCACAGGGGCCAATTCATGGACCTATGCTTTTGTTCTCTTCATACATCCACTTTCAAAGGTTAACAGGGGCTTTGGTCTGTCCTACCACCACTATGCTGATGACACCCAGCTATCTGAATGTACTAAAAACATACAAAATGTCATTAGTACATGTGAAAAATGCGCACTAGGTGTAAGAGATTAGATGGGTAGAAACAGGCTAAGGTTGAATGACGAAAAAACTGAGATGATGGATGTAGGGAAAAGAAGATTTTGGAACGAGAGGAAATTGAAAGTAGGAGAGGTGTCAATAGATATTGTTGACAAAATAAAAAGTCTTGGAGCATTTTCAAATTCAGAACTGTTGATGGACCATCAAATTAAGACAATGATCCAATCATTGATGTGTCAGTTGAAAACAAAATTTGATCTATTCGACAGTTCCTTTCTGAGGATGTTACCAGGAAACTTGTCGTTTCTCTTTTATTTTCAAAGCTGGATTACTGTAATGCTCTGTTGTTTGGTGTCTCGGGAAAAAAAAAAAGCTCAGGCGGCTGCAGACGGTCCAAAGTAATGCTGCCAGATTGGTCTTTCCAATGCGGAACTTTGACTCTGCCACACCTCTCCTTCGAAGATAACAATGCTTGCCTGTTGAGAAAAGAGTCAAATTCAAAACATGTATCCTAGTTTAACGTTGTCTAAAAAACACTTCCCCTCCCTACCTCACAGAATTCCTAAAGAAAAATTCGACAACCAGACCTTTGCGTTCCTCCAATGACACCACCCGTTTGGCTATCCCACGCATTCGTACAAAGGCGGGAACAAAGTCCTTTTCTCATTTTGGTCCGTCTGTATGGAACACCATTCGACAGAGCATCCGAGAATCCAAATCATTGTCTGTTTTCAAGAAATCCTTAAAAACATTTCTTTTTTGATGTCATCCTACTTTCTATACTATTTTGTTGATGATACAAATGCGCTCTGTAAGAGTCTATTATTATTATTATTATTATTATTATTATTATTATTATTATTATTATTAT
>NC_088368.1:13218031-13230531 GCF_034508935.2 Berghia stephanieae | reverse complement strand
ACTACTACTACTACTACTACTACTACTACTACTACTACTACTACGACAACCACTACTACTACCACCACAACCACCACTACTACTGATACTACCACTACTGCTTCTATTATTATTATTATTACTATTATTATTATTATTATTATTATTATTATTATTATTATTATTATTATTATTATTATTATTATTATTATTATTACCTTTTATTATTACTTGCTTTGTAACGCTCAAAACATCAAATATTTAACCCATACCAGTGACCCGAAACAATCGCCTCAGAGATCATGAGCTTAACTCAACCAACATTTCTGTGATTTTATAGATGCTGTGCGTTTGGACAGGACACTCACAACATTGCCATCCGAAATGTAGCGGACCAACACACAAAACTATGTGTCACCCAGAATGTTTATAGATAGTATGTGCTTGGCTAAGAAGCTCATAACATTGCCATCCGGAAGTATAACGGGCCAATACACAAAACTGTATGTATCCATGAACGTTTATAGTCAGGTTAATACAGTTCAGTGAGCATTACTCATAAACGCGGATGGCAAAAAACAATAACAAAGACCTGAGTGACGTCATCTTCGAACTATCAAAAGTCTGGAAAAAACAGTTTAGTGATAATAGACACTTAGATAACCACCCCTCTCGGACATTCGCCATAATGTAAACAACAACAGTGATTGTTAAACAAAGCAAACTACACAGTTTGACTATCAATGTTGTGAGCTAGTTAGCTGAAGCGCATACTTCCTATAGATAGTATGCAGATGACGTCACTCAGGTCTTTGTTATTGATTTTGCCATCCGCGTTTGTGAGTTGTTCTCACTAAACTGTATTAACCAGACTATAAAAGTTCATGGTTACACCGAGTTTGTGTGTTGGTCCGTTATACTTCCGGATGGCAATGTTGTGAACTCCTTGGCCAAGCGCATTCTATCTATAGATAGTTCGAAGATGACGTCACTCAGGTCTTTGTTATTGTTTTTTGCCACCCGCGTTTATGAGTAATGCTCACTGCACTGTATTAACCTGACTATAAACGTTCATGGATACACACAGTTTGGTGTGTTGATCCACTTTACTTCCGGATGGCAATGCTATGAGCTTCTTTGCCAAGCGCATACTATCTATACCACCAAATGGGTGACGAGTTATCGCACGATTTTATCGATCATATTATAAATGTTTAAGTTTACTCATAGGTTTCTGTGTTGTTTCTATTGATCAATCGGTAGAACCGTGGGTATTTTATTTAGACACACCATCGAAAGTAAAACCTGTGTAGTTTGCTATATTTACCAATCACTGCAATTGTTTACATAATGACAACTGTCTGAATAACGTCTATGTTTCAGTGTGTTATTGTTTGCATTAAAACACTAACAAATTAATACACACTCTCGTAATTACACACATCACCGTGCTCCAACAACATAGTTGCATGCTTTAACGTTTTTATGTGTACTAAACAAAGTCCGAATGGGAGCGATCTATATATAGTATGCGCTTGGCTAAGAAGCTCATAACATTGCCATCCGGAAGTATAACGGACCAACACACAAAACTATGTGTATCCATGAACACTTATAGTCGGGTTAAAACAGTTCAGTGAGCATTACTCATAAACGCGGATGGCAAAAAACAATAACAAAGACCTGAGTGACGTCATCTTCGAACTATCTATAAAAAGAATGTAGTTGACGTCACTCAAGTCTCGTTATTGTTTTTTTTTTTTTGGTTTTTTTTTGCCATCCGCGTTTATGAGTAATTCTCACTAAAATGTATTAAACAGACTATAGATAGTTCGAAGATGACGTCACTCAGGTCTTTGTTATTGTTTTTTTGCCATCCGCGTTTATGAGTAATGCTCACTGAACTGTATTAACCCGACTATAGATAGTTCGAAGATGACGTCACAAAGGCCTTTGTTATTGTTTTTGCCATCCGCGTTTGTGAGTTGTTCTCACTAAACTGTATTAACCAGACTATAAAAGTTCATGGTTACACAGAGTTTGTGTGTTGGTCCGTTATACTTCCGGATGGCAATGTTGTGAACTCCTTGGCCAAGCGCATTCTATCTATAAACGTTCATGGATACACACAGTTTTGTGTATTGTCCCGTTATACTTCCGAATGGCAATGTTATGAGCTTCTTAGCCAAGCGCATACTATCTATAGATAGAATGCGCTTGGCCAAGGAGTTCACAACATTGCCATCCGGAAGTATAACGGACCAACACACAAACTCTGTGTAACCGTGAACTTTTATAGTCTGGTTAAGAAAGTTTAGTGAGAACAGCTCACACACGCGGATGGCAAAAACAATAGCAAAGGCCCGAGTGACGTCATCTTCGAACTATCTATATTCATGTTTTCGTCCAACATAGCCATCAATCACAAGATTTATTGCTGTACAACGATTGGGCATTTCTCAATGTATCTAAACACACTACTTTGTTTATGTAATTTGTAAACATACGCATGAGTCATGCTGAGCAAAATGACCAATTGTAACGTTGGATATTTCTCAAACTGTGAACACTTTTCACTACGTGGATCATTTTGAGCACACTTTGCAATGTGACCAATAACCTCGAGCACATGGAAATGTAAGATAGATCGTGCCCATTGACGGAGCATTATTTAGTATTATAGATAGTTCGAAGATGACGTCACTTTGGTCTTTGTTATTGTTTTTTGCCATCCGCGTTTATGAGTAATGCTCACTGAACTGTATTAACCTGACTCTAAACGTTCATGGATACACACAGTTTTGTGTGTTGGTCCGTTATACTTCCGGATGGCAATGTTATGAGCTTCTTAGCCAAGCGCATACTATCTATACTACAGCACGCCGTTGCAAATGTTTTAGTGTGTTTTTTATGTGCACAAATTATCTAACAGTTTAGTAAAAACACACACACAGACACACACACACACACACACACACAAACATACAGACGCACGCACGAACACACACATACACCACATTGTTCAGGTTCAACAAACATTAATCTAACCTCAATATGTCTGTTGACATTGAGTACCACCATCGTTATCATTAGACAAACAGTTCAACCACTCACCATCAAAACGAACCCATTCAAACGTGTACACATTGTCAGCTTTGATAACCCAAATTGTTATCATCTCATGGTTGTAATGTGGCTGTCTGGTCTTGTGGTATCACACTCGCTTTCGGATCTGAAGGTCTTGGGTTCGAGCTCGCACGGCACATAATTGAGTCCTTGGAAAAGGCTCTTTAATCTCACAATCTCCCACCGTACTCAAGTGTAAAACGAATACATGGCCGTTGACAGCCAGAGACGCCAACTTTGAATTTGGCTCACATGAGTTTCAGCCACCACTCGTAGGAATTTCAACGCCGAAAGAGGAATTTCCGCGCACAAAAAAAAAAAAGGAATTGGAACGATATTTGGCATTGTGCTTACATATTGTATAGTTCTAAATAGATAACTGATTAGAATTACAGTGTATATTATGATACATAAACACATTGCAAATTACAATCCCAAAGTTTCCTTATTTCAAATGAAGTAAAGCGCCAAAACCTAACGGTAGAGATTGTAGTACTGGTGGTAGTGAGGATGATGTGGTGTTGGTGGTTGTAGTAATAGTGGTAGAGATGATGAAGATGTGATAGTGGTTGATGTTGTAGTTGTAGTGGTAGTGATGATGATATGGTGGTGGTGGTTGAGGTATTAGTGGTAGTGATGATGATATGGTGGTGGTGCTGGTTGAAGTAGTAGTTGTAGTGATGATGTGGTGGTGGTATAGTGGTTGTAGTAGTTGTGGTCGTGATGATAATGATGTGGTGGTGGTTGTAGTAGTGGTGGTAGTGATGTTGATGTGGTGGTGGTGGTAGTGGTGGTGGTTGTAGTACAAATGGTAGTGATGATGATGTGGTAGTGGTGGTTGTAGTAATAATGGTAATGATGAGGATGTGGTGCTGATGGTTGTAGTAGTAGTGGTAATGATGATGATATTGTAGTGGTTGTTGTTGTAGTATAGTAGTAGCATTAGTAGTAGTAGTAGTAGTAGTAGTAGTAGTAGTAGTAGTAGTAGTAGTAGTAGTAGTAGTAGTAGTAGTAGTGATGATGATGATGATATGGTGGTTGTAGTAGCAGTGGTAGTGATGATGATGATGTGGTGGTGGTGGTTGTAGTAATAGTAGTGGTGGTAGTGATGAAGATGAGGTGATGGTGGTAGTTGTAGTAGTATTGGTAGTGATGATGATGTGGTGGTTATGGTGGTTGTAGTAGTGGTGGTAGTGATGATGATGTGGTGGTGGTTGTAGTAGTGGTGGTAGTGATGATGATGTGGTGGTGGTTGTAGTAGTATTAGTGGTAGTGATGATGATGTTGTGGTGGTGGTTGTAGTAGTATTAGTGGTAGTGATGATGTAGTGGTGGTGGTGGTTGTAGTAGTAGTGGTAATGTTGATGTGGTGGTGGTGGTGGTTGTAGTAGTAGCGGTAATGATGATGTGGTGGTGGTGGTTGTAGTAGTAGCGGTAATGATGATGTGGTTGTGGTGGTTGTAGTAGTAGTGGTAGTAATGATGTGGTGGTGGTGGTGGTTGTAGTAGTAGTGGTAGTGATGATGATGTGGTGGTGGTTGCAGTAGTAGTGGTGGTGGTTGCAGTAGTAGTGGTGGTGATGATGTGGTGTTGGTGGTTGTAGTAGTAGTGGTAATGATGATGTGGTGGTGGTGGTTGTAGTAGTAGTGGTAATGACGATGTAGTGGTGGTGGTTGTAGTAGTAGTGATGATGATGTGGTGGTGGTTGTAGTAGTAGAGGTCGTGAAGATGTTGTGGTAGTGGTGGTTGTAGTAGTAGTGGTAGTGATGATGATGTGGTGGTGGTTGCAGTAGTAGTGGTGGTGATGATAGTTGTAATACTAGTGGTAATAATGATTATGTGGTGGTTGGAAAGGGGGGGGGGGGGGGTTCCTTGGAACAAATTGACCTCACCGGAATTTGACGCAAGTTGCCCGGAGCCCGGAATTTTTTGCTCCAGACCGGAGTTTTTTCCGGTTAAACCGGAGTTTTGGCATCACTGGACAGCGTTGTCTCTGTCCGAAGAATTATAATATAATAACGCCTAACACTGTCTGTTAGTAACAGCCGGCATGTCCCGTCCTTAATGTTAAATGTTGCTGGTGGCGAGGGACTACTTGTATAGTGCTTTGAGCACGTTTAATGGATATTGCGCTATATATAAAGTCTCAATTTAATTGAATTTAATTTTATGGAAATACTCTCAAACCAGGGTAAAATAGTGTAGATTCCAAAAATGTCAAACGGCTAATAACTGGTTCTGGATAACAGACCTTCAAAATATGCTCATGTTGACTCATTCCCATCGCAGGACGAACAGATAACAGCCTAGATGCTACATCCGGTTCCTCCTCCCTTATCTACTCCATTAAATTGGTTGTTGTGATGATGATGATGATGATGATGATGATGATGATGATGATGATGTTGTTGATGCCGATGATGGTGACGATGACTACGATGTTACTAGTGTGCATATGTATTAGTGTGTCTAAGTCTATGTCAATATATTGTATTGTTATAAATGTGTACCAAATGACAAATTGCCAGTTTTTTTAGGACAATAAAGATATATTATTATTATTATTATTATTATTATTATTATTATTATTATTATTATTATTATTATTATTATTATTATTATTATTATTATTATTACTATTATCATTATTATTAAATATATGTGACCGGCCGATTCCACACGGTATTATGTCGGGACGAATCAGACTCGAAGAGCGCAGCTATTTGGTATTGTGGTATGACACTCGCTATCGGATAAGAAGGTCCTGAGTTCGAGCCTCGCTCGGTGAATATGTGAGTCCTTGGAAAAGGATCTTTACTCAGGTGTAAAATGAGTACCTGGCCGTTAAGAGCGTTGTCTCTGTCGGAAAAAAAATGTAATATATCGCCTTACAGTCGTCGTGTCTCGTCCTATATGTTACTGTTACGTGTTGCTGTTGGTCAGAGACCAACACAGCGCTAAGGTAAAGCGCTTTGAGCACGCATAGTGAATATTGCGCTATATAAAAGCTCAAGTAAAGTAAATAAAAGTAGAGTGAATTTAAGAATATGATCGTGAGAAATGCAAATTCGTGGAAGGAACATAACCACGCCCTTTGGCTTTTAATCCCCAATTATATCAGGACAATCAATATTCAGCAAACAATGGCAGGGACTGCTAAACTAAGGGAGCAACGGAAGTGTTAATACGCACTTGCATTCTTATTTGTAAAATACTTGGGGGTGCCGTTAGCTCAGATGGAAGAGCACTCGCTTCACACGCAAAGGAATCGGTTCCAGGGCAGTCGAGATTTCTTTCTGATCGTCATTTGTTGAGATTTTTTTTTACAACAATGAGCCCATAAGAAATTGAGTAATCAGACCTGCGAATAAGTGCACGTCGGTTCGACGAGATCATTACACGCTTATTTTTCTTTTTTCGAAGTTTGTGATCTACTGATGATAGCTACCATCCTGCCCATCCTTGGAATTAGCGCGAGGACAGCATTCGCACACGACATTAATTTAACATTAACACTCCCAGCTCCCGAGGGCTTTTTACATGAACAGCGGAAGGGGCGGGGGCGGGGTAGGGGGTGGGGGTGAGTGGGCCAGACTCTCATATGCTATTGATAAATGGTTCTATTCCTTTTGAATTCTGGCAATTTTAATATTAAATGCTATCATTAAATGAAAGAGAGAAAAAATAAATCTATTTTAGACATTTTCTTCATTCTATGTTGTTTTTTTTTGTGTTTTTTTTTTGGGGGGGGGAATAAAATGGAAGCTTTTAAGTAGTGTTATTTTCACTAGATGTGCTCAAAACGCTTTACAAGGGGTCCCAAGCCAACAGCAACTATTAACACCTTACACCAGACATGGCCTCAGAAGGACCTATTATATTTTAGGTCAGATAGAACGTCGTTAACGGTTAGGTACTTTATAATACCCTTGTGTGATGAGAAAAAAATTTGTTAGTAGAGAGCTTTTTAAAAGAAATCAACTTTGCGCTACGTATAGATCGTATGCGCTTGGCTAAGAAACTCACAACATTGCCATCCGAAAGTACAACAGACCAACTCACAAAACTATGAAGGTTTATAATAGTCTGGTTAATACAGTTTAGTGAGAATTACTCACAAACACGGATGGCAAAAAACAATAACAAAGGCCTGAGTGACGTCATCTTCGTTCTATCTATAGATAGATCGAAGTTGACGTCACTCGGGTCTTTGTTATTGTTTTTTGCCATCCGCGTTTATGAGTAAATTCCCCGAAACTGTAATTAACTAGGCTATAAACGTTAAAGGTTACACACAGTTTTGTGTGTTGGTCCGTTATAAATCAGGATGCCAATGTTGTGAGCTTCTTAGCCAAACGATATACTATCTAAAACGGGACGACAACCGCAGTCTTCATTAACTTATTGCCTTACCCTGACAAAACGAATTACTTCAAAATACAAAGCCAGACCAATAAAGGAAAGCAATAGCCTTCAACAGTTGTAACGTCACTTCCCTCGTAATGGTAGCTTAGTAACTGGCTCTAAACTATCGGAACAATGGCGGACGCTCTAATGAAATATTTCTCCGACGAGCATAAAAACGTATCCAGAGGGAAGAAAAAAACATTATAAATCTGATCATGTTTTGACTTTTACACATTCTGATCACAAGACATATGAAAAGTTCTAGCCAGCATGAAGAATAAAAAGTACAGATTTTCTTTGTTTAGAAACACGATGGCGCCATTGCTGGGCGACGTGATATCAGACTATTGAATCCAATTGTGAGTTATATTCAATAGTTCAACCAATGAGATCTATTGACCAATAGATTGTTAACCAATCAAAACATGGAATCGGTGACACATCTTCACACGTGCTCGGACAAACATAGTTGTTTTTTTACAAACATAAACGTTAGTGATGGGAAACTCTCTCTCTGATAACTGATATTGTTTTTATAACGCCAAATGGGTGAATAGTTATCAAACAATTTTCTATTTTGAACGTTTAAGTTTACACATAGTTTTCTGTGTTGGTTCTATAGATAGTGTGCGCTTGGCTAAGAAGTTGACAACATTGCCATCCGGAAGTAGAACGGACCAACATACAAAACTATGTGAAACCATGAACTTTTATAGATAGAATGCGCTTGGCCAAGGAGTTCACAACATTGCCATCCGGAAGTTAACGGACCAACACACAAGCTCTGTGTAACCATGAACTTTTATAGTCTGGTTAATACAGTTTAGTGAGAACAACTCACAAACGCGGATGGCAAAAACAATAACAAAGGCCTGAGTGACGTCATCTTCGAACTATCTATACACTTTAGTGAAAATTACTCATAAACGTGGATGGCAAATAACAATATAAAGTGACGTCATCTTCGTTCTATCTTTGTTATTGGTTTGTTTTGTTTTGTTTTTCCATCCATGTTTATGAGTAATTCTCACTATTTTTGTGTGTTGTTCCGTTATATTTCCGGATACCAATGTTGTGAGTTTTATACCCATTGAAAGCACACGAAAAAAAAAGTAAGACAAAGGGGAGGAAATTAAATAAGGAACATGTAGATTCTAAGAGCACACTATCACTATCAGTGTACTTTGTTTGAGATCACCTCAATGTCTCCTCCAGACACAAACACATTTCCCCACTAAGAGGAATACACTCAAATAATTACAAACCAATGGAACAAAAAAAAAAAAGGTAACAGTACATAACAAAGAGATGTTGTGCAAGGAAAAAAATATCATCTCTCAAAACTATGACTTTATATTTTGACTGTTTCTCTGCCAGTCCATACTCTGACATGGGCTATGACTAAATTAAGTAATCCCATTCCAAGACAAAGACAGAAAGCAACTCGGAAAACATATATAAAGGGATAGAAGAAACAACGCGACGTCCTTCCCACCACGGGAGCACAGTTCTATGAGTTAGGTCATTAACAAACTGTATAATGAATGAAATTGACGCCCTACAGCTCTTATTATCTTTCATTAACGTCTCTCTAACAGACTTTGAAAGTTACACATCGTCCTAAGTGTTGGTACAATGGGAGCGATCTGTATTCATGTTTTCGTCCAACCTAGCCATCGATCACATGATTTGTTGCTGTACAACGATTGGACATTTAATTTCTCAATGTATCTAAACACGCTGCTTTGTTTATGAAAGTTGTAAACATACTCCTGAGTCATGCTGAACAAAATGACCAATTGTAGCGTTGGATATTTCTCAAACTGTGATCATTTTGAGCACACGTTGCAATGTGACCAATGACCTCGAGCACATGGAAATAAAATATAGATCGTGCCCATTTATCTGGCGGGGCCGAATAGGTAACTACACTATATGTACAAAAAGCATCTCAATTATTTTATAACCTCCTCATTCTGATCGTTACCCTTCTTCTTCTTCTTCTTCTTCTTCTTCTTCTTTTCTTCTTCTTCTTCTTCTTCTTTTCTTCTTCTTCTTCTTCTTCTTCTTCTTCTTCTTCTTCTTCTCTTCTTCTTCTTCTTCTTCTTCTTCTTCTTCTTCTTCTCTTCTTCTTCTTTCTTCTCTTCTTCTTCTACTTTACTTACTACTACTACTACTACTACACTACTAACTACTACTACTACTACTACTACTACTACTACTACTATACTACTACTACTACTACTACTACTACTACTACTACTACTACTACATACTACTACTACTGACTACTACTACCTACTACACTACTACTACACTACTACTAACTACTACTACTACTACTACTACTACTACTACTACTACTATTACTACTACTACTACTACTACTACTACTACTACTACTACTACTACTACGACTACTACTACCACTACTGAACCAACAACAAGAGCAAGGGGAGGGGGGGCGATACATATTTAATTCCCACGTGTCGTTGGTCACATTGTAAAATAAGCTAAAAAATGACCTACATTATTAAAACTATCCAAAGTTTTCGAAATATTCAAAATCATTATAGGGCCATTTTGTTCAGCGTGACCCATTGGTGTGTTTACAACTTTCATAAACAAAACTGTATTTTTACTTTTATTTGGAAATATTCAATCGTTGGACAGCAACAAAACATGATCGATAGAAAGCTTGGACGACAACCCGAATACAGAGCCTCCCTTTACTATCACCACTACAATACTGCTACTTCCTCCGTTACTGCGGCCACCATCCCCATCCTCATAACAACAGTGTAACCGATTGATAATCTTCCTCACCATTACCTTTATAATATTTTATTTTTACCACATCAATAATCTTACCAAGACAAATTACACGATAAACCTAAAATGTGAGGGCTCAAGGGTATTCATGAAATATGGATGGTCTACAACCCTAGACAGGATGAGGTGATCATCTTTAATAGATTAGTGTGTCAATGCTCCCTTTAGACTGAATGTAAATGCCATGTCAGGTCATATCACTGCCGTTTTGTTGTCCGATTGTAGTTTGTAGGTTTTGCTCGAACGCTCCCCACCGCACAGTGTACAAGGTCGAACTCACTTTTAAGCTTGACGACGTGGAACCATTTCCCCCCGAATAATTCTGGCAAGCGAACGCCTCTCTTACGATGCCTAATCAATTGAGAGATACAATAACACAAAAGTCTGTATTGATGATATAGGTTCAAATAAAATAACTCACCAGTTCTGACCACCAAGATACTTTTACGCCTAATAATAATTTTATGATTGGAGAATCTTGACTTCCTCAAAACGCAAAGAGCTATCATAAAAGTCCCCCCCCCCCCTATAAACATTGAAATAATGTAAATCATGTATACCTCGCCTATGCCATGTACAAACAGCTCTAGGCGCTTTTCAATACAAATATCGATGCTACTCCTACAATTACAGGTCATGCACAAATCATACCTCAGACGTTCAAACCAAGGAAAATAAGCAATGTAATGGAAAATAGTTTTAATCTATCAAATATTTTCTAACAAAATAAGTCTTAATTTGTCTCAGAAATAGCTTCTGTATAGACTTACTTGACTTATGCCTCTTGGCTCCTGGAGGAGCAAAGGGCCTCAACTGCATTCTTCAATCTTCTTCTGTTCTTGGCACAGACCTTTGCCTCATTCCAGATAAGATTGGAGATGCACAAATCTTGGTGAAGGAGCTTCTGTATTACATTTTCATAAAGAAATCGGTTGCTACAGACTTCAAGGACGTGCACGACAAACACTCGAGAAAATACTTAAAGGAATACGCTTCAACAGTCGTAACGTCACTTCCCTCTAATGACGCATGGTAGCTTAGTAACTGGCTCTACACTATGGGAACAATGGCGGACGCCCTTTTGAAATATTTATCCGACGAGCATAAAAGCGTATCCAGAGGAGAAAAAAAACAACATTATAAATCTGATCATGTTTTGACATTTAGACATTCTGATCACAAGGCATATGAAAAGTTCTAGCCAGCATGAAGAATAAATAGTACCGATTTTCTTTGTTTAGAACCACGATGGCCCCCGTTCCTGGGCGACGTGACATCAGACATTTGAATCCAATTGACCCTATTTTGAAACTGTATCCTTACAATGCCTATCCTAACCTCTCTTTCCCTATTGTCGAGATTCCAATTCCAATTCAAAACGTGTCATGCATGAACATTAATCTATTACGCGGCTAGGTGGTCTTGTGGTATGACACTCACTTTCGGATCGGAAGGTCCTGGGTTTGAGCCTTGCTCGGCACATAGTTCTTTGGAAACGGCTTTTTACTCAAATTTTCTCACCGTACTCAGGTGTAAAATGAGTACCTGGCCGTTAAAAGCGTTGTCTCTGACGGTAAAAATTGTAATGTTGCCAAACAGGCATCATGTCTTGTTCTACAAATATTACGTGTTGCTGTTGGGTATTGACCCTTTGCAAAGCGCGTTGAACACGTTTAGTGGCTATTGCGCTATATAAAAGCTCAAGATGTGATTTTCTTTGTTGTTTTTTTTTTTAGTGGTTGTTTGTTTTTGTTGTTGTTTTTTCAATAACCAGTTTCCCGTCACCTCAACATGCGCTACGTCGGGTTGAACATATTAAAACTTTAACAATGCGACTACCAAAACAGAGTGCTTGAATTTGAATATTATGGGCAAGTCTTTTATTCATAAGTAAATCACTGCTTGATTTCGCGAAAGGGCTCGATTATTCGTTTATGTCCATTATGTGCAGATATTTAACGGGCTTTTACAATGTAAAACCCTACCAACTGTGGAGTAATCCTCGACAATATTGGAGGTTTCCACAAGAAGAAGAAGAAGAAGAAGAAAGAAGAAGAAGAAGAAGAAGAAGAAGAAGAAGAAGAAGAAGAAAGAAGAAGAAGAAGAAGAAGAAGAAGAAGAAGAAGAAGAAGAAGAAGAAGAAGAAGAAGAAGAAGAA
>NC_088368.1:13210531-13213031 GCF_034508935.2 Berghia stephanieae | reverse complement strand
TATAATTGGCACTCGATAGGAACGTCAAAATAGAGGAATTTTTAATATTTGCTTTTACCCTTTGATATATTGAGATTGTACTGGTAATTTAGGTGCATTGATGAAAATAACAGAGTAAAATCAAATTTCAAAATCAATAAAACGATCAAAGCAAACAGTCAGTAGAAACCCCTGAACGCCTGAATTGGCGTGTAAGCCATACAAATTACCAATCAGCGGCACATGTTTTGTGCCCAGTGGGCATGAAATTGAGTCCCACATCAGTATGATGAATATCCAAGTTAGGTAAACGAGCTTAAAGTGCATTTAGTTCTAACTAGAGACTTTATCACAGTGCAGCCTCGGGGGTCTTTTGGGTATAATCTGTGCCTTCAGCTTCAAACGATGGTGCAGCAGGAGGTGAATCACCGTGTTGCTTCTCCTAAATCAGATCATGCCTTTGTCAAATAATCCCTCTGTTTTGACAAAGCATCACAAGAGACGCCGAATATGCCTATCTTCTCCTGGCAAAGGAAGCCCATTGGCCTTGGATGAAGAGTATTTTGAGACAGGTGAACCTAAGGAGGGAAAATGTTGTATCCAATTGTAACCAGACAAAGGCAGAAACGAAAGGCTACCAAAAAAAAAAAGCCCAATAAAATCTTAATCTAACATGAAAATAAAAACTGGCTTTTTGCGCACCTCCATACATTTAATTCTGAACCGACTTTCCTCGTCAATGACTCAAAATATTAGTCTCTGTCTAAAGATATGAACAAGTGTGTATGAAAGGTGCCAGGCAAAGCAAGAAAGAATGATACAAGGGGAAAAATCCCAAAAATCTGCCAGCCTCCCCTGTCGAGCAGAATGATTTTTGGGATGTTTTTTTTTCTTGTATTTTTCTTTCTTCCTTTTTCTGGCACCATTCTTATACACTTGGTCAGATCTTTATCTTACACCGATGCCTGTTCCCTAGTTTCTCAATTTAATAGTCTCTGTCAAACGTAATTTCTACTGAAAGCGATAAATGCCAGTTCGTAATATAATAAAGCTTTCTTTATCCACAAAATTCGCAGGTTCTCTAGTCTTATAACAAAAATAAATGGTTAAATAGGTAACTTATCTTAGGGGAAACTTTGGTGATGTGAATCGAGACATTTTGAGTATTCTTCTAAGCCCTATAAATGGTTTCTTTGTCTCGCCAAAAGACTTGACTTATTATCGAAAGAAATAACTGTGTTATAACTTTATACATTTCTTAATGTGACCCATCAAATAAAACGGTAATTTGTCAGGTTGGTTTGAATTCTGAACATTGAATTTATTGGAAGGAATGTGAGAAAGTTGGTTAAGTTTTTATCTTTTATTCGAGAGATTTTATAGAACATCTCGATCTGACAACGACTAAAATTTTACATTTGTCATTTTAGATTCAGAATCCATTGGGGGGGGGGGGGGGTGTCAGATTTACATAATTCCGTTTTGAGGCGATTGATCACATATAATATGATAGAAACAAACAGATTGTCAAGTTAAAGAGCAGGCATTGGTTAAAGACAAAAATCCAAAAAGTTGTGTATGGAAATGTGTCAGACATGGCAGGAACAAAAATACAAGAAAAGGAATGCTAGAATTTCCACCTGTCTCCACTAGGAATAGAGTTTTAAATTTTAGGGCTAAATTATTTTTTCAGGGTTTTAAAAAAATTCCTTTTTGATTTTGGATGCTGTTTTGTCTTTTGTTTTGTTTGTGTTGTTTTGTAATTGGAGGTGGGTGGTTTTTTTGCGTTTTTGTATCGCAATATATAGAGTAAAAAAAAGTGTCCCCTACCTGTGGAAACGGCGTTTTGCATGCATCAAAACAAACTCTGACATCGCTTTGCCTTCAACAACAACAACAACAACAACAACAACAGCAACAACAACAGCAACAACAACAGCAACAACAACAAAAACAACAACAAAGAGATAAATACAGTTAATATCTCTCTACTTGTTTACTTGGATGTGATGGACAAGTTCCAAGCTGTTTATGTTTGGCCAGACAGCAGCAGAGATAAACACAGAACGGAAGTAGAATTATTGGTACTTGGTAGCTGCATTCATTAATTTGTCTGGGAAAATATTGTCTGATCTTATCGTTCAAACAGACCTTTATTTACACTACACGTTTAGATTGTAGAGTTGGAAAGAGAGATAGACGGAGCGATATTTTCTAATACGTTTATCGTGGGTGTTTTGTTTTGTTTGTTTGTTTTTTGTTGTTTTTCGATTCTTTTTAATTTTTCTTTTGTTTTATTTTGTCTTTTATGTTTGTCTTGATTTGATTTTATTTTTTATTTAGAACTGGTTTTTTGTTTGTTTTATTTTTATCTTGTTATTGTTTGATGTTGTTTTTAGATAAAGGAATTATTATGAAATAGAGGATAGCAGTTATTTAACACGTCACCCATCTCTCGCGAGTCAACCTGGTTCGTGTAGTGAAAAGTGTGCCCCATCACCTCAATCAGGTATATTGATAT
>NC_088368.1:13203031-13205531 GCF_034508935.2 Berghia stephanieae | reverse complement strand
ACATAAAAATTAACCTTTCTCCAAGAGATTTCCAGATTTCTGCTGATATCTTGTCTGGTCCAACTGCTTTCCCGCTTTTCATCTTGCGCACTGCATCCCATACCTCGTTCTTGCTTATATCATATACTATCTTCTCTTTAGGTTGTATCACTGCACTTCTCCTCTCCCTGTGATTTGTAGTATGTTTTTACATCTTGCTCGAATCTCTTCATCCTGCCTAATATTCTTCCACTCTCGTCTTTGATCATCTTAATATGTTGTATATCTCTCTTATTCATGTACCTCTGTTTCGCTATTCTGAAAATATTTTTTTGGCCTTCTTTACTTTCTAATTGCTAATACATATCTTTGAATGTCTCGGACTTTGCTTTTGCAACGGCTCTTTTTGTTTCTTTCTTTGCCTGTTTATATTCATCTACTTTCATAGCATCCCTGTTTGTCTCCATGTTCTTCCTTGCTTCCCTCTTTTTCTTTATTGCTTCTTGAACGTCTTCCCGAGCTGACCCCTAGCACTTCTTTGGCCACTTCACAGATTGTATCAGCAGTTTTTTTTTCAATTCCTTTGGGAAATAAATTCTTAGCCTTCCTTTCACCGTTGTAGCAAATGTTTCTCTTTGCTCTTTTTCATTTCAGTTTCCACCATCGTGTTGTTCCCTCACTTTGTTTCTTTTTTATCTTCCTCTTTCCAAATGCCACTTTCGCAATAACAAGCTTATGTTGCGCTGCCACTCTCTCTCTCTCTCTCTCTCTCTCTCTCTCTCTCTCTCTCTCTCTCTCTCCTCTCTCCAGCAAACTGCCACAATCTAATACTTCCTTCAAATTTCTCCTCAAGCACAACACAAGTAATCCACTTGTGTCTTTCTCACACCACTTGAATACGTCATCTTTCTTTTAAAAAAAAAATATATATATATATATATAGAGTATTGCAAAATAAGTTAAGATAATAATACTAATAATGATGTGAATTATATGATGATGATGATGATGATGATGATATAATGATGATGATAATAATATATAATAATAATAATAATGATAATAATAATAATATATAATAATAATAATAATAATAATAATAATAATAATAATAATAATAATAATAATAATAATAATAATAATAATAATATAATAATAATAATAATAATAATAATATAATAATAATAATAATAATAATAATAATAATAATAATAATAATAATAATAATTATAATAATAAAAATAATAATAATGATAATAAACCAGCTATGAAAATGCAACAGAACGTTATCATGGTAACTATAATACAATATATAATTACAACAACTTCAGTTCCCTGTATCATCAAATTTAATAAGTTTTCCTTGCCGTGGACACCACACTTATACTTGTAAATATGTCTTGTGCTCTATGTGTATCTTTTAGTCACTCAATCCTAGAGAAAATTGGGAAAAGATATATTAAAATGAGCATGTACATAGATATTTTTATTCAACTACTATACAAATATAAAAATTAAAAACATTAGCTTTGATACTACGCGAATAATTTGTCTCAGAAAAATGTAATAAATAGATAAGGGGTAAAAGTAACCCGAGTAGACTACGGACATAGTCGGTGTTAGGATTGAGTGAGTTAAGCAAAGGCTACCTAAATTTAACTAGCTTGCTGTCTACTGTCTCTATATCTCAAAAATTTGATAAATTCAAACATACTTGGTCTATTTTTTAAATGTTTCAGCAGACAAATATTTTTCTCTCGTGTGTGTATCTCAAACATTCGACTAGATAATGATATTCGTCTTCTATCACGTCGCAAGCAGTAAATTTACAATCATTTCTATCCAATTTCTCGTATCTCATCTACACTTGAGCTTTTGAGCTTTTTTTATATAGCGCAATATCCACTAAACGTGCTCAAAGCGCTTTACAAGGGGTCCCTGGCCAACAGCAACACATAACATGTAGGACGAGACATGACGCCTGTCAGGCGATATTACAATTTTTTGGGACAGAGACAACGCTGTTAACGGCCAGGTACTCATTTTACACCTGAGTACGGTGAGAGAATGTGAGTAAAGAGCCTTCTCCAAGGACTCAACTATGCGCCGAGCGCGAGGCTCGAACCCATGACCCTCCGATCCGAAAGCGAGTGTCATACCACTAGACCACATGGCCGCACAAGTATTTACGGCCCCCTTTCTTTCTAATAAAACAAATGAGAACCCAATCTGATTTTTGAGATATCAACTCTGTACGATTTGATAATGATAACCCCACTTTATCCACATTTGTGTCAGTGCATGACATAATCAGTCGGAAGGTGACAATTTTGGATTTGTATTTTTTTTGCATTGTCTGAAAGAATATGCTCACCAGAGCATTTTACTATTTATTTGAAGTAAATCGGGTGATTTTTTATGAAGTTATGGTCAGATGCACGGGAAAGGCATTCGGCGACTTTTCTCAAATTTCATACTTTTTCAACTTGACTAGCTGTAAAAAATATTTAATATGAAATAT
>NC_088368.1:13180531-13190531 GCF_034508935.2 Berghia stephanieae | reverse complement strand
TCGTGACGCAGGTGTCGAAATTAGGGCCACTGTTGAAATGTGCCGAATATTAAAAAACATAAACAGCACACGATCAGAGTCGGTACAATAATTTATTCATTAACGATCTACATCACTGAGAGTTACGAGCCACATTGCGAACAAAGGGACATGTGACAACAACAGGCATTCACTCTGATTACACGAGGTATGACGTGCATCTACTCATCAACATCTTTTCTTCTTTAAAACATAATGTTAACCGCAGATTACACAGTCTGTGATGTCAACAGCTTGTGACAGTGCAAAAATAACAGGTTTCTTATTTGGCTGTGGATGGGGGGGGGGGGGGGGGGGGAGGGGGGGGGTAACACATATTAACGGTCCATTTGAAAATCCATATATATTGAGCTTTTATATAGAGCAATATCCACTTAACGTGCTCAAAGCGCTTTACAAGGGGTCCCTGGTCAATAGCAACATTTAACATGTAGGACGAGACATGACGCCTGTTAGGCGATATTACAATTTTTCGGACAAAGACAACGCTGTTAGCGGTCAGGTACTCATTTTATACCTGAGTACGGTGAGAGAATGTGAGTAAAGAGTCTTTTCCAAGGACTCAACTATGCGTCGAGCGAGGCTCGAACCCAGGACCTTCCGATCCGAAAGCGAGTGTCATACCATAAGACCACAAAGCCGCCATAGCGACGGCCTATTCATAAGTCCATAATTTAAACCATAGCGACAGTCCATTATGAGTCCATTATATAATATAATATATCCTCGATTGTATTTCAATGTTAATTAACCGGTAGATTTTTTACCAATCAAAACAGAGAATTTGTGACACACCCTCACACGTGCTCGGACAAACATAGTTGCTTGTTTATAAACAGATATCGACCAATCACTGATCATTGTTATTGTTTTTACACCGCCAAATTTGTGACTAGTTGTCACACGATTTTCTCGATCAGATAATAAACGTTTAAATTTACACATAGATTTCTGTGTTAGTTTTATTGATCAAGCGGTTGAACGGTGGATATTTTACTTAAACACATACCATCGATAGAAATCTGTGTAGTATGTTGTGTTTACCAATCACTGCCATTGTTTACATTATGACGATTGTCCGAGAGGCGTGGTTAGCTACGTGTCTATTCTAGGCCAAAGGACTGTATCTCGATCTCTTCTCATCATGCTATCGTATCCAAGATGAGCTGCATGTAGTCTTGCTTTGATTTGTTTCCTTAGAGACATTGGGATTACGGCCCTTTCTGATGTGTAGAGAATACCGTCTTCTTCGCTGATCGTTTTCCTAATCTGCCAATATGCCATTCACGCTGGATTCATTTGTGTTTTGTTATTTCAATCTATTACATATTATAAAGGTGAGTGAGAGGATGTTTACCGACATGAAACGACCTCGACCCAGATACGCATCATCGCGGCTATTATAACCAAATTCCCACTTCAGAGGTTTCTCATCTACATATATATATATATATATATATATATATATATATATATATATATATATATATATATATATATATTGTGGGGTAGTCGCACACATATGTAATGGCTTATGATCGTATAGTGTTTTTTTGATAGATGGTAGTATTATCCTTTGTGTTGTAGATGTTACTAATGTAAAAGAGTCCAAGGGCCGATGATGATAAATGAATGCACAACATCAAGACATTCAAATAAAAGTCCAGATTCCAAGTTTCATTTCTTACAGCTTTATCTGTTGTGATAAATCCGAAATCCAAATCATGATTAATTCCAAATCCAA
Organism: Berghia stephanieae; assembly: GCF_034508935.2. NCBI lineage: Eukaryota > Metazoa > Mollusca > Gastropoda > Nudibranchia > Aeolidiidae > Berghia > Berghia stephanieae. The sequence goes on along the minus strand of NC_088368.1, from coordinate 13,188,748 downwards.
ATCAAATAGCATGGTCATAATTCAATCAGTTTCATAAATTCCAAATCCGTAAAATCAATCCAAATATAAAGTCATTTTGCCTAAGTAACCATTTTCGATATTGTATAAGTCCGTAAAATAAAGATTCTTAGTAAGATGTTAGAACTTAGGAGAGTGCAGCTCATCGTAAAATTGAACCGAAGAATGATCGAATCTAGAATCTAGCAACACTATCTTTTACCCCTATTATAAATTATTTCAAGCCACACCTCTTACTAGTTTCGACAGTTCCCTGTCAGTCTACAATCTAAACCCTAAGAATAAGATCAAATCATATTCAAACCTGAAACGTCAATTCCTACATATTAATGTTAAACCCCGCCTTTTATGATATAATATTACTTTTGGTAAACGTTAGTTTTACGTTCACTACGCCCAAATAATCTGTACGCCCAAATAATAAATTCCGACTGTAATTTGATGCTATTATCCCCAAATACCAAGTAACACCGATCAAAGAAAGTAATTTTCTAGTACTCAATATAATGACCAATCCTTTAACTTTGGAACGTAAAACTGGCCTAGACTACTCAATATAATGACCAAGTTTAACTGATATACAAGTACTGTGAACTCATTAAACCCACTTGCTATAAGCTAACTCTCTTACATACGCCCCTTTCTTAGAATTTAAATTGACTTTAAAACAATTTCAATTCAAAAAAAAACAAAAAAAACAACAACAGCAAGATATTAAACATATATGTAATGTCCATCTAAAATGTAATAAACAAATGTAAGAAATAGTCTATTTTAAAAAAAATGATAATACTTATACCAGTCAAATATTTAAAAACTTTTAAACTTTAAATTAAAAAAACAGCAAAGTTGATTACAACATTCATGTATATCGATTATAGATTTTAAAGTATTACAACATTGATAAATTCACAAACATCAAATTTGATTACAACATTTATATTATATCGATTATACTTTGTTCTTTCAAATTACAACATCAACAGTAAGGTATCTATCATTTAAAAGTGATTAAAATTTAAATTTACCAACACCAAAGTTGATTAAACATTTATATATTTATCGATTATACTTTTTAAGGCATTACAACATCGACAGTAAGATATCAATTAATTAAAAGTTCAAAGAAAAATTATCTTTTCACCTTAAATTCCATCTTCATAACAATAAACGTGTTTAATTCTCGTCATATCCCATCACACATAAATATTATTGCGTGAAAAAACGATGGTTCAAATTCCATTTGTGATATACTCACGTTGTCTTATTCAATCTCAAATTCAACTCTATACGACATGGGTGATAATCTCAGCTTCCATGTATGTTTACTCATTTACTGTCATCTCAAAACCAATACCTTGTATATTCCCTTATATTGTATGATTCCATTTAAACAACATTATTACATTAATTCCAACTTATAATATGTGGTACAAATAATATATTATAGACATCTAGATCCATATACGAAGGATTACATTTCAATTAGTAATAAAAGATATATTTTAAAATAAATCATAATAATAGCATTATCATCATTTTAAAATTCAAGTTGAAGTTATTATCATTCATTGTTCATTGTTTTTGTTTCAATTTTTAAGCTTTTTAAGTCATCAGGGTGTAGTTTACAACTACATTGAAATCACATTGTTCTTTGTGGTCAGCCATCAGAGGTAACATTTCTCAGCAATTCGTTCGTTTTGAGAATGATCCATCCTGTAAAAATTGTCAGTTATTGTTAATTAAGTCATTGTCTCCATTTAGAATGAGTTTTCATGTCATGAAAATAATATATCAACTATAAGAGTTGAGGTGTTTGCATCTAGTCTACGTGTTGCATTGTTGTGTGTGTTGTGGTCACTGAATAGCCCAAGTGTCATAAATTCACTTTAATTATTATTAATTAATATCAACTTATCTTCGGTAAATGTCTTCGAATTATCACCATAATGTCTTCACATTCATATATTTGTAATAATCAGACATTAGTCTGTCCGACTTATTCACATCACATATTTAGTGTTTAGTAAATAATCAGTCATTAGTCTGTCCGACTTATTCATATTTAGTATAGTGTAAATAACTAAATAAGTAAAATCTAACACAGTATGTGATTGTGGGCTGTTACTAAAGTGACCATCTTTTGCAATTAGTGTGTTGTATTTGTTCGAGTCTTTTGAATTGGGACGAAAAAAGACTCTACAGGTAGCAAACGTATGCTCGCCCTGTTGGAAGGAAGATATAAGAATCTAGCCACCGCTGAAAAATGGTTACATTAAAACGCTGATTTCTTGGTCTTGTGACGTCGCTGTAATCCATTCATCTCCGGCATCTGGGTCGATTCTCCTCGTTGATATTTGTGGTTGTCTTGTGTATAGTGTTGAATCTCATTGTAGATGAAATTTTACAAATTCAAGAATTAACTGTGTGCGAGATCTTGTTTAAATGAAGTTTGACATCCAGCAAGTCAAAAGAAAGTTGTGAACTCAGCCATGTGTTGACAAAGAGTTCGTGTGTAGTGGTCGACAGAGGTCGTGTGTTGTAATTGTCTGTGTTTGTTAATCGAGTTTTGATGAGGTGGCATGTGAGTACACACCGGGTAGATGATGTAATCTTGCAGAGTACCGGTGGGTGATGTGAGTCCACACACCAGGTAGATGATGTAATCTTGTAGAGTAAGTAGTAGGGTCCGTAAGGTCAACTATATTTTCGTTATTTGAACGCAGGTTGTAGAATATCATATGATAATGAATCCAAGGAAATCGCTAATGTGGCATTTTGCGATACTTTTTCCTGCATTGTCTTATATACATAAATAGCCTTTATCTTTACAATGATACTAAGTCAGGCTCTATTATAATATTCTATGTTTATATTTTGTAGTTTTATATGAAGTTGAAGATATGGGTGCTGCACACTTGTATATTGATATAAGTTTAAATTTGAATATGCTCACCACTGCATATGAAGGAAGTAGTATTGTTCACAATTGGACATCATTTTGTAAAAACAATCGTATCTTGAACGTTTATGTAATTATTGACATCGTACATCGTTGGGTATTGTTGTCGTAGAAGTAAATACAAGTAATCCAATTGTTCAATAAAGAATGTAAATATAAAAAGGTTCATGGAAGAAATCTGTGTTGATACAGATATTATTTTATAAATGCTGTCAAGTTTGTATAAGTTGAAAGGTACGTTGTAATTGAGGTTGCTGTGTAGTTTCTAGTCTGTAGATTGTGTTGATTCTGGACGTATCAATGGCGTAGTGTTTGTCGAGATTATTACTCCATTTCAATGTATTCGTGGATAGACCAAAGGGATTAGGACATTTCCCGACCTCGTTGTGGTTGAGTTTGAGTTGCCTCTGTCGTTGTCATCAACGTTTCCGTCATTTCCGCTACACCAAGTGTGTCTTGTTTTGACGTCGCCTTTCGTGATGTGTGTATAATGTTTTAGTGCAAACATTACTTCTGCCTTTGATTAACTCGAATTATTCCCCTTGGGAAATTCCCTAATTTAATAAAATATGAAGTTTATGTCATCATTATCATTTGTGTTACCGTAGTACTTCCTACCATTTCAACTTATTGCTGACTGATTACACACTTAAGACTTAATTCTACTCACTTCTTCTTCGACTCAGTTACACATTTTATGATATAAATGTTATATTCAAACCACGCAGTAAATATTGATTACAATTACAACTGCAACTCGATAAGAGAAAAATATGATAATGCAAATATTCGCAGAGACAATATTACACTCCGCTCAATAAAAAATCAATGTTACGCGCCTTTGCTCTAGGAATATAATAATATTCATATAACTCATTGCGACGTAATCTCACGCCTCATAATGTATTGGTAAAATTGTGCGCTTTAACCACGCGCCTCGTATTTATGAAAATTATCCGCGTCATTTCAAAAAGTTAAACTGTGCGCTTTAATCAAACGCAAAATAAAATATTCCCGAACGCCTCATTCCCGCGTCTCGCAATTTAAACCGTGTGCACTTTAATTACCGCGTCTTACATCATTGCGCTTATTTACCCAATATGCATATACATCATTTTACCATATGGGTCACTTATAATTCGCTGATTCTTAACAAGTTAACCACTTGTGTCACAAATATTATCAGCTTATATGACATAATGCATTTTCAATATTTTGTTATTCTTCCGTAATAACATTTTAACTCCCATTACAAGACATCAGTCTTTCATAATAATTGATACTCCGTCATTTTATTTATATTATCTGCTTTTAATTCTCCGACTTTAAACCAAAAGTCATTATTCCATTATTATGAGAATATAATTCCTTCAAAAAATTGCGATGAAACACGTTTTAAAACAAAACAAAACAATGATTGACTCATAGTGACTCAACTTAATTTTCGGTGATAAAATCAAAATGTCTCATGTAATCTACTATAACGCCATTTCTCATTACAAATATATAATTAGCTCTGTTGTCGATTACTTGGCTGCGGTAACCACACATTTATTACCAAGAAAACAAACAGATATAAAACGTTGCTCTTTGTCATGAACCCATGAATCTCAAAGAGTCAATATCAACCTACCAATTCATCCCTACCGACGGGAGAAAAATATAATCAATGATGTTGTCATACAACAATAAATACATTTTTCAATTATCAAAACTTATAATTTACGTGTTGTTATTGCCATCATCTTCTTGAGTCATTTTGACAGAAAATAAAAAACGTAACAACATTAATAAAAATTGACACATCTTTGTTACTGAGCTTAACAAAACATTGCCATTAACGGTACCAAATAATATTCGAAGATTTTTCCGAAGCGCCTGATTGTAAGTAAACGCATTTTCATTTATTTTGAAAAACAAAACGCACTAAAATTTTCATTTAAATACTGCAATTTTTCTTCATCTCTCCCTCTCTTCTTTTTAAATATTTAAAATACATATAGCATCAATATGATATTATTATTATTATTATTATTATTATTATTATTATTATTATTATTATTATTATTATTATTATTATTATTATTATTATTATTATTATTATTATTATTATTATTATTATTATTATTATTGTTATTATTATTATTATTATTATTATTATTATTATTATTATTATTATTATTATTATTATTATTATTATTATTATTATTATTATTTTGCCGTTCTATAATTTATTGCTTTTAGTTTTTAATATATTATCTTGTTCCATCTATGGTTCTTAATTTCAATATTATTTTGTTTAATTTGTTAAAATACCGTCTTTTATCAGAATTTTAGGAAAATCTATAATTTCAATAATTTTTTTCAACATTTCATTACAAAAAATTATACTACTTCACCTTCAAAATTGATATTCATTTTCTTTTCCAAATAAAAATATTTTCCTATCTGTTCACAATTTTCACTTCAAAATTCGAGTCTCACAAAAACTTTAATAGATGTTAACACCGCAACAATATACATTCTTGTGTATCCATGGTTCGGAATAATAACATCTTTACATCCTGGTATCACGACACCAAATAAGATACATAATGTGGCGTAATTGCACACATATGTAATGGTTTATGATCGCATAGTGGTGTTTTTGATAGATGGTAGTATTATCCTTTGTAGATGTGTTGTAGATATTAATAATGACGAAAGAGTTCAAGGGCCGGTGATGATAATTGAATGCACAACATCAAGACATTCAAATAAAAGTCCAGATTCCAAGTTTTCATTTTGTTACAGTTTATTTGTTGTGATAAATTTCAAATCCAAATCAAATAGCATGGTCATAATTCAATCAGTTTCATAAATTCCAAATCCGTAAAATCAATCCAAATATTAAGTCGTTTTGCCTAAGTAACCATTTTCAATATACGTGGAATTTTTCTAAGTCCGTAAAATAAAGATTCTTAGTAGGATGTTAGAACTTAGGTAAGTGCAGCTCATTGTAAAGTAGAATAATAATAATAATAATAATAATAATAATAATAATAATAATAATAATAATAATAATAATAATAATAATAATAATAATAATTAATAATAATAATAATAATAATAATAATAATAATAATATTCCGAATCTCGCAACACTATCTTTTTCCCCTATAGTAAATTATCTCAAGCAACACCTCTTACTAGTTTCGACAGTTCCCTGTCAGTCTATAATCCAACCCCTAAAAGTAAGATCAAATCATATTCAAACCTGAAACGTCAATTCTTACATATTAATGTTAAACCCCGCCTTTTATGATATAATATTACTTTTGGTAAACGTTAGTTTTACGTGCAGTACGCCCAAATAATCTGTACGTCCAAATAATAAATTCCGACTATAATTTGATGCTATTATCCCCAAATACCAAGTAACACCGATCAAAGAAAGTAATTTTCTAGTACTCAATATAATGTCCAATCCTATAATTTGGAACGTAAAACTGACCTAGACTACTCAATATAATGACCAATCCTTTAACTTTGGAACGTAAAACTATCCTAGACTACTCAATATAATGACCAATCCTTTAACTTTGGAACGTAAAACTGACCTAGACTACTCAATATAATGACCAATCCTTTAACTTTGGAACGTAAAACTGACCTAGACTACTCAATATAATGACCAATCCTTTAACTTTGGAACGTAAAAACTGACCTAGACTACTCAATATAACGACCAAGTTTGATATACACGCACTGTGAACTCATTAAACCCACTTGCTAAAAAGCTAACTCTCTTACAATACGAGAGTGCTCGATAACGTTAATTAGAGCTAATGTAAAAATAAAATAAAATGGAGTAACTCACATAAAACCGAAACACGTTTTTCTGTGGTTATTCATCCACGTCTTCAGTCCGCGGAAAAGTATGCCACCGACTGAAGACGTGAATGAATAACCACAGGCACTTGTTTCGGCTTTGTGTGAGTGACTCCATTTTATTTTATTATATATAATATATCGCCGGCTCAAAAACAGTTTTGTGTGTTGGACCGTTACATATCCCACCACTTGAATGTTGTTAACTTTTTGGCCTAGCTCACAGCATCAATATATTAAGTTCATAGTCTGTAAGAGCGTAGCCTTATTTGGTTATTATAATAAGCTAAACGTAATCTAAAAGTAGGCCTTCCAAAGCTACAAAATGTGTTGCAGTGATTTTTCGCAAGCGGGCGTATATTTTAAGTGACATTGCGAATTTTGAATACCCATAATGACAGATCAAACGGTTTTCTAACAATGCCCAATTCCTTGGATCTTTTCATTGTTTGCAATAAAATATGACTCAAACTTAAAAATGTTTACAGTAATGGTGTGTTGATTCTCTTTCCGGTGAGGAAATATTCACAACAAAGTTGCATTCAGTGACGTAGCTTAAGAAATAATTTTGAGTTGTTTGAAATATCTTGTGTTTGAAATAGTGTAACAATAGATAGATATATCATTTAATCTAAATAGTAGGCTACTTAAATGTGTTGAAAAAGCTCATAGCGTTTAAAGTTTATCTCCTCACTGGTGGACCACGGACATGTAATATATTGGACGACACAAGCAGCCCGTGAGGTGCTAATACGTTTTTAGACAAAGACATTGATGTAAAAAAAAAAACAGGGGGTTCTCCGAATTTTTACGTTGTCTTCGATAGACAAGGAGAAATGTCTTTCCACAAAGACATAATCCCCGTCCAACTGTTGAGCAAGACAACTCATAAAGGTCCGACAAACCCATTGGTCACCCATCGAGCAGGGAACATGTTTGCTATTCTTGAATTATGTTCACTTAGGGTGGGGGGGGGGGGAGTTTTGCATGTGATAATGTGAAATGTCACTGAATCTAGACTTCTTTAACACCAGATTACATGTAACTTTTGTACAGTATAACCTTTCAAAGGAACCACAGTTTTCAAATACAAAAGGCGCATAATCAAAATGACATAATTATTAATTTAATTTGTCCTCTCCATTCCGTTTCCTTATTGTGGACAATCTAATAAATTATTGTTAACCACCTCATGACATGAAAAAGAATCCCGCGCTCCGCCTCATTGGTGAAATACTTGAAATTCCATTTTTTTCAATTTTTGCTAAATAAACATAGACTACACACAGTATATACAATACACACTTTGGATGTTACAATATATATATTGATTAGTTTCGTAACGCATGAGTAGGGTGGGAAAAATG
>NC_088368.1:13163031-13175531 GCF_034508935.2 Berghia stephanieae | reverse complement strand
CTCCTCTCTCTCTCTCTCTCTCTCTCTATCGCCCTTAAGATATAAGATATATATAAGATACATACATACAATATATATAATATATATATATATATATATATATATATATATATATATATAATATATCAAAAGGGTAGGGGAAGAGAGGGCCAGGATCGAAGACGGTGGTGGGGCTATGTGGTTTTTTTGGACACTCGCTTTCGGATCGGAAGGTCCTGGGTTCGATCCTCGCTCGGCGCATAGTTGAGTCCTTGGAAATGGCTCTTTACTCACATTCTCCTCCACCGTACTCAGGTGTATAATGAGTACCTGGCCGTTAACAGCGTTGTCTCTGTCCGAAAAAATTATAATATCGCCTTACGGGCCTCATGTCTTGTCTAATTTTAAATGCTGCTGTTGGACTGGGATCGCTTGTAAAGCGCTTTGACCACGTTTTGTGGATATTGGCTCTTTTAAACACTCAATTATATATAATTTTTCTTATAGTATATAAAAATAATAATAATATAAATTATATATTATATATATATATAAATATTAAAAAAATTTTACTATAAGAACCCGCAATTTCGCTGGGAAAGAATTTATTTTCTTTCGATATTTACTCACCATCATTTAATGGGGGCGATTGGTAAACAACGTTGTCTGTTAACTTGGTAACAATCCTCTGTTGATTTTTCTGTGTGCCCACCATTAATTAAGCCACTATAGCCTCTGACACAGCAACATACAGTTGTCCGTGTGTGAAAACAAGTTGTGGTAAGAAAATCAACTGCTAAAATAAACCTGAAGTAGCAGACTGAGCAGAGTTGAAAGACGATCCTGGATCGAGAACTTACCTTACAATTACAGTACTCTGGTATCATGGTTTGGTGGCGTTTTTATGCACCTCCGTTGGAGGTTACAAAAACGCACCCGTTTTTATTGCACCTCCGTTGGCCGTGTTTGGTTGATTAATGAAAATGTTGCCTCTTGAAGCTCGAAGGAAAAAATAACGATAGTGTTGAATTGTAAGCCTCAATTTAATAGACGAAGACATACTGTGGGCGTTTCTGATTTCCCCCTTTATCAACAAAACACGACGAATAAGACACTACGGACGAATGAGAGATGTGGAGTGTGAATGGCGTAGATAAGGTAAATAGACATGAACAATGATGGACAGGAAGATTTTTGAAAACAACAACAACAAAAGAAGAAGAAAAAAAAAAAACCCCAATAAAGTGACAAAGACGCGTAAACAATAAACTGATGATAATGATAAAATATTAAAAATGATAACAATCGACGTTTTACATATAAATTGCACGACGATAACACATTGAATGGTACCGATGTTGTTTTTTAAAAAATATAATAAAAATAATAATAATAATAACAAAATGAAATATTATAATAATAGATTAATTTAAAGGTTTTAAATATACTCCAGTAACTATAACAACAAAAATGATGTCTTTCTCAACAAAGTAAGCTTTTTTTTAAAATTCCACAATGGATTGAACCCAAACTTTCAAGGTTAGAGTCTGACAGCTTATTCACTGCGCTAAATACGAGCCACCTGACTGTTCATAAACATTTAATAAGTCTTTCTAAAACCTTATATTTTACCTTCAATGCAACTTCTATTTCTAGTTTTAAATTCTTAATTAGAATGTTATTATTATTTTGTTATTTATTACCAAAGAAAGCTGATGGCACGGAGGAACGTTAAAAAACCCTTCCTCCGTGTATCTGCAGCATCATCCCATGAAGAAGGAAAGTTGATACTCACCGATCTCGTGATTGCAGGAAGGAACTTTGGAGTTTAAAGGAGCAAAATATAAGCCTGCCACTTTTTAATGTCTCAAAAGCAAGGAGGAAACATCGGTTTAGGAAATTAAATACTGTGATTGCGTAATTCACGTATTGCAGTATTGAAAAAAATTCCAAACATTTTGATCACCAAAAGTGTGCGAATCGAAAGTCACGATCGGGGCTGTGCAAAGTTTGTATCGATTCTCTAATCAGTACGGAACATTACTCAATCAGTACGGAAAATTACTCTATAACATACGGAAACATTACCTTCCTATATCAGTACGGAAAATTACTCTATATCGTACGGAAAAATACTCTATATCAGTACGGAACATTACTCTATATCAGTACGGAACATTACTCTATATCAGTACGGAACATTACTCATACAGTACGGAACATTAGTCTATATCAGTACGAAAAATTACTCTATATCAGTACGGAACATTACTCTATATCAGTACGGAAAATTACTCAAATGTATGGGATTTCTAAAAGATTCATTATTTTGTCCTTTGAGAATTACTTCTGTAATTCTACCTAACAATACATTAACTATTATGTCTGTAACTTCTAGGTTCCTTTCTATTGCCCTTGATAAATGACGGCAATGTTCACAAAATTCCAATCTTCTAGAACTTTAATTAGCGATAGAAATGTGTTAAATAAGATAGAAAGGGCGTGGTTATTTATGTTGGAATTTCCCCGATAAACGAGGATAAAGATCCACCAGACCAAAGAAATTTGTTACACATAGTATTACTAAAATGTCAATAACTTATTATCCAAACCTGAATTATCATGATATAATTACTATATTCTTTATTGTCAACGAACGGGGTATTAGCGTGGTCCTCATTTACAAAAAAAAAGACTAGAAATTATTACTGTTATTATTAAAATTATTATTTTAATTATTATTATTATTATTATTATTATTATTATTATTATTTATTATTATTATTATTTATCATTATTTTTTTTATTATTTATTATTATTATTATTATTATTATTTTTATTATCATTATTATTTTATTATTATTTATTATTATTTTATTATTATTATTATATTATTATTTATTATTATTATTATTATTATTATTATTATTATTATTTTATTAAATTTTTATTAAATTAATTATTATTATAGGTGATATTACATTGTTGTATTTTTTTGGTTATTAAGGTATATTTTATTTTTGGTTTTCCATTTACATTTTTTCCTCTCCTGTCATTTTGTTGTCATCAAATTGTATGAATTATCGGCAAAGCCAAAATTAAATAAACTTTGAATCTTTGAAATTTTTGTGAATTCAGTGGGGAATTAAAGACAAGAACAAGAGCAGCGGATTGAACTTCATTCATTCTATTGTTAGAAAACAGACAGCTTTGTTTTCCAAGCGGGTTTTAGGGTTTGTTATGAATCGTATGTTTTGATGGTAAAAAGACTGGAGATTGTCCTCAAAAGACGTTATAAACTAAAAATGTAAACTCTTTCATTCCAACAATGTTATAATGTTTACCCAGCGGATTTTAGGGTGTGTCACAATCCCACGTTTTGATTGGTTATAATAAAAGCCCGGGCATAACGCTTCTGTTGATTTTCTTAAATATCATTTGAGTCAACGGTAATCAAATCACCCTTATTCAAGAAAGGTTTTGCAAGTTACCCCTATACCATTCTGTTTACAATAGTTTAAAATTTAAGATTTGCCAGTAATTCTGTGCTCGATGATGAAAATTTAACTTTGGCTTGACGGAACAATGTTTTTCTCCAACACTATTATTTTAAAAGAATAGATTCTGATTTTTCAATCTTTTTTTCTCTTCTTATGTATTCCGCAGGTGTTCAACAACAGACACTTACAAATAAAAGAACTTTCTGAATTTTTTCAAGTCTCTAAGATATAATTTCGAGAACATTTCAGAGTTTGAAAACATCCTTCATCTCAATCGTATGCGCTTTACAACTAACCACGTTGGAATACAATGTGAATAGTTTCGTGACTATCTTCAAGTCCACCCCAACACAAAAACAAAAAAGAGCAAACATCTTTGTGTCTTTAAAAAAGTGATTTAAAAAGTTTTCATTTTCTTTTCTTTCTTTCTTTTTGAGAAGAAAAGAAAAAGGGGAAAAAACCTACACATTACACAGTCCACTGCATAGATATTACTACCTCTCCCTCAGAAAAAAGAAGAACTGAAAATAGCAACAAAACAATGACTTTTTTTGCTTCCCTAAAAAACGGTACGTCTGTATATCGATCATAGGCATATCACTATATGCGTTTGTCTATCTCTTCTTGAGATTCCTAGCGATTGACTTCAATCAACCATTATCAAACCGAGGTCACTCCATTTCGGGTGAATCATCGTTGTCGGGAGGTGAAAATGGAAAAGGAGGGGATTTGAGGACATTGGCCCGGAGACCGGGTGCATCATCCCGAACCTCAAACTTCGAGATCCTGACTTGATGCAGTTTTATAAAAAGATGGATCCAGTCTCCTGTGGAGAAGGTGCATTCGACTGGGTGAGTCTGCGCAACGGCAGTTTTCTATCACCCCAGAGGCCAAAAAGAAATACGGAGATGACATTTCGTGTCGACTGACGCCGTTGAAAAGGATAACGGATTTTGACACTAGGGAAGATTCTGTTGTTCTAGAGGACGTGAAACATGGGAGTATGTTGCAACACGATTTCTATAAAGTGGAGTGTACGGCCAAAGATGGATCCAAATACACGTGAGTTTTTTAAACTAAAAAAAACTGTTTTTTGAACCATCATCTCAAATCGGTAATATGTTCAGGTGGATGTACCAGATGCCAAAAAGTCGAGCAACGGGAAAAGAGAACTTGTTCAAATTTCCAACAGAGAAGTTCAGGAATCTTTTAATTTTTATTCTTTCCACATTCTGAATGTTTTACGAAACATCCTAATAGAAATCATATTTCAGAAAATTATCAGTATCCAGTCCATCTCGCCAGTGTACCGTTTTGTGACGATGGTCACAACTTGGAGTCTGACTTTGGGATGAGGTCCTTGGCCTTCCTTGGTGGGTTAAGAGGTCACCATTACCTTTCTCTTTCCATGTGCTCATGTTTTGCCTTTCTATGTTGCACTCGTTTTTGATCTGAATTGATATTTCTCGGCCCTGGCCCGAACATGAATCTGTAATACTTGTCGTTAAACCAGTACAATTGTCTTCAGTTAAATTCTGATCCCACCACCCTCCACCTCCCCCCCCCCCCCCCCCCCCCCCGCAAAAAAAAAGAACTCTCAATACTAGATATTATTGCTGTGGCGCTTCTGTTATTTTTACAATTATCAATTATTATTATTATTTTTTATATTATTATTATTATTATTATTATTATTATTATTATTATTATTATTATTTATTATTATTATTATTATTATTATTATTATTATTATTGTAAGTATTGATGGTATTTCAATGTTGTATTTTTATGATTATTTATGGTATCATTTTATGCTTTGGTTTCATTTACCTTTTTTTCTCGCTTTCATGTATGTTGTCATCAAATTGTATGGATTATTGATTAAAATCAAAATTATTTTTTTTTTGTCTTATTTTGACTATGGAACTGATACTTATCATAGCAGACCTGCCTACTTGAAATAGGAAAATGTAATCAATAAGTAGTTTCCAGGGTAAATAAAATTTTAACTACCCTTAAAAATCACCAGTTTGTCCTTATAATGCGTGGGGGAAAATATTTTTAACTCTATGTGATAGCTCTGGCACCAGAACTTCGCTTTCAAGAAATGGCATTTAATTAAAAATCTTTAATATATCCACCTCGGGATTTAGCCGTAGTTCTACGGGAATTTTCGTAGTAGTAAGGAGTTCTGTTGTGATGGGTATCATATATATATATATCCTTTCTTTAAAAAATATAGACCGTCTCGCCTTGTGGAGAACGTTGTGCTTATCTGAGTAAATAAAAAAAAAATTGTACGGCGCACAACTCTACTGAAAGATTTGAAAATTAGAAATGTATTTTTTACAGATAGATAAACAGATAACTTGATTTCCTTTTATAATTTAAAGTCAGTTTGAAAGTTCGTTAAGTCAAACAGATATCATAAAAAGTTTACCGACGACACTAACACTCTCAAAATCAACCAATTTCTACACTGTAAAAAGTTGTCAATTTGGCGTTTTTAAGCAAATCGTTGCATTCGAAATAATTTTTTCACTTAATTACTTTAAGGATTTCAGACCTACACTAAGTTTTCAACAGTTTTCATCTATTAATAACATCAAGTATTATTATTGCCCCTTTGATGCTTTCAATGTGATGGTTTCGGGTGGATAATACCCGGGTTTAACTTATGTCCACACCCTCAACTCTATCTGTCCAGTAGAGTCCTTACTTCCGTTGTGTTGTTGATTTAGCGGTCATCCGTGTTGTTATGTAGTAGTGTGTTCTCAATGCGTGTAGTTTGTGTGTGTGTGTGTGCGCGCGCGCGTGTGTGTGTGTGTGTGTGTTGTGTGTGATGTATAGTTGGTATGCGCTTGGCTAAGAAGTTCACAACATTGCCATCCGGAAGTAGAACGAACCAACACACAAAAAATGTGTAACCATGAACTTTTATAGTCTGGTTAATACAGTTTAGTGAGAAGTACTCATAAACGCGGAGTGCAAAAAAAAAAAAAAACAATAACAAAGACCCGAGGACGTTATCTTCGTTATATCTATATCACGCTACTGAAAGGCTCATGATATGTTTGTTTTTTGTTTTTTTGTTTTTTATTTTAATCTTTAACCCTCTCCTTACCGGCCATTTTCAGAATTTTCCCCAAAACTGCACACCCACCCAACACAAAAACAGAAATATCTTACTCGAACAGAAAAGCAACAAGCACATTCTACACATGACACGACAATATGAGCTCTATTACAGAATGTCACGTTTTTATATGAGTAGCTATAGCAAAAAGAAATGAATTCTGGGTGAGAAAAGTGACGATCGTAACAAATGTGACGATTTTCCAATAGGTGGTAAGGAGAAGGTTAAAAAAAGAATCGGCTTCCTTTAGACTGACATAATAGGATATTTTAAACATTATTGTTCAAAACAGCAATTATCAAGCGGGCATCAAGCTGAACCCCGAGGCTGCGCATCGCAAGAATACTGTATCCACCAAGGGACTGGATCTTGACGTCATTATCATTGGCCATGATTCCATGTCTCGCATGGCATGGATGCGACACTTACCTTTGACTCGGGAATACCTGGTCAAAGAACTCAAGGTTATAGAAATGAAGGTAAGAGGTTTCAGCATTGACGCCATCATCATCATCATCATCATCATCATCCATCATCATCATCATCATCATCATCATCATCATCATCATCATCATTATTATTGAAATCGCCGTCATCATTTTATCATCATCATCATCATCATCATCATCATCATCATCATCATCATCATCATCATCATCATCATCATCATCATTATGGTCATTATCATATTTACAATTGTCACCACCGCATAAGCACCAATTTTATAGCCACCATCAAAATGTCAACAACAACACTATCACCACTGCCATCACACACTCATACCCCGCCCGACTAAACGATCACCGCCACACCACCATCATTACCACACCACCAACACCACTACCACACCAGTACCAGTACACCAGTACACCACAACCATTACCACATCGCAACAACTGCCACAACACCAACACCACGCCACCACCACCACTGACACACCCATCACACAACACCACCACAACACTACCACCAGCACCAAACCACCATCTTTTCTACATCACGCACACCATGAGGACATCGCCACACCAACACCAAACAACCACCAAATAACCACCACAACCACCACGCCACTACTACATCAACATCAACACTACACCACCACCGCTACCAGACCACCACCACCGCCGCCGCCATTACCATACCACAACAACTACCACACTACCATCACCATACCACCACCACTACCAAACCTCCACACGTTAACATATTATCACACCACCACAAACCTACCACAACACCACCAGTGCCACACCAACACCACCAACACACCATAACACCTCACTATGACACCATAACATCTCGCCATGTCCCCACCACGACCACACCACAAGCACACCACAACTACCACACCACCACCACAGCATGATACTCCATCAGCTTACCACTATCACACCAACACAACACCACTAACAGATAACGACTTCACTGATACACCACCACGACACTACCACACCACTTTACCACCATCACCATACTCCTACTATCACATCATAATCAACCACCACAACAGCACTACATCATCATCACCTCATCACCATCACCACTATAAAACTTCCACACTACCACAACACCACAATATCACAACCACACCACCACACCACCCCCCCCCCCCCACACACACACACTGAGCACAACACCACCACACCACTCTCATACCACAACACAACTGCCACACCACTCTCATACTACAACACCACAACACCAAACGACAACACCACTCTCACACCATCACAACACTCCCACACCACACCACCACCACTCCCCCCCCCCCCCCCCCCCCCCCACACACACAGACACTGAGCACAACACCACCACACCACTCTCATACCACAACACAACTGCCACACC
Organism: Berghia stephanieae; assembly: GCF_034508935.2. Classification (NCBI taxonomy): domain Eukaryota; kingdom Metazoa; phylum Mollusca; class Gastropoda; order Nudibranchia; family Aeolidiidae; genus Berghia; species Berghia stephanieae. Next base: position 13,167,067 of record NC_088368.1, on the reverse strand, counting down.
ACTCTCATACTACAACACCACAACACCAAACGACAACACCACTCTCACACCATCACAACACTCCCACACCACCACACCACTCCCACATCACTACCATACCACTAGCGCACCACCCACCACCCCCATACCACACCCACACAACAACCACACCACCACACAACTACAACACCACCATTCAACTACAGCAGCACTAAACCATCCCTACCACTTCCACACAACCACATTACAACGACACAACCAAACCACTACCACACAACCACACCACAACCACTACCATGACCACCACATTTTCATCACCACTGGCGTCATTTCTCTCTAGGGTGAAGCCATCTTGGGTGACGGCACACCTGCCGCCATGTTCCCATTACTCACAGGCAAGAGAGAAGAGGAATTACCAGAGGCCAGAAAAGGTTACCCAAATGCTAAGCCCGTTGACGATTTCCCATGGATATGGACAGATTTTCAGAAAGCTGGGTACGTGACGGCCTGGCAGGAAGATGAACCAAGCTATGCCACATTCCACCTCAGACGGAAAGGTATGCCAAGAAATGTGTGACCGTCCGTGTCGGAACGGTATTGTATCAAAATGAACCGTGTGAATTTGATTAAATTTCAAGTATAATAGCATTAATGTGTTTTCCTGATCAATAAATATAGCACAGTCTTTACTTCTGTTCTCTGAAAAAAAAACACGTTTTAAACAGTGTGGCCAGAGATATCGTTCTTCATATATATATCGATCGATTAAAATGACTCGAATATTGACGAAAACTCTCAAAGCTGGGACACTACAGTTCAGTCACCAGATTGCGAGTTTTTGCCAAGATGAGGGCCCTTTTGATAGAGCAATATTTGAAGGACGATATTTCTGGCCGATTTGTTGTTAATGTGTATGTTCAGAGAATTTCAGTGTAACAATCATTATTATTCCATCCCTATCCCTAAATAGTAACGCGTAGTGATATGTTTACAATAATAATTTGTGACGTCAGATTATTCATAGTTATATTTCACCCAAAAAATTAGTTTCTTTACAATGAGTACCATTTAAATGTTTTTGAAGAGTCTTTCATTCAAAGATGACAAAATTGGAATCGATTGAGGGGTAGAGTATACGATTCTTTCATCTCTTTGTATTTATTAAAGGAGTTATTTTTATCGTGCCCAATAACACAACGAGCTTGCGAGTATTTAAGTTTATTCCACCCCTTCAAGTAGGATTATTAGATATTTTGTAACCAAATGGTATGGTATTATAGTTAGATTTTTAATAAGTGCCGAGTGTTATTCTTCTTTTTCTCAGCTAACCCTCAATGCACAGCTGCAAAAAGTTTGTATGAACCTCTGAAACAATTTTTCTTAATTAAAAAGTATTTTTCGTGAATTTGAAAACAACAGAAAAGGATTTCGCTCAGTACAGCTAAATTAAGATCGATAACAGGTAAGGATCGGAACTCATAGAAGATTTACATTCGTTAAAATGAAATGTCCGGTTAATTGAAACTTAAAAGATATACATACCGTGAAGGAATATGAAGGAACGACTGGCAATTTGTAACTATCAGACATCTACTTTTTATAACTATCAATAAACATTATTGATGAATATAAACGAAAATGAACATTAGCGCTTCCAACATTATTTTGATTGCAAATGTTGAGAAATAGCTTGTGGTTATGCCAAAGAGGATTACATAAATTTAATCTAGACTAGTCAAAAGTAGAAATTCATCAATTTATGATACAGTGTTTCCACAAATATGTACATGTGTTAAACAATAACAACTACAACAACAGCAAATCGAAATACTGGACACATCAATCATCACCTTCTAATGACGAGGATGATGAAAAGGAGATAAAGAACGACTACGGAAAGATTCCGAGCATCACTCTATCCAGTAAAATGTAATTTTCCTCCAGTTTGCGAAGCTTGAAGCATACCTTTCCCAGTCTTCCCTTATTATATACTTTATTGTCTCGTCGGTGACAGTAAATTTTGTATTCTTCCTCTCAATCTTTCCCTCTACTTAAGCCCAATGGCCTCGATTGGATTGCGGGATTGCGCTGGGGGAAGTCAATCAACCGCGTGTCAAAACTCCCTGATTAGACAGTCTGATTTGAAAATTGTTTCTGGTTCGTTTATTTTTACTAAGCAGTATAGTTAGACCTTTGATAAAAGATCAGAATATGCAGTGCTGCTTGATTGAAATCACGAAATCATGTCAGCTTTTACAGTTGCTGAAATTGGAGCCTTGAAGTAGTCAGGGGTCATCAAATGGTAGCGTTATCAAATACAATACAGCTGGGTGCTTCGAGGGAGGCAGCAAACAGTATTTAGCCAGTCTTCATACTCTTTTGTATTTACTCTCGGTATGATATTCTTTACCTTCTAAATGATACAGAGAAGAAAAAATCTCATGGTATCCTTTTAAATCCAGTATCTTCATCACCTGAAAGAATAACAGAGATCCTATGTCCAGAACCCATGCGCCTTTTTCTGCCAGAATTATCAGACTCCATTTCTTTGTCGGATGTATGTTAACGTTCACAAAGCTCCATACATATGTGTATGCTATCCATATCAAATTTGTCTAGGATCCTTCTCCTAGCCGTCCTCTTTAATGACTTATCGATAGATACAAGTCGAGTTCTTTTCGCAGCTTTACGAGAGTGGAACCGATAGAGACTTCGTATCGTATCATATCGCATCGTTCATGAGTATGAGCCTAATATGTTTTTAAAAGTATGACGTGAACTGATAATCACAAACCGGAACTACCGTGTCAGCAAGAGATGTTTTGGAAAAACGATGAATTCATTTCTTACTTTGTGGTGCGTAACTTGTTTACACATTTAACAGTGTAAAATCTCTAATTTTATGACAGCGGTTTTAGAGTAGTTTTTTATAGGTCTTAAAGAAGAAAACTTTTTTTGATATGGCATCAATACAATCCAAAATCTATATTCAGTTAAGACAAATTGATTCAGAATTTGACACAAATATTTACAGCTTTTGATAGAGGGACAACCGAGAAAAAAACAAAAAAACACGCGTCATGAATAATAAATCTGACTATCGTAGGTACTTCTATTCACAATAATTTGTATCTTTGCCTTTCTGCTTGAATGACAATTTGACCCAAAACTAAAAACGTTGGATATGTATTATGCGCACCAAAAGATTATTTATAATTGCCAGTCAGCTGTGTTTTACACCTTTTTCACACCAATAAAATGTGCGAAAATATTCTGCAATCGTTGAATAATTTTTTTTATTCAACGCATACAAATTATTATTTAACGATTACGTATTTACCAATAAATGATAGGGTATTCCAATGAGAGGGGTGGAATAATATACGATTCTTACACTCTTGCCTTTTGGAATACTCTTCAACAGTCGTAATGTCACTTCCTTCCTAATGACGCATGGTAACTTAGTGGCACTGGCTCTAAACTATCGGAACAATGGCGGATGCCCGTATGAAATATTTCTCCGGCGAGCATAAAAGCGTATCCAGAGGGAAAAAAAAACACATAAATTTGATCATGTTTTGACCTTTACACATTCTGATCACAAGACATATGAAAAGTTCTAGCCAGCATGAAGATGATTTTCTTTGTTTAGAACAAGATGGCCGCCGTTGCAGGCGGCGTGACATCAGACTACTGAATCCAATTCCGGACGTGTTCCCAACCGCTGTACGAGCTTGCGAGTGCGCGTTGAAAACAAAGTTCGAGTTCCACCGTGATTTATTATTCCACTCCTCTCATTGGAAAACCCTATCATTTCTTTGCAAATGCGTAATCATTGAAAAGTGCTTTGAAAGTATGGAACAATAATTAATAGTCAATTTTTTTAATGTATGGTGCGTGTTTTCATGTTTTTCTCAGCTGTTCCGCTATCAATATTATGTAAAAAAATATGTCAACCTTTGAATCAATTTGTCTTAACTGAATAGAGATTTTGGACCGTGTTGATACCATATCAAATACATTTTCTTCTTTAAGACCTATAAAAATTACGCTAAAA
>NC_088368.1:13150531-13155531 GCF_034508935.2 Berghia stephanieae | reverse complement strand
TAATCAGAAAAAAATTGATTTATAATCATTTCAAGGCATTTTTCGCATGCTCATGAACTCCTTAGAACGAAAACCACAATCTCTACCGTCCGCTACGAGCATTGTCACGCGTTACGAAAACAAGGGAAATAATATGTCCAAATCAAGCATCATAAATAATACTGTTTCAACTAGCAATGTCAACTGACTTTTCCCCTGCAAGAAATATTATCCATGTTCTAGTGGTGTTAGACACCTGATATAGTTTTCCCCTAACAATCTAAGACTTAATTATTTAAAAGTGTTCTCTTTTAGTTGGACCTTGAAATATCAGCTAGTTTTATAAACAAGACCAATTGGAGTCAATAGTCTGATGTCACGTCGCCCAGCAACGGCGGCCATCGTTGTTCTAAACAAAGAAAATCGGTCCTTTTTATTCTTCATGCTGGCTAGAACTTTTCATATGTCTTGTGATCAGAATGTGTAAAAGTCAAAACATGATCAGATTTATAATAGCTTTTTTTTTCCCTCTGGATACGCTTTTATGCTCGTCGGAGAAATATTTAATAAGGGCGTCCGCCATTGTTTAGAGCCAGTTACTAAGTTACCATGCGTCATTACGAGGGAAGTGACGTTACGACTGTTGTAGAATATTGTGACCCTCCACAAAAGAGTATATTATTATGTCGAATTAATCGAGGTGCTAAAATGGATTTCTGTTAAGTTGTTATGTTTTACTGAGCGATATGAACATAATTTATTTTGAAAACATACTTGTTCATTTTTTATTTTAAAATCAAGCTTTGGCATCTGTGACTCATCCCAGCATTAGATACATTTCCGTTTTATGTCGATCGACCACAAAATTATTAGTTGTTTTCTATGATTTCTCCTACCAGCTGGACGTCCACCTTCGGGATCATCTGAAGGAACTTCACGAGAAGCGTCATTTGGACAATGCTATGCTGATTATCATGGCTGACCACGGGTTAAGGTTCAGCCATGTCCGGGCCTTTGCCCAGGGAAAAATGGAAGAGAGAATGCCATACCTGGCCATCAGGTGAGAGAGTGTCTGAATTGATTTTGCTAATGTAGGCTTCAGGGGTTTTTTTCGGGTTTCAAATATTTCAATTTCCGTTTGTTCTTTTCTGTTTGTTTGTTTTTTGTTTTTGTTGTTTGTTTATTTTTGTTTGCCATACAAAGCTTTTTCATTGTGGTAATTGTGGGCCATCCGCATATACCAGCCTCAGGAAGGAAGTGATTGACATGTCGCTAATGCAGATATTAAACAACATTGTTGCCAGAACAGATCCCTGATGGACTCAGTTCCTCCATTTTCTTTGCTCGTGGTGTCTCCTAGGGCGACGTGAAAAGTCTTTCGCCTAGTAGAGAAGAGTACGACGCCAAGGTCTTTTTGCATCTTATGAGTTTTGCAAGTTTCAGCATGAGCCTTTCGTAGCGGACTACATTACCGGAGACCACATCGATTTGAGATTTACTTTAAAAGCCTGATTCTATATTCTTTTTGAATGACCTATTAGGTTGTGAACTTCCGTCTGTCAAGCCCGCCTGCATGGGTTGTAGGGCTGCATCTAGGACCGGTCTCCATCTGTTCAGTAACGCACGCTCCATAAGTTTGGAATCGAATCTGATGAGTTTAAATATTTAAAAGTAATCAGATTTGTCCGTGTTACTCTTACTGGCCTGTCCGGGGGGATTGTACCCTCTTATCCGACCTAATCATAATATAGCATTTTGTTAATTTGCTACCAAATCTTAGATAGACACATAAATATTCCAAAGAAAAGTAAACAAGGCTAGTGCCCATAAAGACATCAAAATAAAATGAAGTTAAAAATTATATTTGCGCCTGTATAAGGTTAGAAAATTGATGGTGCAAAGAACATGAACTGAACCCTTCAAAAATTCACCTCCACAGTTCTATATCAAATATATATATATATATATATATATATATATATATATATGTATATATATATTGAGAGGAGAGGAGAGAGAGAGAGAGAGAGAGAGACAGAGAGAGAGAGAGAGAGAGAGAGAGAGAGAGTTGAGGGAGCAGAAGAAAAATAATAGATTAACTTAGTTTGTCCACTCACTCTGTTTAAGAAAGAATTATACTCATAACACAAGAAAGATACGGCAATTTATAATGTAGAACATGATCACGGCATGGATATTGTTGAAGAGAATGGCATTAACTAATCAGCTGGTTTATATAAGCCCGTTACAAGAACAATTGCCGACCACCCACGCGTCGTTCCCATACCAAGAAATCTAAGAGTGGGGAGGGGGGCTAGGATCTAAACCGTAAGTGCGGTTATGTGGTCTAGTGGTATGACACTCGCTTTCGGATCGGAAGGTCCTGAGTTCGAGCCTCGCTCGCGCATAGTTGAGTCCTTGGAAAAGGCTCTTTACTCACATTCTCTCACCGTACCCAGGTGTAAAATGAGTACCTGGCCGTCAAAAGCTTTGTCTCTGTCGGAAAAAAACTAGTAATATCGCCTAACAGGCATCATGTTTCGTTCTACATGTTGCATGTTGCTGTTGGGACCCCTTGTAAAGCGCTTTGAGCATATTAAGAGGATATTGCTCTATATAAAAACTCAATTAAAATTAAATTAAAATTTTCAACGCTGACTTGAGATTTAGTCAATTTCCTGGTCACCTGTGAAGGTGTGAATTTCAAGCGGAAAGGAAGCAAAAAATAAATAAATGACCTCTCCAGTGTCGAGGTGCGAAAAATTCATGAGCAAAGTTCTCTTATTACAGCGGCTAAAATTCATTTTCCATCACCTAGTCCATTCCGACATAATACTGTCTTGAGAAAGTGGATCACAATTTTAAAATGAAACTGTTTCATTCCTACATAATACTGCGTTGACGAGGTTTCACAAATTTGTCCATTTCAGAAGTTCCAAATAACCATTAAAAAAGAATGTTTCTATATTTATTCCTCCATAGAATGCCTGACAGTTTCCATAAGACCCATCCAGAGCTTATACAAAATCTGAAATTGAACTCTGAAAGGCTAACCACCCCTTTTGATCTGCATGAGACGCTCCACGAAGTATTACACTTTACAGGAACTGGGCCTGCCGATATTTCAAAGAGGGGTGTTAGCCTTTTTAAGGAAATCCCAATTGAGCGGGATTGCAAGAGGTAAGAGTAGAATTGTGACCAATCAAAATACAGGGCTTGTGTCACACCCTCGAATTCACTCGGACAAACATAGCTAGTTGTTATCTAGCAATTGAATGAATGGCGTTGATGATAATCCGTCATTTTATTTTTTCTTAAATCAACCAGTCATACGATTAGTTCTCATTAGGTTATATCAATCATTCTATGAACGTTTAAGGTTACAAATAGTTTTGTGTGTTGGTATGATTGATCTGACGGGTAGTGCAAGTGAGAATTTAGCTGAAAGGCATTCAATCGACGGTAATACCTGTGTGGTTTGCTTAATTTAGCAATCAATGCCATTGTTTACTCAAGAATGACTGTTACGACTGTCCGAATCAGGCCAAGTGGCGTGGTTATGTTACTCGTGAATGTGATGATGGAAGTTTTTACTCTCAATTTCAGCTCTGTGGGATGCTCACATCAACATCAACAAATCTCTCTCTCTCTCCTCTTTCTCCTCCTTTCTCTTCTCATCTATCTATCTATCTATCTATCTATCTATCTATCTATCTATCTATCTCTCTCTCTTCTCTCTCTCTCTATCTACATCTATCTATATCTATCTATCTATCTATCTATCTATCTATCTATCTATCTATCTATCTATCTACCCGTCTATCTCTCCCCCCCCCTCCTCTCTCTCTCTCTCTCTCTCTCTCTCTCTCTCTCTCTCTCTCTCTCTCTCTCTCTCTCTCTCTCTTCCTCGTTCCCTCTCTCTCACTGAATCTCCATCTCCCACTTTCTCTCTTCCTCGCCTCTCTCTCTCTCTCTCTCTCTCTCTCTCTCTCTCTCTCTCTCTCTCTCTCTCTCTCTCTTGTGAGGCATAGCTGTAAAGTTTCTTGTCTATTTCTTTCTTTACAAAGCATGATAAAAATCCAAGATGACTGCTAAACAATTTCAAATTCCATGGCAACGGGTGAATATTTTTGCCGGTCCTGGACACGTTTATCTTATTGAATCACAAACTACTACGTGGAGATTATTAGATCATAATTATAATAGAAATGAAAAATTGCCCCTTTGTGAAAGTCGAATCTCTTGTATCCAATAGAAACCTATATAACCACGCCTCTCGGACAGTCGTCAAAATGTAAAAAAATGAGCTTTTTATATAGCGCAATATCAAGTAAACGTGCTCAAAACGCTTTACAATGGGTCTCTGGTTAACAGCAAGATTTAACATGTAGGACGAGACATAACGCCTGTTAGGCGATATTACAATTTTCCGGACAAAGACAACGCTGTTAACGGTCAGGTACTCATTTTACACCTAAGTATGGTGAGAGAATGTGAGTAAAGAGCCTTTTCCAAGGACTCAACTATGCGCCGAGCGCGCGGCTCGAACCCAGGACCTTCCGATCCGAAAGCGAGTGTCATACCACTAGACCACATAGCCGCAAAAATGGCAGTGATTGGTAAACATAGCGAACAACACGGGTTTTAGTGTCAATGGCATGTGTTTAAGTAAAATATTCAACGTTCTATCGCTTGATCAATAGAACCAACACAGAAAACTTCGGAAAAAATTAAGCGTTTATAATATCATCGAGAAAACCGTGTGATAACTACTAGTCACCCATTTGGCGGTATAAAAATCAATAACAAGGATCAGAGAGAGAGAGAGAGAGAGAGAGAGAGAGAGAGAGAGAGAGAGAGGTCGAATTCATTCATGTTATTGTTTATAAACAACCAACTATCTTTGTCCGAGCACGTGTGAAGGTATTTCACAAATTAATTTCATGTTTTGAATGGAAAAAATCTACTGGTTAATTGGACGAGAAATTAAGGCCAACTTTTACTTTTTTAAACTATAAATT
>NC_088368.1:13078031-13145531 GCF_034508935.2 Berghia stephanieae | reverse complement strand
CCATCCCAAGGATGAAGGAAAGTTGATAATCACCGATCTCGTGATTTCAGGAAAGTAACGTGGGTTAAATGGAGCGAAAAATAAGCTGCAACCTTGTTTTTCTTTCCCAAGAAGCAAGAAAGAATATCGGTTGAGGCAATTAAATACTATCATTTTGTAATTACCGCATGTAACGTATTGAAAGGAATTTCCAAAATCGAGGTCACAAAAAGTGTGCGGATCGAAAGTCACGATCAGCTGTGCGAAGCTTGTACGATTACTCTATAGGTTGGGATGAACAGAGTTTTGTAAACTGAATTCCTAGCCATAAAAGATTTTTTTTAACTAGTAAAAAGCCCACAATTTCGCGGGGAAAGAGCTATTTTCATTCGATATTGCACTCACCGTCATTTAATACGAATCAATGACTTACGCTTACATAGTCTTAGTAAATAGTAAATAGTAAATAATTAATTTATATAGCGCCTAAACATCCACGTTAATCGTGCTCTGCGGCGCTTTACATAATAAAAATAAAAATAAAGATGTTTAAAAACAACAAAATTAAAAATCACGACACTACATGATACATAATAAGCATGCGTACAAAAAACAGAATCAAAGCAACATCCATTTCATGAAAAATAAGCCTCGCGGAACAACTCAGTCTTCAGACATTTCCTGAAAGATGATAAGTTTTCACAGGACTTTGTCCGCGGACTAAGTGCGTTCCATAGGCGTGGAGCTATGAATGAAAAGGCTTTTTTCACGGAAAGTGGATTTTGAGGTGGTAACTTTTAGAAGTTGGGACTGAGATGATCTTAGATTTCGAGTGGGTTCATATTTTTTAATCAGTTCCTGCAAATATTCAGGAGCCAATCCATCCAGACATCTAAAAACATAGCACAATATTTTAAATTCTATCCTATACTTCACAGGAAGCCAATGCAATTCCTGGAGAACTGGTGTTATATGATCTCTTTTTTTCGTTAATTTTATAAGTCTAGCCGCTTTATTTTGAATTTTTTGTAGTTGATGAATTAATCTACTTTGACAGCCAATGAGATGGGAATTGCAATAATCTAATCTGCTAGTAATAAACGAATTAACAAGCATCTTTGTAATATCTTCATCAATATAATATCTGATTCTTTCAATGTTTCTAATGTGATAGTTACAACATTGGCATATTTTTTAACATGATCTTCCATGGATAACCCTTGATCTAAATACACCCCAAGATTTCTCACACAAGAACTAGGTTTAATATCATTTTCACCCACTAGTATCTCATTTGTAGATATTTTTGAGAGTTGATACCTATTTCCAAAAATTATCATTCCCGTCTTGTCATCATTAAATTTAAGTTTGTTTAGTTTCATCCAATCCTTTATGTTAGCAATGCAATTTTCCATAACAGATACTGATGACAGCTCTGGATCATTATTGAGTTTTGTATACAGCTGAGTGTCATCAGCATAAAAATGAAAATCAATGGGAAAAGTGGATAACATATGAGAGAGGGGAGCAGTATACATTGTAAAAAGGAGAGGGCCAAGAATAGATCCCTGAGGCACTCCACACGTTAATATGGATGGAGTTGATACATGGTTTTCTATAATTACTGACTGAGTTCTTTCAAACAAATATTCCTTTAACCAGGCCAAAGCTGTGCCACTGATATAAAATTGATCACGTAGTCTAGTTAAAAGTCTTAGTTTAGGCTCTGATTCTAGACATATTCATGTATATAGATTCTAGCATAGCGAATGACAGCAACAGTAACGAACAGGTGGGGAAGCCAGCAGTACCGATGTACCTACATCAACTGCGAAAATAAACCTGAAGTAGCAGACGTAAGCAGAGTTGAAAGACGATCCTGGGATCGAGAACTTACCTTACAGTACAGTACTCGGGTGATCGTGTTTTGATTGTTGATTGGTAAAATTGAGAGTTTGCCCATAATTCAAAACAAAGTAATATACACTGATCTATACACATATGAAAGAAAATGGGTGTTTTGACTACTTTAATCCTGAAATTCTGAAGCAGAGGCGAACAGTATCAATTAAGTGGTACTCCATCATAATATGCCTACTTTTGGTTTGTTTGGGCTAGAAGCAAGACAGATAGACAGATACAATTGACAGTTTGTACTTGATGTTTATACTGGACATATAGAGTTGAGGGTGTGGCGATAAGTTAAACCTGGGTATTATCCACCCAAACCATCACATTGAAAGCATCAAAGGGGCAATAATAATACTTGATGTCATAATTCGATGAAAACTGTTGAAAATTTAGTGTAGATCTGAAATCCTTAAAGTAATTAAGTGAATACATTATTTCGAATGCAACGATTTGCGTAAAAATGCCAAACTGACAACATTTTACAGTGTCGAGATTGGTTGTTTTTGAGAGTGTTAGTGTCGTCGGTACAATTTTTGTGATATCTGTTTGACACAACGAACTTTCAAACTGACTTTAAATTATAAAAGGAAATCAAGTTATCTGTTTATCTATCTGTTAGAAGTACATTTCTAATTTTCAAATCTTTCAGTAGAGTTGTGCGCCGTATAATTTTTTTTATTGACTCAAATGGCACAATGTTCTCCATAAGGCTAGATATATTTTTTTTAAAGAAAGGATGAAAAAGTGTGCATTAAACCGTGCCAGACAAAGCAGAAAGAAAATGTATGAAATAAATCAGCTTGACTCGATGGTCTAGACCTTTCTGGAATTTTATTTGCACCAGTGCCTGCTCCTTTAGTTGCTACTTCGCCACACAAGTGAAATTCTGGATTATGTTACATTCATTGGGATGTAGGAAGGAGATAATTTCTTAAATTATCTAAAATCTCAAGATTCGTATTTATGTTCATTTTTTAATGGTCTGATTCATTCGGACACAATACCATTTCACCATATTATGTTCAAAACAGCTGTTTTAAAGACTTGGTATTTTTAAGTTATCATTATAATGGGTCTCCTTAGCTCTCATGGTCTACAGTCGAGCTACGTGCCAAGGGATCAATAGAGTGTATTTTGAAGTTACACACACCGAGGTAAAGAAAACTAAGGCAGGGAAATAAAACAATCAAAGAGAGTTTTGTCAGTTTTCATGGTTACATCCCTTAATGTATATTTGCTTTTATATAAATATTTGGCAAATTTGATTTTCGTAACACTAAGGCTTCCAAACCACTGGACCAATAGTCACCAAATGTTGCATTGTGTTTACAATTGTCATGAATATGGTTTTCGTTGTATTATGAGATTGATTTGACATCGCGATGGTTTTATCAATTCAATTCAATTGTATTTTTATTTTCTTTCCCTCAGATACGGCAATGACCCTTGGTGCATCTTGAAGTCGATCCCACAGATCAGACCTTACTGTCATTGCAAGACTCGATGATCGTTCCTTACATAACCGATAGTAGAGTTGTGTCCAAATCCCCTTCCCCCCCCCCCCCTCCTTAATCGTGCAAATAGGGTTGAAGGAATGAAATTTATATATGTTGCAGAGCATGAACAATAAAAATTCTATAATTTTTTTATTTAATTGGAAAATTTTGAAATGGGCGACAAAATGTTCGTTCATTCCCGTGTCAATAAAAAGTCAAAGCAAGGCGACCCACGGTTGCTTCACGTCATCCTTAAATTCCCATTGGTGACTATTTTTAGCGTAAGATTGATATCGTCGGGAAAGAGTAGGATGAGGTACCAGGGGCCTCCAGAACAATGTTGTACCCTGTTTATCCGTTTTATCTCTAAATGTAAATGGCAGTCTTATTTCGAAGCTGGAGAATGATGACTTTTGTGAAAGAGGTAAATATAATTTGTGATATTATTGTGTTAAGCGAGTGTTGGACGAATGAGTATAATGTATTGTTTTTAAATGGATATGAATGTGTATGTAAAGCATCGCAACCGCAGGAAAAAAAAAAGCAAAAAGAGATAGTGGGGGATTAGTATGATTCTTTAAAAACAGTATTTGGACAGGAATACGTAATTTTCATTGGGGTTTTGAGGATGGTCTGATTTTTAAATGGTGTGAAAAATATTTAGGTTTACCAGAGGATATATAAACTATCTGTGTTTATATGAAACCCGCCTCGTCATCTCGCAACACACTCGATTCAGGAATAGATGGGTACGAGATTATAACTGACAAGATTGACAATTGAAATGTGACATTATAATTATAGGTGATTTAAACTCAAGGACCGCGGGCTATCTGATATATATATATATATATATAATATATATATATATATATATATATATATATATATATATAGTATATATATATATATTATATATATATATATATATATATATATATATATATATATATATATATATTAGATATATATATAAATAGAAGAAAATATAAGTATTTGAAAAGATAATATCATAACGATAGACGGTAACACCTGTCAATCCACAACATGCTTGTCAATCGTTCAAACGAAGATCAAGGAGTAAATGAGTGGGGGCAACGACTTGTCAGAGTGTATAAAATGAGTGACATGGTAATCATCAATGGTAGGAAGATAAAGGGGTAGGGAAGGTGACATTTTGTAACAAAAACGGTCAAAGTACTATTGACTATATTTGTGTTAATTAATGTGGAATAAGGAATGTGGCGTAAATATGGTTTTGGGAATGTTTGGGGTAATCAATACGTTGAAGGTGAGAACATGTTTTTATATACTTTCAGTCAACGCCTTAACGATATTTTTTTTTACAAAAATGTAAAGAGGACATATTATGTCAAGGTTAAAAATAACACCAAATACACGGTTCAAAATGCTGTGAAAACGTATGAATGTACATTGGCACACGAATGTAATAATAATCCGAAAGGCTTTTGGATAAGAAAAAAACAGGTGTTAGTGTCTTACTGAAAGATGATGGTACCAAGGTTACTTCCGATATAGTTAAAGCTAATGTTTTAAATTATATTTTTCATCTGTGTTTGTTCAAGAAGACACTACAAATATACCAACTTTCAATGTTACAATCAATTAAACGTTCCTGATTTTTTATTAGACGACATACTTGCCAAATTATTGAATTTAGACGTGACTAAAAGCATGGACCCGATTCCCTTCATCCCCAAATTTACTGAAGAGAGTGACCTTTGAAATATATTACTCAACTTTTACAGGTGATGGAAGATTTTACGAATTTAATTGATCGTGATCAATGCATTGATGTTGTTTATCTTGATTTCCGCAAGCTTTTGATTCTATACCTCATGAGAGATCATTTATTAAACTAAAAGCATATGGATTTAAAGGGGATATTTTAACTGGATTAAATACTTTTTTAAATAATCGAATACAAAGATTCATTGTCAATGGGTGGGTCGGATTTTAAGAATGTAATTAGCGGTGTACCCCAAGGAAGCGTATTGGGACCACTTTTATTTCTTGTATATATAAATGATTTACCATGTGGCATAAATTCAGCCTGCAAACTGTTTGAAGACGATACGAAGATCTATAGTACAAATGAACATCATAACATTCTACAAAATGATATATTTTACTTTTCAAATGGTCTACAACATGGCATTTGGATTTTAATGTTTCGAAATGTAAAGTATTACATATAGGAAAAAAAACCATATCATAATTATTTTACCGATACTTCTATGTCAAATCTACTTTCAGTTGTGCTTTATGAAAAGGATGTAAAAGTTACTTTTGATTCACTTTTGAATTTGTATGTACATATTTATAATTGTGTAAGCCGTCCAAACATAATGATGGGAATAATATATAGAACCTTTATAAGTCTTTACTTTTAGACTATCTTATACATTTTCTGTTCTTTATGGCGCTGAAATGACCTACATGCGTCACAAACGCCGTAAAATTCTTAAAAACAAAGAAACCAACCCTTGACATGGAATAATTGAAGTACACAAGGTTGTTTCGCTCTAGACTATATCAGTACGGAATATTATCTAAATGTTTGTAATATTCTAAAAGATTCACTTATTTGTCTTTGGGAATTAATTCTGTAATTCTACCAATCAATACGTTAAACTAACATGTGTGTAACTTCTAAGCAATGTTCGCAAATCCCATTCTTCTAGAACTTTAATCAACGATAGAAATGTGTTAAATAAGTGGTGGGCTATTTATTATGCTGGAATTTCTCCGAGGATAAAGATCACCCAGACCAAAGCATTTTGGAGCACCTAGTATAACTAAATGTCAATAACTTTATTTTCCGAAACAGAATTACCAAGATATAATTCCTATCTTCTTTATTGTCAACGAATGGGGTATAAGCGTGGTCCTCATTTACAAATACAATACTAGATATTATTGCTGTGGCGCTTCTGTTATTATTATTATTATTATTATTATTATTATTATTATTATTATTATTATTATTATTATTATTATTATTATTATTTATTATTATTGTAAGCATTGGTGGTATTACAATGTTGTATTTTTATGATTATTTATTTATTCATTTTTAATGCTTTGTTTCATGTACTTTTTTCTCACTTTCATGTATGTTGTCATCAAATTGTATGGATTAAAATCAAAGTTATTTTTGTTTGTCTTATTTTGACTATGGAACTGATACTTATCATAGCAGACCTGCCTGCTTGAAATAGGAAAATGCAATAAGTAGTTTTCAGGGTAAATAACATCGTAAACATTTTAACTACCCTTAAAAATCACCAGTTTGTCTTTATAATGCGTGGGGGGGGGGGGATATTTTTAACTCTATGTGATAGCTCTGGCACCAGAAATGGCATTTAATTAAAAAAACTTATATTATATCCAGCTCGGGATTTAGCCCTAGTTCTACGGGAATTTTCGTAGAAGTAAGGAGGTCTGTTGTGATGGGTATCAATATTTTTTTTAATGAGAAAAACTGATTGGAAAAGTAAAAGTGACGGTGATGGTGGTAATGGTGATGGTGGTAATGGTGATGATTGTGGTAGTAATGATGAAGGTAATATTATTATTGTTATTGTTATTATTATTGTTATTGTTGTTATTATTATTGTTCTTCTTCTTCATCTTATATTATTATTATTATTATTATTATCTATTATTATTATTATTATTATTATTTATTATTATTATCATTATTATTATTATTATTTTATTATTATTATTATATTATTATTATTATTATTGTTGTTGTTGTTGTTGTACGTATTGGTAGTATTACGATAGTTGTATTTTTTGTGTGGTGTATCAGTTTATTTTTTGGTTTCATTTACCTTCTTTTTTTAAATAATTTTTTCCACTTTCATGTATGTTGTCATCAAATTTAAGATTGAATAAACTTTATAATAAACTTGATAAAACCACATTTTTATATTTGTATAAATAGGTCGTTCGACCAATTCTAGAATACGTAAATTGCATGTGGAGCCCATTATATAAAAGACAATCTATTAGTATTGAAAGTGTACAGAGGAGGGCTACCAAAAAGTATTACAGTATTCATCTTATAAGCAAAGGTTAGAATTTCTTGACTTACCAATTTGAAATATAGAAGAATTTGTGGGGATTTAATTCAGGTTTATAGATCCGTACATGGTCTGGATAGGATAGACTTTTCTTATATATTTTTTTCATAATCTAATATTACTTTTACTAGAGGGGACAAGTTTAAGATTTTGGTCTCTAGATGCAAAACAAACATAAGACAAAACTGGTTCGGTATTCGTATTGTCCAGAAATGGAACAGTTTGAAATTTGAAACAAAGAATGCAAAATCTATGGATTTTTTCAAGGTGTTAGTAGACAGGAAATTATATGATGGGAGATTTATATATGACGAATAATACTTGTTTGCACTGCTGTTGACATGGCTTTCAATCTTGTATTTAAATATTATGCATTGTTATATTATTATGGTTATCTTCTACATTCCATTTCATATTATTATCTATTTCTTCGAGCAACGAGCAGCAACATTTACATTACCCAGTATTCTTCAAGAATAACCTCCCAGCTGCAACACCGTGTTTTGTTCGTTCTTTAATCGTGTATTCATCACATCAGGTAGGACGCTATTCGAACGCCACTACCACATCATCTCATTCATCTGTGGTGTTTCATTCATCCTGTTTTGTTGATAAAGGGGAAACCCGAAACGTTCATTTGATCTGTTCTGTAATTAAATTGAAGCTTATATTCAATTTCGCATTATTATTTATTTCTTCGAGCTTCGAGCAGCAACATTTACATTACCCAGTATTCTTCTACATGCGCGCGCGCCCGCGCGCGTGTGTGTGTGTGTGTTTGTGTGTGGGCTTTGCATGTCACGGTTAAAGATAATGTTTGTACACCACATAATATACATGAGTACATTAAAGTTGAAATACTATCTTTACCACGTGTATCATTATTGTAATCTTTAATCAATGTTTTTTGGCATTACTATTAATATTAAGGGCAGTCAGGGGATTTTATCCTATCTTGCCCTATGCCATATGTTATGTTATGTAATGTTATTATTATTATTATTATAATAATTATTATTATTATTATTATATTATTATTATTATTATTATTATTATTATTATTATTATTATTATTTTATTATTATTATTATTATTATTATTAATTATTATTATTGTTTGCTTTGCCTCATTATTAATTTTACTTACTTGATTTGTTGATTGGAAATATTATATTCTTGTATGAGTTATGTTTGCAATAGCCTGAAAATAAACATTTGAAACCTTATAACCGATTTCCATCGAACTTTATTAAACAATGATTTGATAACATTAGGAAGTCGGCATACCGATGATAATCATTATCATCATCATCATCATCATCATCATCATCATCATCATCATCATCATCATCTTCATCATCATCATTATCCTCATAATCATCAACATCATCAACTGTTATGATGCATTGTTGTGCCAAACTGTTTGCGTTACGTTATTTACTTCATGGTGACAATGAGAACATGTTCTAGCTGTACTATTGTGTCCTTGTGTAAGGCACTGTACACAAATAGCCTGCTCGTTCAGGTATGATTTTGTGTGCATCTGATTTAGAAAGTAGTAACAGGAACTGGACGGCACAGTTTGACGCTTTGCATACGGAACAACAAATGATAGAGGACTAAGACTAATGAATGGTTGAAAATACTCTACATCCTCGCAAGCCATCAAGAACAACGACTTGGCAGCAGCAGCCTCTTATGGTTTTCACACTACTATGTTATGACGATCGACCCAATCAGCAAAGTCTGGTCCGCATTCGTGCACCGTCGCAAACCCGCCGGGTAGCATCGTCACAGCACACTTTTCGACTAGATGCTCTGCCGTCTCAGGTTCTTGCCCACAGCGGGTACATGTTGGGCATGTAGAAAGACCCCACCGATGAAGCGCACTGGCCGTGAGGCAGCTTCTCGACCGAAGCCGATTCGCAGTCACCCAGTGTCTCCTCTTACTGGTATCAAAGCCTGGCAACTTCTCACCAAGCTTATAGGAGGTTACGTCCCGCCCCCACGAGGGATTGAATTCGTCCAAACCGACTTCCATCTCGTATGTGCAGCTCTAGACGTAGTCAGTGATTCTGCGCACAAGGGTTGCTGGGACTTATTTCGGCTCGAAGCGGGGGCGCGTCCATTATGCGCATCAGAGGGGTATCCCCATTCCCTCTCTCTTGGCACTCTCCCGAAATCACAATCAAATTGACTATATTATTTTGACCTCTAACGGTTTAAGCCTGGTATTAACAAAGCGAAAACAAGAACCAATCCTGGCGCTGATATAGGCAGTGATCACGATATGGTGCTCTGCCCCCTGGGACTGAAACTACGGATAAAACGCCCTGCCATGGTGACACGCCTAAGATTTCATGTTAAGAAACTCAAGGACCCCACGATAGCAGAAGAGTTCCAAGCACAAATTGGAGGAAAGTTTGAGGCCCTAAACCTTATTGACAACTATATAGACACTATTACATCGGTTATGTTTTGCGTACGACTGCAGAAGAGGTTTTGGGACAAAAAAGAAGAAAAATGATACCATGGGTGACCGATGATATATTGGAATTATGCGACAAAAGGAGAGAACTGAAGAGAAATAAAAACCGTGATGAAGAGACCAGAATGAAGTATCAACAGGCAAATGCAGGAGTCATCAGGAGACATTGACCATGGGATACAGCACGGGAATGTAAAGAAATCCTATGATATCTTGAAAATGCTTACAGTAGCAAGTAGACCAAAAGCTAATGGTATTGAGGACAGCAAAGGTGCTCTACTTACCCAGAAAGAGGATGACATGAACAGATGGCCCGAATACTGCAAAGGGTTGTATAACATATATTTGAGCCCAGACCTAGGACTTCATATACAGGACAGATCATTGCCCACTTACTGCATCCTACGGGGCCGTTCGTTTTTTTTTCCTATATAACAGTACCCCTGTCGTCAGGCTTTAATGATATGCAGATGTCGGTGACAATCAAAGGCATTCCTTTCTCGTCTTTCCCCCAACCATTTCCCCATCGGGTGGAGAAGTGATGTCACTTTTACGTCATCAAAGAAATTCCTTAACTGACCGGCTCAACAGTAAGACGACCCTTCTTCCGACATATATAGATGTCACTGATAGAGAACAGGAATACACAAAACCCCAGACACGCCAAGAATAATGAAACATGAGGTTTAGGCAGCAATCCGGGGTTTAAGCTCAAACAAAACAGAACTTTTTTTAAATGGTGGAGGGGAGACAGTGGAGGCAATGAAAAATTTTATGCCAAAAGATAATGAACGAGACAAGGTGGCCAAAAGACTGGACACAATCCTTGATTATACCTCTTCCAAAAAAGGAGATTTGAAAAAGTGCAGTAACTATAGGACCATAAGTCTCATTAGCCACCCTAGTAAAATGCTTCTGCAGATAATATGAAACAGAATGTAACAAACAAACAAAAACGAAGATATCTTGGCAGAAGAGGAAGCTTGTTTTCGAGCTGGAAGGAGCACAGTACAAGGCTTCAATAACAGATCTATGGTTATTTCCACAATGCAGTTGTACAAGAATTCAAACAGATGAGTGCCTGTTCGTAGTTGTCTTTATTTATCCTTAAATGTTGCGATCCCTCCATTCATTTGAATAAACCAGTCGCCGATGTTGTCAACATAAGATAGCCTTACAACAGGTTTGAAAATAAACAACTCGTGGTCGCCTTAAGCTAGATTCCCATTGAGACTAAAGCTCGTTCTACAGTAACTAGTGATTGATAAAGTGTCTGCAACAAGTTGTCAAAGAAAACACACGAAATGGCTCATTACTAGATATATTCCTAACGAAACACCCATCACATGTGGAAAAAGTGTTTATTTTACTGGGAATCGGTGACCACGATATTGTACAAATTGACAACAGAATCAAACCAAATCGAATTCGACCAGTGAAGAGAAACATCTTTTTATGGAAGCAGACAAATATCATTAACATGGAACCATAGAATTAAACGAATGAGAATACGTACGAAGCCTAAAAAGTGTCCACCAATGAAAGCATTCAGCGCCATTTTGTTGTTGGCTGAGAATGTAGTAATTATCATTCATTCGGTATCTATGTCAACATAACGACACAAGAAAAACAACAAACAATATCAAAATCCACAATAAAATGTTTCAGAACTGTTGCGTATATTTATGGCACAACGAAGCTGTCAAAAAATGAAGTTAGAGAATGTGTGTAATCATGTATTATAATAACCTGTAATGTGTTTTCCAACCACCACATCATCTACTACTACAACCACCACCACAATATCATCACTAACACTACTACTACAACCACGAGCCCCACATCATTATCACTACCACTACTACTACACACACCCCACACACACATCATCATCACTACCACTACTACAATCACCACAACCACATCATCATCATTACCACTACTACCACAACCACCACCACCACTACTACTACAACCACCACCACATCACTACCTCAACTACTACAACCACCACCACAATAGCATCACTACCACTACTACTACAACCACCACAACCACATCGTCATCACGACCACTACTACTACAACCACCACCATATCATTACCATTACCACTACTACTACAACCACCACTACCACCATATCATTACCATTACCACTACTACTACAACCACCACAACCACATCGTCATCACTACCACTACTACTGCAACCACCACTACCACCATATCATCACCATTACAACTACTACTACAACCACCACAACCACATCATCATCACTATCACTACTACTACAACTACAACCACCACCACATTATCATCACTACCACTACTACTACTGCAACCACCACCACCATATCATCATCATTGAATTTTTTTTTTTAATTGAGCTTTATATAGTGCAATATCTACTAAATGTGCTCAAAGCGCTTTACAAGGGGTCCCTGGTCAACATTTAACATGTAGGACGGGACATGACGCCTGTTAGGCGATATTACAATTTTTCGGACAAAGACAACTCTGTTAACGGCCAGGTACTCATTTTACACCTGAGTACGGTGAGAGAATGTGAGTAAAGAGCCTTTTCCAAGGACTCAACTATGCGCTGAGCGCGAGGCTCGAACCCAGGACGCCTTCCGATCCGGAAGCGAGTGTCATACTACTAGACCACATAGCCGCATCATTACCACTACTACTACAAACACCACCACCACATCATCATCACGACCACTACTACTACAACCACCACCACCACCATATCATTACCATTACCACTACTACTACAACCACCACCACATCATCATCACTACCACTACTACTACAACTACAATCATCACCACCACCACATCATCATCACTATTACTACTACAACTACAACCACCACCAACACCACATCACCTCACTAACACTCAGTACTACAATCACTACCATTAGGTTTTGGAGCTTTACTTCATTTGAAATAAGGAAACTTCGGAATTGTATTTGGCATTGTGTTTATATATCATAATATAATTCTAATCAGTTATCTATTTAGAACTAGATACTATAAATATGTATGCCAAATACCACCCCAATTCCCCTTTCTTGTGTGCGGGAATTCCTCTTTTGGCATTGAAATTGAGTGTGAGAGAGTCATCACTACACACATAAACAACAGAAACAATTTAAAAACAAGACTATGACACGCAACCACTCACAACGAGGCTATACTATTTATCCTTTTCTCTATATAGAATAGGACAAGACAAACAATAGCTTGACTCTCGCTACACTTCGCATTGATGTTTGTCGTCTCACGAGTTGAACTCTCGGTCGACCTGTCAATATTCCTGTTTGCCTCGGACGTAATCATTAATAGAATGTTGTGTGGTTTTGACCGTGAAGAAAACCTTAAGAAGTCACATTTATATCATTTTAGAGAGATCGTTTTGAATAATTTTGAGTTAAACGAGCGAGCAGCAACTTGTTTTCATGAACGGCCGATCAGCGCTTGTTTACTATAGTAACGCGATTCCCAGCCAACATCAAAATGGCGGATATTTTTCTCATCGAGGCCGCTGGTTGGTTAGCCAATAAGAGCACCGTACGGTTTCCATTGGGTAAATTCCTTGCATGGAACAAGACGCTCAGCAATTTGTTTCTGAATTTATGGCAGAGTTACACCTATTACTGATATATGTTAACAATGGGATCTTTTTCCCCAATATGAAAACTATAATGATAATTAATGTACCCCAGAAAACTACAACATCCAAACCCCACAAACTATGGATTAATACGATAACTAAAAGGCTTAATAGAAATAAAGCGAAAGTATTCTTGAAAGCCAAAGAACTAACTCGGACTGTGATACGGTAAAAATTAAGAAAGTCAAGGCAGAAACACCAAAAAGAATGCAGGAAAGCACACAGGGACTACGTAAGTGACGTTGCAAGTGACCCCTCAAATAACAAACGAAAAAAAATATGGTCTTACATTAAAGGACAGCATAGAGACAACCCAGGAGTTGCCCCCCCCCCCCCTTGAAAGATAGCCAGGGAACATACCAATCAGACCCCAAAATAAAAGCAAATCTGCTAAATCACAAATTTTGCTCATTTTTTTCTAATCTGGATAAACGAGGGTAGCACAAATGTTCCACCAATGACAGACATACATATAACAGAGAAACGTGTGACACAGCTCCTTCATAACATCAAAGAAGAGAAAACAACTGGCCCCGGTTAAATGCCTACTAAGCTACTAAAATGTTGTCCAATCAAGTATCACTAGTACTGATTTTAATCTTCCAGAGTTCAATCAAACAAGGGAAGGTCCGTCGAGCGTGGAAGGAAGCAAGAGTGTCTCCATTATTCAAGAACGGTGATTAAACCAAGCCAGAGATTTATAGGCCGATCTCAATCACATCCATCACGTGCAAATTACTGGAGCACATCATATTTAGCAATATGATGAAGCATTTAGAACAACATGACATACTGACAGACGCACAGCATGGCTTCAGAAAGGAGCGCTCTTGTGAAACACAACTAATAACAACTTGCAACGACCTAGCAGAAAACATGAATCAACAACTCCAAACAGATGCTCTCTTCTCAGACTTTAGTAAAGCATTTGATAAAGTCCATACTCTGGCTATTAAACTAAGGATATATGGAATCATGAGTAGCACACACGACCAGATAATGGATTTCCCCACTAACCGTAAACAAGTCGGAATTGAAGGTGCAATGTCAGAGTCAGTTCCAGTACTATCAGGTGTGCTCCAAGGTACCGTTCTGTATCACCTCTTGTTCCTTATCTACATCAATGATTTCCCTGAAAGATTGTCGCCAAGAACTCAACTGAGACTTTTTTTTGCGTATGACAGCCTTTTGTACAGAACAACAAGACAGAAGGAGGACTCAGAAACTGTTCAGCAAGATCTTGATAACCTACAATTATAGGGAAATGACAGTTTTATGGAATTTCACCCACTATAAATGTCAAGTCCTGAAAATTACCAACAAAAGGACAATAATACCATCAATATAAACACAGCACCACACTAGAAGAAGTCACCAAAGCAAAATATCTCGGAGTAACGATAAATAATCGCCTGGTCTGGAAAGACAACATTGTAAATATATGCAGAAACTCCACCATGGGATTCTTGAGGAGACGCCTCTTCGACTGCAAAGAAAACATAAAAGAGATATGCTATAAAGCTTATGTTAGACCAACACTCGAGTATAGCTGTACGGTATGTGACCCCTATCCCTACTCGGAAATTAAGGAAAGAGGATCCATCCAACAAAGAGCTATAAAATTAGTTCAACAAAATCCTAGAAACAAACCAAAGCCATATATGACATCCCATTTGGAACCATCGAAGGAAAGGAGAGAGAAGAATAAACCAAATGTATTTTACAAAGGCCAGAAATATAAGGACATGTTGCCATTACAGGGCCTCTAACCAATCAAGAGAAAACTGACAAATTTATGTTGCCACAATCTAGAGTGGACTTCCATATTCACTCGTTTCTGCCTTCAACTATAAGACTATGGTAAAACTTGTATAGCTCCCGGTAAAACAATTGCGAATGCTGAGCTGGTGAGTCTTCCATGAGGAAGTTTCAGCTTGAAGAGGGAGAAGAAGACCTAATTACCGGATCTATTTTGATCGTTGATGGCTCGATTTATGTTAATTTCTCCAATACAGCAGTATAATAAGTTTAATAGATGACTGCCTGATCATAATAGCCTTTATTTATAAATAAGCAAAATTCGTAATTTAATACCGAAGCATATAGCAGAACTTTTAATTAATTCCCTTGTTTTATCTAAATTACACTATTGTAACTCCCTTTGGGCGAATTTAGCTAAAGACAAAATGAACAAACTTCAGGTTGCTCAAAATAACGCAGCCAGACTCATTGTACACAATAACAAAAAATACCCGTCAGCAACTCTCTTTCTCCATGAGTTACATTGGCTTCCTGTGGAAAAAAGAGTTGCGTACTGTTGTTACAAATCCTTGAGCACCAACAGTCCCTCCTATATTAAAGACCTTCTAAACATAGATGTCCCCAACAGAAACTTGAGGTCAAGCAATGACCAATCAATCCTTGTCAAACCTAAGTCATTGCGTAAAATAGGTGAACAATCTTTTCAATTTTCGGCCCCTCATTTTTGGAACTCTCTCCCATCACACGTGAGATGCTCGGATTCGTTGACAACGTTCAAATCTCGCTAAAAGTTTTATCTTTTTACGTCATAAGTCATAATGTTGCAATACTATTATCATATTTTGTTGTTGTTAAATTGAATTCGTATCACGTTTCCATCAAACTCGTCTTACTGTAATATGTTTTGTTTTATATCACTGTAAAGCGCTTAGAGCCTGTGACAACGGGGTAAAGCGCCATATACATGCCATTAATTATTATTTATTTCTCCGCAACTGTTACGGGTTCTCCACTAGTATTTTTTTAATGACAATAATTAATTTTGGTTTCATTCTAAGAGAGGTAAGCAATGAATTGTTTTTAACATGACTAGATATTTCATGGATTGTCTCCCATTGATAATAACTCTCGTAGCCGAAAATGAAGATAAAAGTCTTTTCTGTTTGGAGGGGAAAATAATCTGGGGTTTTCTGTGTTTTCAACCAAGAAAGAGGAGAGTCTATTTATAAATCTAAGGTTATTGATCCTTTTATTGCTTCCGGGTTGCCGGGTTGTGTTTGGTACATCACTTGGATGAGTCTTTTTCCTCAGGATTACAAGTGAAGTGATTATAAGACAAATGGAAATTGGACAAGATTTGCCAATTGTATCTGTGTGTGTTGTCAGTGACCCTACAAAACTTCCCCCGAACTATACGTTGGTAGGTGTTTCTATCAAACTAAAAAACAAAACGTTGATATTCCTTGGTAATTAAAAGCTTAACTGTCTGTGCTTAGACGAGTTTAGAGAGTATGATGAATTCTCTAGGCCAAGACTTGGGCCAAGATAGGTATCTATCTAGACCTTTATTATTAAATTATGATGTTTTATTTGTACTTGTACAACTATCTAGAAGTTGAGTCTGAGTAGACTCTCTCTCTCAATCATTGATCAATCTCTCTCTCTCTCTCTCTCTCTCTCTCTCTCTCTCTCTCTCTCTCTCTCTCTCTCTCTCTCTCTCTCTCTCTCTTCCCCATCCTTTCAAAATAAATCTCCAAAAATTAAAAAAGGCTGAATCAGTTTCTAGGCAATTTGGAGGTGACAAGCAATAATTCCTGTATTTTTAGATTTAGAGGCCCTGTCTCTCCACACACTAGCTTTCGAACTCCAAATGATTCTCTCTTTCATTCATTCATATGAAAATGAAACCCTAATAATAATAATAATAATAATAAGATTTCAGACTTTGGATGGGCTCATCTACTACTATAAATGTTGAGATACATTTTGAATGCAAAAACATATCTCTGTGCAGAAGTAAAAAGCGACGTTATAAACATATATTCTTTAAATTAGAGATGAAGTGAGTAGAAAAGTGCCAGAAGACAATGGCAATAGACATTTAGCTCAATTTTTTTTTTCCATCAACACTTGAATTATAAATTTTGTGTTATTCGACCTATCATCTCATTCAGTGAACGGGCACCTATGTTTGTTATTATATATATGTTTTTTTATTATTTTTTTTTTCTTTATATTTATATGCATTAATTTTTTAAATATGTACTTTTTGAGACTGGAGCAGAGATGAATATTACAATTTAAATTTTTTATAGAAAGCAGTAAAAGAGAGAGAAAAATAAAATTATAAGAAAAAAAAAAGGGGGGGGGGGGGGGGATAATTTAACATTTGCAACACTCTGTAGAAGTAGAAATGAGACGACAAAAAAAAAGTGTCAGAACCACGATACGTCACACAACAACGATTTCGACAAGCCTTTTGAGACAGACGACTTAATCATTCGATCATGACATCCACATGAATGTCAACTCATATTGTGTATATATATTGTAATTGTAACCTACTATCCATCGACTTGATTTATTGTTGGGTAATTTCATTCTTTTATTAATATTTTATCGACTTTACTTATTTTCTATGTGCATTTCAAACGTTTTATATTCAGGAAAGTGAATAAATGTTTAAAAGAACGGAGTTTCAAAAAAGTGTCTGTGTATAATCAGCGGTTGTTATTGACAGATACAGTCTGTGAATAATCATCCTTTACTGTAAACGTTTTAGAGTTTGAGTCAAAAATCACAGCACCACATTTTGTAACTTTGGGAGAATTTGCTATATTCTGTGTGCACAGGAGTTGGAATGGACTATGGTTATTCAATGATGCTTTAAGGCCTTTAATTTGAATCATTGATGATTAAAGACAGACACGTCTGCCAATAATCACAGCCATTGACTATAACTATTGTTATAGTGCTGAGCTGAACAGTGACAGTAACTAGTGTGTATGGGTTTTAAGTTTGTTTTTCTTCTTTCTTTTTTAATTTAAATTGTGATTTTCTCTTTTGAATAATAAGTAAATATCAAGCCTCATTGTGTCAAACTCAAATAAGAATTAGATTTGGTTTACCATCAAATTTAGCTCTCACGAGTAATTGAATTGGTATCTTGTTTGGTTTGGTTTGATTTTTTTTTTTATGTTCTTGTTCTTGTAAGAGTTTTCTATTTTTGTCTTCTTTCATTATTCAGATTGATAAAACTCTTGAAAAAAGTGACGATGCTGACCTATGGAAAGACAGACTCTGGGGACGGAGAGTGATGCGTTACTTGTGTGTTCGTCGACAAATTCCAACTAGTGTAAGTGTTTGTGGAGTTGATAATTGAACAGTATTAGGTCTTGTAATATGGTAACAATCTCAAGCTTTGTTGATCATTATCATAATCCAAATGGATTGGAATAATCACAAGCAACTATGGTCGTTGTGTTGTGTTCTTGGCATAGGTTCTTAAGGTAATGATGGTCATTCCTATTTCTGTTCTCTTTCAGCCTCAACCCAAGCTATATAAAACCAGAAGAAACCAGAATAGACAAAAACTTCAAGGGCTTGAAGGTTCTACGGTCTCCTCGCCTTCCTCTCCACCTTCACCTCTTTCTTTCCTCTTGTGCCATTCTCAAAATTTGACTCATCATTTCAATCCGGTTTTATTGATTATGTCTGGATGAACTGAATGAAGAAAATTTAGTGTTTAAGTAAGAATGATCAGAATTATGGAGTTTACTCATTTTCAAGTTATTTGTAAATAATAGAAATTCACTCTGCTTATTAGAGGGCTCGTATTTTTATGCATATTTGTTGACTTAAGCTTAAAGTCTCATTTTGAACACCAGGTTCATTCCAACATGATATCATTTGAAAAGATCTGTTACAATTGTGATTTTCATGATGAGATGATTTTATTTTCAAGTGTGATGATGTTTTCCAGACAGAGGATGTTCTGGTGGATGCAACCCTAATCAATGAGCGGGACGAACCTCCTCCTGGCTTCACAGTTGTTGAGAATACCCATGATTCAGGTCAGTATGTTGTGATGATGATAGTTGATGAAGATAGTAATAATAATAATAATAATCATAATAATAATAATAACAATAATCTTGATGATGATGATGATAATAGTAATAGTGATGATGGTGGTAATATATTATTATATATAATAATAATAATTGTTATAATGATGATAATAATCTTGATGATGATGATGGTAATATATTATTATTTATAATAATAATAATAATAATAGTTAATAATGATAATATTCTTGAATGATGAGAGTAGTGATGTTGATGGTAATATATTATTATTTATAATATAATAATAATAGTTATAATAATTATAATAATCTTGATGATGATGATAAATGTAATGATGATAGACTCCGGCACAGTTTTCTCAAAATTATTCCACTGTCCCGAATTTTTTCCTTATTATTCTTTGTTATCATTCCATTCCTTCCTAGAAATTTTTTTTTTTACCTCAAACTTGTTTCACCAAGCCAACATAAAAAATAATCAATTAATTAAAGTTTTTTTTTTTTTTTAATGGCACCCCTTGATTTCAATCACTGACATCTTACTGTGATATTGGCAGTTACTGATGTGTGTATCTATCTACACTGCATGTGTGTGTGTGCGCAATATATAATACACATGCAGACACACACAGCCACTCACACACTCCATCACAATTTTGCATAAAGGACACTTCTCTGCTATCACTTCGCCATTAGTTCCAATTTTAATGCCACATGTCATGATGTGCTAGTGGTTGGCTTCAGCGGTAAATGGATGTTGAGACACAGCAATTTCTCACACACACACACACATACCCCTTGTAACATATCAATAAAGTAAATAATAAAAAAGTTCCCTTTTTCATCCTCATGCGGCAATTTGTCTTAGGGTTTAATATATTGAGCTTTTATATAGCGCAATATCCACTTAACTTGCTCAAAGCGCTTTACAAGGGGTCCCTGGTCAACAGCAACATTTAACATGTAGGACGAGACATGACGCCTGTTAGGTGATATTACAATTTTTCGGACAAATACAACGCTGTTAACGGCCAGGTACTCATTTTACACCTGAGTACGGTGAGAGAATGTGAATAAAGAGTCTTTTCCAAGGACTCAACTATGCGTCGAGCGAGGCTCGAACCCAGGACCTTCGGATCCGAAAGCGAGTGTCATACCACTAGACCACATAGCCGCACATAGCCGTTTATTCAAAGGGAAGACTGAGATAACCCTAGTATCAGCCACAGCACAGCGCCACAACTTGAGCTAGGGAGAGATGGCCTGTTGACAGCCATGTAACTAAGTGGATATTTCAAGTTAGGTATCTTTCGCGTGCACAGCAAAGACCATGCTCTGAGCCAGACTGACCTCCCCCCCCCCCCCCCCCCCCCCCCCCCACATCATGGCAATGTTCAGTTTCCTCACTCAAACGTTTTTGCATATCCTGAGGAGTTTGAGGAAACCATGCTGGAGTATAGTATTATTGTTAATATTGATGATATTAATAATAATAATAACAAGGAATAATAATAATAATAATAGCAACAACAAGGAATAATAATGAAAATAAGGAATACTAATAATGATACTCTTGATGCTGGTTATCATACTATTATTATTATTATTATTATTATTATTATTATTATTATTATTATTATTATTATTATTATTATTATTATTATTATTATTATCATCATTATTATTAATTATAAATTCTGTTTCCAGCATCTACGAGGGCTCTTTCAGAAATAACCGAAAAATGCCCATTGCTCAGCAACCAGTGGAGATTTTTTAAATTCTGTAAACGATATGATATTCCTTATTTCCTTACGGATATTCCCAGAAATTATGAAGTGCATCATTTTGCACAATGAATTTCTAGACGATTTTAAAGATGGCGGCCCACCTTGAAACTTGGTCAAAGGAGGAAATCAGAGCTGTCATACGTTTTTTGAACGCCAAAAGTCTGAATCCTACCGAAATTCATAAAGAACTTCAGAGTGTATATGGTGAGCATGTTATAAGCCGTACACAAGTCTATCACTGGTGTAATTTGTTTGAAGCCGGCCATTCTGACTTGACAGACAGGGAAGGGAGAGGGCGTTCGATAACTGCGACGTCAGAAGACAATGTGAAGCGAGTTGATGAGCTTATTCGTCAAGACAGGAGGTTGAAACTTCATGAAATCGCAAGCAGTCTTGAAATTTCGGAAACTTCTGCCCATAGAATTGTATTTGATGAACTTGGCTATAGAAAAGTCAGCGCAAGATGGGTTCCTAAGCAATTGACAGACAATCATAAAGAACAAAGATTGGACATCTGCAGGGAACTTTTGAGAAGAAGCAAGAGCTCACGCAGGGTTCACGGGCATACTGCCAACGCCGGCGGAGACTTTCTAGGGTATGATGTGACTTTTCTTGACAGCATAGTCACCGGTGATGAGACTTGGTTGCACCATTGCACCCCAGAAACAAAGCAAGATTTGATGACATGGAAACATCCATCCTCCCCTGTCGCAAAGAAATTCAAAGTCATGCGGTCAGCAAGAAAATAATGGGAACTGTTTTCTGGGACAGTCTTGGTGTTATTCTGTTCAAAACCTTATAACCTGGAGAAACAATCAATGCTGCAAGGTACTGCCAAACTCTTGACAAGCTTAGGGAGGCCATTCGCAGAAAGCGCCCAGGGCAGTTGACCAACTAGGTAATTTTGCAACACGACAACGCTACACCCCACACAGCACGAGTGACGCAAGGTTGGCTAGAGAAATATGTAATATGGATGGGAGATTTTGCCACACCCACCACACAGTCCAGACTTCGCACCATCTGATTATCACCTCTTTGGGCCACTGAAACGTGAGCTGGCAGGAAAGCGCTTTGATGTCGATGAAGAGCTTGTTGACCATGTGCGGAAATGGCTACAAAACCTTGACAGAAATTTCTTCCGAGAGGGTATCTATTCCATGGTGCGGCGTTGGCAGAAGTGTGTCGACAGACTTGGCTGTTACGTAGAGAAATGAAGGACGAGTCAAGGTATGAACACGTGCAAGAATTTTGTTGATAGCATAAAAAACGCGGATTTTACAGGCATTTTTCGGTTAATTATGAAAGAGCCCTCGTAGCTTGCCCTGACATAATACCCTTTTGAGACAGTAGTAGCACACACATCATTTTAACACATCTGTGCCTCATTGATTAGGTGAAAAGGCAACCAAGAAAAAACTAATCTGCCTGAGATGGATGGTCCCCACCATGACGAGTGATGCCATCACAGAACTCATATTTATCAACCAGAGACAGAGACGAGCTCCCGTCGGATATACCATGGTCGGGTTAGTAGTCAGTTTTATTTAATTTTCTTTCTTTTCTTTTTTCTTTTTTTTTTACTTTTTGTTGGGTTTTATTTTATTTTTTTTTTGTTTTGTATTTTTTGAACGGGGGTTGATTTTGTGGGTGTTTAAAAAAAATTTGTTTGTTGTTGTTATATTGATTTGGTGATTTATATATTTATATATAATTGGAAAAACTATTATACAATATTGGAGCCACCTCACACAGGAAATACTGGAAACAGCCAAGGCGACCCGATCTTTCGGTCGAGACGCGAAAGGCATTTAAGTCAAGTAAGTCATAATCATAGGATGAATTACAGTACACTCTGGATACGTCGATGTTGCTTGAGTCGATTTTTTTTCCTGGACCCTCCCCCTTTTTCCTATATAACATTAGTAAAAATAACAAACACTCAACATAAGTCGATGTTCTTATCACTATCTGGGTGAGGTTGCTGATCTCCCAAAGTGGGCAAGGAGGTTTTTTACTGTGTCTTCTATCCCCTTATATCTGTTTTCCAACATGCTTTCTGTCTTTGTCTTGGAATGAGATTACTTGGTTTTGTCCTGGCTCTGGCCGGAGTCCTAGCTGGGAGAGAAACAGTCAAATTCTTAGTTATTGTTTTGGGAGATGATTTTTTTTTCCTTGTAAATCATCTCTCTGTTATGTATTATTATATGTTATTTTGAATGTATAATGAATGTAAGCATTTGAGTGATTACTCTTTGTTGGATTTTGTGCTTGTGTCGGTTGAGACATATAGGTGATCTCAGACTAAGTACATTGGTGGTGTGCTCTTGGAATCTACATCTGATCCCTATTTGTTCCCAGTTCCCCTATGTCTTACTTTTTCTTGGGTGCTTTAATTGTAATTCTAGAACTTTTTACTATCCCATTTTCTTCCTTTTTACATATCCCCTTATATCTGTTTTTCAACTTGCTTTCTGTTTTCGTCTTGGGATGAGATTACTTGGTTTTGTCCTGGCCCTGGCCGGATACCCTAGCTGGGGAGGTATAGTTAGTCTTGGGAGATGATATTTTTTTTTTTGTCTTGTAAATCATTTTTCTGTTATGCTCTGTATTGTGTTTTATTTACATATTATATATGATTTGTAAACATTTGAGTGTATTCCTCTTTTTTGGGGACCTGTTCTTGTGTCTGGATGAGAGTTTTAGTTGATCTCAAACTAAGTACTTTGATAGTGTGCTCTTGGAATCTACATCTGCTGTTTCCTGAACCAATTTCCCTTTGTCTTACCTTTTCTTGGGTGCTTTAATTGTAACACTAGAACTTTTTACTAACCCATTTTCTTCCTTTTTACTAGCATTGATATGACCTGAATGTGTTGCAAGCTCCGTAACACCCTTAAAAACAAACAAACTTATCACTCATGACCCTAATATAATCACGAATAAACAAGTTTTTCCATTGGTTAAAAAAGCTACCAGTAAGAATTTTCATTGGTGAAGAATATCTACAAATGATTGGTGTACACCGATATGACGTAGGTGCTTTGCGTAACGTCTGTGCTTTATGTACATAAGCAGTATCGAATAGCTTTGATTTATCCATCTCACTTTTTACATTGTCACAACTTCAAGTCAAGATTTTTTTTTTCTAATCCCAGGTCAGCCTTAATGATTCTCTTAATTAATATCGGTTTTATCAAAAAATTCAAATAAATTACAATGACAAACAAAAGGTTGACAATCCTATCACTGAAAAGAAAGATTGAGCTGAACTATGCAGTTGAAAAGTCTGGGATATGGCAGAAAATCATCACAGAGGAAATTGGCACACTAGCCATTTCAGTCTGGATGATTTACAAGAAGTATGACCACTACAGGGACCGCTACTTCTCTGGTCAATTTGATGCGACCAGGCAACGTCAGCAGAAAGCATGACATGTCAGACCATATTTATACTAGATTGGCTTGCTTTGTCCACACACATTTTTGCTCAGTTGGTTACACTTCGGTTAATTTGATTTTTGTGAAGTCGATTTATTTATTTTTGCTCCCCTGGGCATCGTCTTTTCCGGAGTTTACTGTGTATATATTAAATTTTGCTTTCTTTTTACCTTGAGTATATTTTCTCTCCATCAAATAATTCTAATTTAAATTCAACATTCCTTATTTCTTGATTAAAGAGAACATTTTCATCATGGCTAAGTTCAACTATAATAGAAACTTTTATGATTGATTTTCTAAGCGAAAATGCACCATTTTGACCTATATTACTGATTTCTACAATATCATAAATAGTATCATCCTACAACTACTATAATTTCCCCTTACCTTACATTATATTTTACCACTTATAAGACATGCGAGTGCATTAGGTTGCACTTGGTAGGCAGCTGAATTTTTTGACCTTGTAATTTAAGCCTTTTTATTGTCTCATTAAAAAGCTTTTCTTACTATCTTTAAACCATCTTTGCCAATTACAGGGATATCAACAATTTGTCTCTATGTTACAAGATGGGTCGTATCCCAACCCCTGACCAGGGCAGTGCAAATCAAGAAAATACAGGGCTAAGCTACAGCATGTGAGTTCATCTCTTCCACTTCTCTTTACAACCAATACCATCCTGTTTTTTGAGGAGCAATGAATTTCCATGAATGTTCTCATCATTGTTTTTTTAAAAACTGGTCTACTGTTGTTGCCGATACTATTTCATCTTGCAAAACGTTCCAGTCCCGTCCAGATTTAGGAAAGAAACATTTTTGCTTATAAGTTGGAGCCTTTTCCAAATTGTATTCTTTACTGCATAAGAAAGCGATTAGTTAGCTACGTA
This sequence comes from Berghia stephanieae, assembly GCF_034508935.2. Lineage (NCBI taxonomy): Eukaryota > Metazoa > Mollusca > Gastropoda > Nudibranchia > Aeolidiidae > Berghia > Berghia stephanieae. Next base: position 13,119,897 of record NC_088368.1, on the reverse strand, counting down.
CTTGTATCTGTGGAGTGTAAAATGCTGCTAGAAATCTGTAAATGTGAAAACTCTCTTATCAAAGCTATTATCAATATAGATATTTGTTTCTCTTATCAAAGCTATTACCATTATAGATATTTGTTTCTCTTATCAAAGCTATTACCATTATAGATATTTGTTTCTCTTATCAAAGCTATTAATATTATAGATATTTGTTTCTCTTATCAAAGCAATTACCATTGTAGATATTTGTTTCTCTTATCAAAGCTATTAATATTATAGATATTTGTTTCTCTTATCAAAGCTATTACCATTATAGATATTTGTTTCTCTTATCAAAGCTATTAATATTATATATATTTGTTTCTCTTATCAAGCTATTATATTAAGATATTTGTTTCTCTATCAAAGCTATTACCATTATCGATATTTGTTTCTCTTATCAAACTATTAATATTATAGATATTTGTTTTCACTTATCAAAGCAATTACCATTATAGATATTTTTCTCTTATCAAGACCTATTAATATTATAGATATTTGTTCTCTTATCAAAGCTATTACCATTATAGATATTTTGTTTCTCTTATCAAAGCTATTAATATTATATATATTTGTTTCTTTTATCAAAGCTATTACTATTATAAATATTTGTTTCTCTTATCGAAGCTATTACTATTAAAGATATTTGTTTCTCTCTGGTTTTAACTTGCTTGAGTGACCCAATTTTGTCGATCGGAAAACTGAACTGATCAAAGCTGCTCTCCCACTGGTTGAAATTTTCACATTGCTCATGCAATCACTTTGTTAATTTTTTTCCACAGGACTCCTTCAGGTGCACCAGGATTGTCATATGGCCCCACACCACCCGGTGGGCCAGTGGGGATGGGAGCCCACACTAGAACACCTGGTGGTGACAGTCATCAACCTAGTGCAATGCCTCCTCCACAACAACACGTTACTCGTAATTATTTTTATTTTTCTTTCTTTTCATTTCTTAAGGGAGGGGGGGGGGGGGGTTCTCTGCCTTATTTGTAGTGAATTAAACAAAAAATATATTCGTATTCTTCCTTCATAAAAATAAATTCATATTTTAAATGCTGTCCTATCATTTTCACAGTCGTCTTCATCATCATCATCATCATCATTCATTACACAGTTGCTTTGGAAAGAGGAGTATACATCTTAATCTTCAACATCTTTTGTTAACTGTCTTGATGATTGAAATAAAACATGGATGTAACGACTTCTTACATCATTATAATGTTTGGATATCCTCACTATTTGGATAACAGAAAGGGGGAGATGATTGTACTTAGGTTTATAGATAAAAATAACAGAAACACTGACACTGACACGGTTAGTGTCAGACTTTGATGATATATAGAGTGCCCAATCACTTTTTGTTTTTCAAATCATAAAATAACATTTTAATATAAATTTGGGTTTTGGTCTTCAAGCATGTCTGTATTTTTAATTAAGCGATATTGCCTTCAACATTTTTCACAGCACTGTCTGGTATACAATGGAAGATGAATCCTCGTTATGGCCTCATGATGGAATTACAAAATGTGAGTAATGATATTTTAATATTTTACTCTTTACTCTCTGAGCATGGCTAAGTGGTATAGTTTTTACTTTTTACTCGAAAGGTACCAAGTTCGACTACCCTCAGCGTTGTGTGGCCTTGAGCAAGTCACCTCACCATAGCTCACTTTGCAGCACCGTTGACGATTGGGTTCTTTCAGTCTTACTCAAAAAGACACTCATGATCATTTTGCCCTGATGATAAATAAATTGAATTTTATTTATTTATTTATGATTTTTTTTTTCCTGTCTAAATGTTATCACTGCATAAATCTAGTATTGTTCGGAAATGAATCAAATGAATGAGAAGAATAGGATTGAAAGACAGAATGATGAGATTAGACTTATTTGTGTTTTTTATAGTTTCAGAAAAAAAGAACATTTATATAGCACAAAATCTACTAAACATGCTCAAAATGCTTCATACAGGGTTCCAAGCCACCAAACAGCAACATTTAATATGCAGGACGATACATGACACCTATAATTTTATTTATTTTTTTTCAAGACAAGGCTGTTAACAGTCAGCTACTCATTTTACATTTTGGGTATGTGGGAAGGACTCGTCTTTGCACCACTCAGCAGATTGGAACTCGAACCTGGGGCCTGACTGATGTGAAGGCACGTGCATACCAGAAGGTCATAAAGCCACACAAAACATGGGCAGTGTCTCTTCCAAAACAAGAATTTAATTTATTTAAAATATTATCATTTAGATTTTATACTCGTCCCAATATGATACCAGGAGAAGGCATTGAGTTACAATTTTGGGAGGGGGGAGCAGTGATGCCAACCTTACGTAAAAAATGCGTATTTTTACGCATTTTCATTCATTGTACACATTTTTCTGAGGATTGTACGCATAATTAAATTTCTATTATTCAAGCATTTTTAGCATTAATGCACTTTTTGGTGTCCTTACACACTAAATGTTTCTTGACCCATCAGAATTATACATGGATCTGGAAGTTGATACTATTTATCATCTATAAAGTGTAAGCTTATTCATTATTTCAAATATTGATTATATCATTGCTAGTATGGTCTAATTGCCCATTATCAGATTTAGTGCTAATTATCGAGTTTGCAGAATTGTACGCATTTTTTCAAAATCTTATTCATTTTGGCTCTCCATTATACACATTTACATGGGCTAGGGTTGGCAGCACTGGGGGAGCACAGAGGGAAGAATGTCAGTTGGACGAGGCTCTAGATTTCAGCATTGAGAATCTCATTCTGGACATATCAAGTGGGTTTTAACAATCAAACCAAGATACTTGTTAATAAGGAAAAATTTACTGTATCTGAAGGAAAAAAACCCAAAAAAACACCTCTGAATCAGCAAAAGACTGACTTCAAAAAGATCAAAGGGGAAACTCAAAGAGAATGCCATAGAACCCACAGAAAGTATATTGACAAAATAATCAATGATGAGAGTAACAATATGTTTAAAAACTCTGGTCGTATATCAAGAGCAAAAATAGAGACAAAAATGGAATTGATTCACTCAAAGACAACAACAAAACATTCCAATCCAACCCAAAATTAAGGTCATTTTATTGAATGACCAGTTTTCTCTGATTCAACAATCACAAAGATTTATATTTCACGTGACCAAGACAATTTGGACATTCCTATAATGGAGGAATCAAATTCTCAGAGAGAGGTGTCACAACGCTTCTAAATGCAATTAAGGAATTCAAAGCAACTGGTTCTGATGACATACCAGGAAAATTAATGAAAAAACTGCTTAGACGAACTAGCACCTATATTAACACACATTTTCCAGAGTTCACTTAGCCAAGAGAAAGTACCTGATGATTGGAAAAAAGGAAAAATAACATCGATTTACAAAAAAGGAGAGAAAAACTAAAGCAGAGAATTAAATACCAATATCTATTACATCAATCACCATTAAAATTCTGGAACATGTCATATTTTCTTACATTATGAATCATATAGAGGCCAGTAAAATCTTAACACAATCAAACATGGTTTTTAGGCCATGTGAAACAGCTGATCACAACAATCAATGACCTAGCAGAAAACATAAAGGATTACAAACGTATGCCATTTTGTTAGACTTCAGCAAAGCTTTTGACAAAGTTCATCATCATACATTGTCACTGAAATTATGGAGATATGGAAAAAACATTCCATTGAATTATGTCCTTCTTGACTAATCGAAAACAGGCAGTTGTCGTTGATGGTGGGTCATCAGTCAGACCAAGTGGTGTTTGGTGTTCCTGGGGGTAAAGTTCTTGCCCCTCTCCTATTCTTAATCTCCATTAATGATATGACAGAAAGACTTACACCAGGAACCCAAGTGAGATTGTTTGCAGATGACAGCCTTCTATATCAGACAATAAGAACTATTTATCTTACAATGCTGGGAACTAAAAAAAAAGCATGGGATTCCATCCTTGGAAGTGCCAGGTTCTAAAATTTACAAACAACAGGAAAATCATACATTCAACATACGCAATACATAACACTGCACTAGAAGAAGTGAGTAAGCCGAAATATCTAGGAGTAAAATAAACTAATTAACTGAATTGGAAAGATCATTTTACAAACATAATCAAAAAAGCAAACTCCTCTTTAGGCTTCTTCAAGAAGAAACTTGTACGACAGCAGGAGGGACATAAAATTAAAGTGCTACAAATCCTTTGTTAGACACACTAGAAAATAGTAGCTCTGTCTGGGACTCTCATCACATATCAGAAATCCAAGATATCGAATGAATTCGAAACAGAGCAGTGAATTTTATAAATCAAAACAACAAAGATTTAAAAATATGTTGATTTAGATCTTGAACCACTACAACTAGAAGAAAGTAGTACAAAGTAACAATATTTTGCAAAGGCCTAAAGGACTGAGTTAAATTACCCCTCTGTGATATTCAACAATATAAGAGGAAGTTTATGGTTCCCCACTCAAGAGTGGATACCCACTTGTACATGTTCATATCATCAACATTGAGACAGGGGAATAGTCTTGCATCTCCAATTAAATAAAAATACTGTGGTCTGTGGAATTGAAGTTCTGGGTGAGATCTTTGACCTCCCATGATGGGCAGGAGGTCACGCTGTGTCTTCTATCTCCTTATATCTGTTTTCCGAATTGCATTCTGTCTTTGTCTTGGAATCAGATTACTTGGTTTTGTCCTAGTCCTGGCTGGAGTCTTTGACTGCAAGGGAAACAGTCAAATGTCTAGTTATAGTTTTGGGAGATCTCTCTGTTATGTATTGTTATATATATGTTGTTTTGAATGTATAATGAACGCATTTGAGTGTGTTCCTCTTAGTGGGATCCTGTGTGCTTGTGTCTGAGTGAGACTTTTCGGTGATCTCAAACAATGACAGTGTGCTCTTGGAATCTACATCTGTTACCTATTTGTACCATTCCCCTTTGTGGTACATTTTCTTGGCTGCTTTTTTCTTTTGACAATTCCATTTTCTTCCTTTTTACTGGCACTGAAATGACCTAAATGTATCACAAGCACCATAAAACCCTTAAAAACAAAACAAATACAAACAATATTGAAATTACAGACCTAAAGGGAAGAAGAAGAAAAAGAGGGGGGTTGGAGCAATTATCTTAGCCACAAATAGTCGTTTTGCGAGGCTGCACTGCAACTGATGCTTGGATTAGCTCTTTTTTTCCTGGGACAGCCCTGAAGATAGATTCCCCTGATAATGAATGAAGAGATTTTTTATTCAATTTTTTTTTTATGTTTTTTTTTCCAATTATGGATATATAATCGAATATTGTTTGGGTTTTGTTTTTGTTTTTTTCATCCAAGTGTTTACAGATAGTATTTAAAATGGAATTTACAGTGGATTCCGCTTAAGATAAACTCTTTGGGACCATGAAAAATATGATCTTAAGTAAGGTTTATTTTATCCATTATTAATTTAGCTCAAAATGAGTAAGTGGTGACTAACCTCCCCTGTTTATCATTGATGCATGGATTCTTGTAATTTGATAGCCTATATGTTTTGTTGGTTTTCTTTGGACGGGGAAGGGGGAAAAGAGGGCTACTGTGGCAGAAAACAGTTTATTTTAACTGGATCGAGATTGATTTGTCTTTATGTAAACATCCTTTGGTTAGTTGGCTTGTGAAGAAAAAAAAAAGACTGGATCAGATGGAAAGCTTAAATTATGGGAGATTTTATCTTATCTGGACTCAACTGTAGTTTCATATGCCCCACTGAAGTATTTGCGAGGTGTATTGAGCACGGTTGACTTACTTGACTTAGATGCCTTTCGCGTCTCGACCGAAAGATCGGGTCGCCTTGGCTGTTTCAAGTATTTCCTGTGTGAGGTGTCTCCAATATTGCCGGTCCTCTGCTAGGGTTCTCAGATTTTCAAGGTCCCCTGCCGTTATGAGACAAATGCTTTGTCCAAGTGTTGTGAGGTTTTTGTTTAGGATCACAGGGAGTGTTGTGATCGGTCTTCCTCTGAAAAGGTTCCCGTGTTTTTGGAAGTATCCCGACATGGCTTGGTTAGCTGGTATGTTTTTGTCCCTGCGTAGTATGTGACTGAAAAGTTGCCATCGTTGTTGTAAAATGTCAAGGGAGATTGGTCTTTCTTTTGTGATCTTATAGAGTGATTCATTTGAGATCTTTTTTGGGTATTTGATGTCCAGTACCCTTCTTAGCTGTGTGCGATGGAAGGCATCCAGATGTTCTTCTTCGGATTTTGTCAACGCCCAAGTGCCGCAGTTATACAGAAGTACCGGTTTTACAAGAGCACGGTACAGTTTCAGTTTGGTTTTTCTCTTTATTTTGTCACCTCTAATCCATACATTGGTGAGTTTACTGAGTGCAGCGTTTGATAGCTGTTTTCTTCTTTGTACATCCTCGGTGTCTCCAATTAGTGAGCCTACTTTTTTTGTTCTTTTCCATTCCTCTTTGTTCCTCGATATTGTTGTAAATTCGGTTTTATAGTCATTGACTTGGAGGTTATATCTCATGAGGGTATTTTGTATGATGTCTATATTTGCTGGTGTTGATCCAATAAAATTGACATCATCTGCAAAGGCGATTTCTCTAGGGATTGCATTCTCAATATGAGTCGTTGGTTTTGGAATGACTTTTCGAACTTCTTTCAGGGCGTATAAGTATAAGTATATTGTGAGCACGGTTGATCTGTGTAAATTGGTAGAAAACAGTTTATTTTAATTGGATCGATATTGAGCACGGTTGATCTGTGTAAATATCCTAATACAAAGATGTTCAAATTTATTTTATTTCAATTTCAGATTGCTAATCATTTTGCCTTTATCTGCTTTTTTTCCTTTCAGCTAACTATTCCTGAAATTCGAGGCAAGACATTGGAAGAAATTGAAAGACAGGTAGGTTGATGAAATATGTTATATATAGTATATTTACTTAAAATGTCAATTATAACATTGCTTGTATGATCTAATTTGGCCATCAGCAAATTTCGAGCTCGTTACCATTTTAACCAGGATTATACACATTTTTAAAAAAAATATGACTCATCTTGGCTGTCCATTGTAAACATTTACATGGTCTGGGGTTGACAGCTGTGGGTATTGTGTCAGAATTAACTTGATGTTGAATTTTAAATCAAATTTATCAGAATTAGGAACTTCACATATTACGTCATAATGAAAAATAATTCTCTTTCTTGCCTTCCCCCCCAAAAAAAAGATGGCGTGATAAAAAAAAAAAAAAGAAAGAAAGAAAGAATAATTAACTGAAAACTGTCTCGCTACGATATTATGTCTGGGTAAACCTAATGCTTTGAATTCGATTTTATGTTTAATTTATGAAAATGGGTGGAATTAAATCGGAACCCGGAGCCTCTCCATTACCACTCTTTCGTTAGTAAACAAACATTACAGTCAGCATGGTGTTAAATGATTTGTGAAACAGTTGGTCGCTGTTGTAGTGGGTGGGGGAAGGGAAAGGTTTTGCGTGAAACAACACAAAGTGTTTGTTTACCACTACACAATACAAATGTTTGTTTACCACTACACAATACAAAGTGTTTGTTTACGACTACACAGTACAAAGTGTTTGTTTACCACTACACAACACAAAGTGTTTGTTTACCACTACACAATACAAAGTGTTTGTTTACCACTACACAATACAAAGTGTTTGTTTACCACTACATAATACAAAGTGTTTGTTTACCACTACACAATACAAAGTGTTTGTTTACCACTACACAATACAAAGTGTTTGTTTACTGCTACACAATACAAAGTGTTTGTTTACTGCTACATAATACAAAGTGTTTGTTTACCACTACACAACACAAAGTGTTTGCTTACCACTCTATCCCCGTCCCACATGGGGACACACTTGTTTTAGATTTAAATTGGTTCCTAAATTTTTTGTTCATTTGTGGGAAACAAAATAATGCGTGTTGTGTCGTTTTACAAATGTCACTGTATTGTATGAATGCTTGCTTGTACATTTATGCCAGCCAAATGAGATTTGAAATGTGCAAAATGGAAATTTAGTGCCATACCCGTTTAAGAGGAATAAATGGAAAAGTTTTTAAGCTTAATTCTTCTTCTGTTGTAATCTGGAAATATATGATATTTACCTCTGTTTTCACTGCAAACTATTTCCTTGGTTTAATTTTTTATTCGTTTTTTTCTCTCATTTTCCAGTATGCTTACACATTCGAGGTTGAGAGATCCGTGTCTAAGGCAAATATTTCCTGAAATTGAAATACTGCTACTGCAGGGCTCGATTTACATCTTCAAGTAACCTTATAGAGGAATAGTGTGATGAGTGAGAGAGAGAGAGTGAGAGAGAGAGAGAGAGAGAGGGGGGGGGGGAGAGAGAAAGAGAGGGGGGGGAGGTGGGAGAGAGAGAGAGGATGAGCGAATTTTTTTTAATAGATGGGAATGAGTTGAGTGGGTTTTACTCCAAGTTATTCACAAAAAGCTTTATTATGTTGATTTGATATTGTGTTATTTAAAATTTGATTTGAGCAGACTTGATAGATTATGAAATTTATGAATATTGAAGTTACTTAGTACTTATACACAATTTGTTTGTTACAGTGTATTAAGAGATTTACAATACAGTGGAAACATGCAGTAGGTTTAACTAAAAAAAATTAATTAATTATGTAATAATTAGTAATAATAATTTGATTTGAAATAATGTCAGTTTGTTTTATGTTTGATGTTGCTAGCAATTTATTAAAATCCTTAAGCGCTTAACTAAATATTGTTTCTAAACTGGAAAAGAAATGGCTGCCAGTATACTTTTTGCATGGTCAACAAATTGAGAATAGGCAGGTAAGTGGTTGATGTATCCCTGATACAAAGCCTAATTTTTTGTACTACCTGCCACCTGTCATTAATTAATTATTAATATAAATATCCAAGATATTCCACAATTTAAGTGAAATTTGCTACCATTTCATTAAATTACTTTAGAACCAACTTAGTTACAACAGGCCATTGAGTACAGTGATCAAGTAAAAATCTCACAACGATTCGGACTTTCGGCAACTACCTGTGTGACAGTTCAATGTCTTATATATACTCTAGGCCACTTCTCCCTCCAGACCTAGAGAAGGATGGAAAGTCAATGTTTGTATCTCCATTGTACCTTGTAGCTTTGTTATTTTATTAGTTTTAGAGTGGTTGCAAAGGAGTTGTTATCATGATTTAATGTCTATTTATTTGTTGAATGAGTTTGATTGAGGAGGAGACAGGGCTGCCAAGTGTTCAAGATTTTTTCGGGACATTCCCGCATTTGGAGGTTTTGTCCCATACGTGATAATAAGGTCTAGCATTTTTGCTATTAATTTTTTTATTTTTTTAAATAGATATTTGTTTCATCCCTGTGCCAGCTTCTAACATTTCAATTTGTCCCCTGCCACCCTTTTAGAAAAATTACCAGATTTTATATCCGGATATAACTATTGCTCAGCCATCTTCCATCTGTCATTCTCCATATTTTTGTCAATACCACGTTCTGATGATAATAATAATGTTAATAATAATATGATAGTTATATCTCGCATGTACAAAACTGCAAAATGTTTCAATGCACTTTACAATACAGAAATATAGTAATCAGTTTGGAAAAAGGAAATTTTTGACCAATTATATTGGCAACGACTGACAGAAACAAAACAATTATTTTAAACCATTACAACAGCAGCCTATTAAATTACAAAAATATTTATCAGCAATAAGATTGTTTTAACACGAATTTAAAAGTTGCCACCTGGGTGGGGATCCTGACCTCCCATAGTGGGCAGGGAGGTACATACTGTGTCTTCTATCCCCTTATATCTGTTTTCCAACATGCTTTCTGTCTTTGTCTTGGAATGAGATTACTTTTTTTTTTTCCTGGCCCTGGTCGGAGTCCTGGCTGGGAGGGGAACAGTCAAATGCATAGTTATTGTTTTGGGAGATGATATTTTTTTCCTTGTAAATCATCTCTCTGTTATGTATTAGTATATTTGTTATTTTTTAATGTATAATGTAAGCATCTGAGTGTATTCCTCCTTGTTGGATTTTGTGCTTGTGTCCGGATGAGACTTATAGGTGATCTCAAGCTAAGTACATTGATGGTATGCTCTTGGAATCTACATCTGATCCCTATTTGTTCCCAATTCCCCTTTGTCTTACTCTCTCTTGGGTGCTTTAATTGTAATTCTAGAACTTTCGACTATCCCATTTTCTTCCTTTTTACTGGCGCTGATATAACCTAAATGTGTTGCAAGCGCCGTAAAACCCTTAAAAACAAAAACAAAAGTTGCCATTACCTTCACTTCTCTTATTCTTTGAGGTAATCTATTGAAGACTATTGGTCCGGCAATTAAATGCTCTTCCGCCATAGAATTTATAATATTATGGTTGTTCATTGGAATCAGTTTGCTATTATCTGAAGACGATCTTAAGCTGCTATTTGGAATATATATTTCTAAGAAATAATTTAGAAAGCTAAGAGCTTGATCATTTATACGCCAGAGCATTGAAATTTTAAAGTCGATACCTTGTTCTACAGGAAATCAATGCAATTCTAACAAAATAAGTACGTAATGAATGTGCCATTCTCGCTTGACCTGTAATGAGTTTAGCAATTCTGCTTTGAGGAAGTTGAAGACACCTGAGTTTTGTCTTTTGTGATGTTTGAAATGATAGAATTACAGTGGTCATGTTTTGTTATTAATATAATAATAATAATAATAATAAATCATTATAATACGAGTGTTGTGACTAATTTTGAAGCGACATCGTAGTCTCTAATAGTAGTAATAATAGTAATGCCTCCTGTAATGTGAAAGAATTTTTAGTTTGGTTAGAAATTCCATGTCTGTTAGAAATTCCATGTCTGCTAACACGGTGCAGTCAATTCTTATTTTGAAGCAGTTTTGATTTTATATCATCAGTAGTCTAGTCCTGCTGACAACATGCAAGTTTGCTAGAACTGTCGTCTGAGCAAAGGCCAGCTGTTGATCCAACAAAAAAAAGAATGTGATTGGACAATTTTTAAATTATTTTTTTTACATGCGATTTGTATGTTTATTTTATATGCATGGTTTTCATATTCAAAGATAAATTGCATCTCATAGAATTCAGTTGTGTGGAGTTGCCTGTTTATGTGACCCATCATCTTAATGTTTATTTACCTCTCAGTAAATTAACTAATCTTTGAGAATTAATTAAATTGTTTGCATTTAAATCAGCCCAACATAATACTGTGTTGTGGTCTTAAATAGATGTGTGTGTGAGTCTGTGTTTGTGTATGTGTTTGACTTGGTTGAAATTTTTAGGTTTTGGATGTGCAATATAGTTTTTATACCATAAAATAATCCAATATTTTTTCTTTGTCTTAATGTAACCAAAGTAGTGTAACTTCCAATAGTAAAAGACTTATCAAAACCAAAGGCAGTGCAAGGTTTTGTGACATCAATAATCCCCCTGACTGGGCTAAATGGCCTGTATTACATTTGAGGGCAGGTGCATATATGATATAATTGGGTCCGAGGAAAAAAGTGAAATATAAGCGTTATGTCCATATACCCAGCTGTTCCAAAAAATGAAAAATACAAGATGACAAGGGAAGTCAGTCTGGATGATTGGGTAGTCCTTGAAAGGACCAATTTTTAAACCTACGGCCCCTCATATTTATTTTGACTTTAAAAAATCAGTTGTGGTTTTTTTTCTGAAGGCTAAGAATCATTTTATAGAACCTGTCCTTAGCAATGGCAATGACATCAAATGAGGCACCATTAGGATGTTGTGCAAAGGGAGAGTCTTGATTACTGCCATGACTGAAAACTGGTCCCGGTGGTGCAGTATCTTCCTTATCTGACTCCACATCAGGCATCCTGGTCACAATGGCTGCAATGACGTCATTGATTGATACTTAGCTAGCGTCAAACCGTATTGAGACTGGCTGAGGATAAGTAATTGTGGTACTGACCTTGTACTGCATAATAAGAGAAATCGTGAAAGAGGGGGAGGGGAATGAGGTCTCAGTCTCATTTACTGACTCAGACTCATTGTCCAGACAATCTCGCACATATTGGGTGATTGTGGGGAGAATTTCTTGTCAGCCTATTTAATAACCTTGCATTTTCGCATGTTTTTACCTCACAGGGGGAAATGTTTAAAATTGTATTCTTGTTTAGCTGTTTTTTTAAAAATAAAACATTTATTGCTGATATCAATTTAATGGAATCACATATTTACAAACCAACATTTTATTACATTTGTGTGTTTTTCTCAATTGTTTTTTTTTATAATATTTTTTTGTTGATGAAAATAAATTTTAGTTCTCTGACTTGGTTAATCAAAAAATTCCACTTCTGCCAGCACATATTTCCCTTTCTTTTTCTTTTTTTTTTTTTTTTGGTTTCAATTGCTCAAGCCAATTACATGTTTGTTTATTATGTGAATTTAGGGTGAAGGTTAAAATTCAGCTGTTAGTCTGTCATGCTGTTCATATCAAGAAGAAAACAAAGGTATACAAAGTAACCAGGATACAATGAAGTCAAAAGATGGACAGATTTGTTTCTGCCGAGATCAATGCTTGGATCTTTCACCCACAAGAAAACATTCAGGCTTTTTTCTTTTAGATTTTGTGACTGATTTGTGTGAATCTTAAGAAGCACAATGTACAATATTATTAGAATAACCTTCAGCTCATATTGTGATATTATTGTTATTAATATTAACCGTTAGTGTTTCAGATCAGTGTTATTGTTCTTCGCCAATGCATAAAAAGAAGCACAATGTACAATATTATTAGAATAACCTTCAGCTCATATTGTGATAACATCGTTATTAACCGTTAATGTTTCAGATCAGTGTTATTATTCTTTGCCAATGCATAAATCCTAGTTTTAACCTCTCTATTATATCATACTCTGAAAAAAAACCCACATTTTAAACTTTTGGCAGAAAAGTTGATTTTCAAATATTGTTATATTAAAATGACCCTCACTGATACTGTCAAAAACTGTGACTACCTTGAACAGTTTGAGACAAGAAGGTCATTTTCTGGCCAATTTTTTCGAATGCGTTTTTTCATAGAATGCAAGTACTGTTATCACTGTTGTTGATGATGATCTTATAGTTAGATTATTACTACGTAATGTAAATAAATTATTTGATTTTTTGGGTTTTTTTTCCCCACACAAAAGTCGTGTACGGTGCATTTTGTTTCTTTTTTTTTTTTTCTCTACTACTGTGAGGAAACTGGATGGGGTTCCCGAAATTCCAATTTTACTGGCGCTGATATGACCTAAACGTGTTGCATGCACCGTAAAGCCTTTAAAAACAAAACGAGGAAAGGTAGAAGAAAATAATAAAGAAAGTTTGTTTTTTGTTTTTAGAGATTTACAGCCCTCATGACACGTTTTAAGTCATTTCAGCGCCAGTAAAAGGATGGGGAGATTGGATAGTCAGTCAAAAAAAAAAGATGGTAAAAATTTCTAAATCAAATAGGGGACAGAGGTAGATTCTAAACTCATACTGTCAGTGCAATATTAATTTTTGTTTGTTTTGTGTTTAAGGGTTTTACAGCGATTCTGACACATTTAGGTTATGTCGTAGCTGTTACTTCAATCTTAAAATCATTGGTCGTATTAAGTCTTTGTTTGACAATGATATCGCTAAAACGCTTGTCACTTCTTTCATTCCAGTAGACTTGATTATTGCAATGCGCTGCTCATTGGTTGTCCCAATTACAATATTCAAAGATTGCAGAAAGTTCAGAACAGGCTATGTTGTTTGTTTATTTGTAAGGGTTTTACTGCGCTTTCAACACATTTAGGTTATATCAGCGCCTGTTAAAAGGAAGAAAATTAAAATAAAAACATTCTAGACGCACAATTAAATGGACTTGAAGAAAAAATAAGACATAGAGGAAATGGTTTAGGGCAGGGAACAGATGTAGATTCCAAAAGCACACTATCACTATCAATGTACTTAGTTTGAGATCACCTATAAATCTCACCCAGACATAAGCACAAGATCTCCACTAAAACTAAGAGGAATACACTCAAATGTTTACAAATCATGTGTTAAAAAAAAAAAAACTACATAACAGAGATGATTTGCAAGGGAAAAAATATCATCTCCCAACTATACATTTGACTAACGCAAGGACTCCGGCCAGAGTCAGGACAAAACCAAGTAATCTCATTCCAAGACAAAGACAGAAAGCAATTGGAAAACAGATACAGGGGGATAGAAGACACAGCAAGTACCTCCCTGCCCACAATGGGAGGTCAAGAATCCCATCCAGTTAGGTCATTTCAGTGCCAGTAAAAAGGAAGAAAATGGAATAGTAAAAAATGTAGATTTACATCTGAAAGCACTCGGAAAAAAAAGTATGACAAAGGGGAGTGGTTTAAATAGGGAACAGATGTAGATTTCAAGAGCACACTAGCAGTGTACTTAGTTTAAAATCACCTATGTTTTGTTTGTTTGTTTTTAAGGGTTTTACGGCGCTTGCAACACATTTAGGTTATATCAGCGCCAGTAAAAAGGAAGAAAATGGGATAGTAAAAAGTTCTAGAATTACAATTAAAGCACCCAAGAAAAAGTAAGACACAGGGGAACTGGGAACAAATAGGGATCAGATGTAGATTCCAAGAGCTTTCCACCAATGTACTTAGTTTGAAATCACCTACAAGTCTCATCCAGACACAAGCACAAAATCCAACAAAGAGGAACACACTCAAATGCTTACATTATACATTCAAAATAAATATAATAATACATAACTGAGAGATGATTTACAAGGAAAAATATATCATCTCCCAAAACAATAACTATGCATTTGACTGTTTCCCTCCCAGCCAGGACTCCGACCAGGGCCAGGAAAAAACCAAGTAATCTCATTCCAAGACAAGGGCATGAAAGCATGTTGGAAAACAGATATAAGGGTATAGAAGACACAGTATGTACCTCCCTGCCCACTTTGGGAGGTCAGGATCCCCAACCAGAAAATCACCTAAAAGACTCATCCTGACACAAACACAGGTCCCCACTAGAGGATTTGTTTGATTTGTTGTTTTTTTTTAAAGGGTTTTACGGCACATAAATGTCATATCAACACCAGTAAAAAGAAAGAAAATAAGATAGTAAACAGTTCTAGCTTTTCAATTAAGGCACCCAAGAAAAGGTAAGACAATGGGGAATTGGTTTAAATAGGAAAAATGAAGATATCAAAGTACTTAGTTTGAGATCACCCAAAAGTCTCATCCAGACACAAGCACAGGTCCCCCACTAAGATGAATACACTCAAATGTTTACAAACAATATTTCATAAAAAAAAATTGAAAGGTACATGACAGATGATTTACAAGGAAAAAAAATATCTCCCAAAACTATGATTATACATTTGACTGCTGCGCTGCCCTCTGAGTCCAGGACTCGGGGCCAGGGCTAGGACATAACTAAGTAATCCCATTCCAAGACAAAGACAGAAAGCAACTCGGAAAACAGAATAATATAAGGAAAAAGAAGACCATCATGGGAGGTCAAAGACCCACCCAGACAGGGCGGCGAGATTGGTGATATCAAAATGTGACGATCCTATCTCCCCTGTCCTGGAAATTATTCATTGGCTGCCAGTGAAGCAGCGCATTTAGTTCAAGATTTTAATTTGATATCTTGTTTGTATTTAAGTGTTTTACGGCGCTTGCAACACATTAAGGTCATGTCAGCGCCAGTAAAAAGAAAGAAAATGGGATAGTAATAAGTTCTAGAATTACAATTAAAGCACCCAAGAAAAGGGGGAATTGGATCAAATAGGAAACAGATATAGATTCCAAGAGCACACTATCAACTTAGTTTGAGATCACCTAAAAGTCTCATCCAGTCAAAAGATTCCACTAAGAGGAATACACTCCAATGTTTACAAATCAAATGTTTAAAAAATATATAAAAAAACAGTACTCAACAGAGAGATGATTTACAAAGAAAAAATAATATTATCCTCCAAAACTATAACTATACAATCGACTGTTTTCCTCCAAGCCAAGGACTCCGGCCAGTGTCAGGACAAAACTAGGTAATCTCATTCCAAGACAAAGACAGAAAGCAATTGGAAAACAGATACAGGGGTATAGAGAAGACACTGCGTTATCCAGATGCAAACAATACAAATACAAAAAGAGAAAAAAAAAACCTGAATAATAATCGGAGGAAAGCATTTTATCCAATAATATTTCAACAAGCAATCAACAAAATAAAATATGCAATATTTATATCAATTTATCAATGTCAATACTCCAGAAATAATATATCAAGTAGTAAGTATATTTTATATTATCAATCTCTTCAATATCCAACACTGGCAACTAACGAAATGTGACCCATCATCTGAAACCAGTATATATTATGTCAAACAAACAAGAAGCTGAAAATTAAATCAGTAGGTAATCAAAAATAGGTAATCAAAAACATGAAACGTTGTCCATATTTATATTAACTCACTCAACCCAAACACCGACTATATCCGTAGTTTACCCGAGTTCTTTTACCCCATGCCCATTTATTACATTTTTTCTGAGACAAATTATTGGCGTACAATCAAAGCTAATGTTTTTAGTTTTTGCAATAAAACTATATACATGCTCATTTTTAATACATTTTTTTTCCAATTTTGAAAAGTAGGAAAAGTCTCTAGGATTGAGTGAGTTAATATGATTTATTGAGTAGAATGCACCTCGTTTCTTCAACTACAAAGAAATACACAATGTGTAATTATAAAATTTCGTATTCCTGATTATTTTTACGTTCAATTCATCTTTTGGCTTCTGTTTCACCCAAAGAAATTATGAGACAAAGGCGATGTGTACATATATGCAGGTCTGACATCCGAGTGCAATTATAGGTCTAGTTTATCTTTGTTGTAATGGAGAATATTTTGCATCATTTTTTAGATTTTCACAACAATGAGTTTATAATGAATTTGGGTCATCAGACATGCAAATAAGTAGTCGGAGTCCAGTCACAAATTAGATGTAGAAGAAAGTCTGCTGATTCAAGCCTATTCAGTATCTACAAATTGTTAGTTTGGATTAAAATATCACAATCACAACCAAAACTACAAATTAATCACATTCAAAACAGTATTAGTAATATGATCCCGTTCACTTTAATTGTCATATACAACTGGTTATTTTTAATTTTTAGCTGAGGTTATAACATTTACACGTGTTTTGTTTTGTTTGTTTGTTGCTTTAGGTCTCTTCCAACACAATTGAGGTTATATGAGAGACCGCTGAAACAAAAAAACAAGCAATCTAACAAAAATAGTACAAATGTAAATCAAAATCATAACCTAAAGATATCATAAGCTAAATTATAAATAACCAAGAACAAACAGGCAGAAGATTTACAGAAAAAAAAATATCCCCTGTCAAAAATACAATCACAAACCAAAGAAGCAGGATAGGCTAGTAAAGAGAAGAAGAAACGACATCACTATCGGATCGTACACCCATGCGAACATCATAGGTATATGATTCAAGGGTGATGCTCCCATCCAACCACCCGCCATTTACACGTGGCATTGTAAAAAGAAATAGTAGGGGCGAAAAAAGAATTAAATTAACTCTTAAATTTATTGCTTGTTGATGCGATTATAGGTTTTAGGGCGGCTGTAACACTTAGTTTCAATGCTAGTAAAAAGGGAAAATGATAATGATAGTTTTCATTTGAGAAGTTGAATGGCCCCTGCAACACTTTTAGGTCATACAAACACTGGTGAGAGAAAAGGGAAATCGCATAAAGAATTCAAAGGGAAGGGACGTATCTGACCCCCATGCCCTCAAAATAGTATTATGTCATGATGATTTAGATGTTGAAAGTTGGATTTAAGACCAGAAATATGAGACTGGTTAAATGTAATCCACGTCCTACATCCTGGGTGAAATAATCCTCATAGACAAAATTAGCATCATGATTAAAATGTGGTCTCCTTATGGTTATCATGGTCTTTGGGCTATCCATTGTTAGCATTTTCAATATTTGTGTGTATACAATAAAACATCACATGTACGTAATCTTAGCTTTGTCCCTATTGTTAAATGTCTACTAATATCATTATCATTAAGGTAAACTAGGAAAAACAATGATAAAGATCTGAAAAGGAGTGTATGAAACAGGTGCCTGACAGAGGGGAAAGAAAAATACAGGAAAATAAAATATATACCAAAAAATCAGCCGCCTCATCTGGGGGTCGATCCCCCAGATATGCTACCATTACTTCTTGAAAAAAGTAGTTCTTCGGAGCCATTCGGCCCATGCAGCCAGAGTTCATACAGAGTTCATACCTATTTCTATAGCGTGAAATGGACAATAGCAATTGTTTGTTATCCTTTGGATAGTCAGGAAGGTCCTGAGTTCGAGCCTCACCACTCAGTGCATAGTTGAGTCCTTGGAAAAGGCTCTTTACTTACATTCTCTCACCGTACTCAGGTGTAAAATGAGTACCTGTCCGTTAATGTTTTTCTTTTGTTTTTAAGGGATTTACGGCGCTTGCAACACATCAAGGTCATATCAGCGCCTGTAAAAAGGAAGATAATGGGATAGTAAAAAGTTCTAGAATTACAATTAAAGCACAAAAGAAAAGGTGAGACAAAGGGGGATTGGTTCAAATAGGGAACAGATGTAGTTTCCAAGAGCACACCGTCAAAGTATTAGTTTGAGATCACATAAAAGTCTCATCCAGACACAAGCACAGGTCCCAACTAAGAGAAATACACTCAAATGTTTACAAATCATATAATATAATATATAAACTAAACATAATATGATGCATAACAGAGAGATGATTTACAAGGAAAAAAATAGCATCTCCCAAAACTATAACTATACATTCAACTGTTTCCCTCCCAGCCAAGGAACTCCGGCCAGGTCAGGACAAAACTAAGAATCTCATTTCAAGACACGACAGAAACAATTGGAAAACGGGTATGGGGGGATAGAAGACACAGCATGTACCTCCCCCTGCCCACTATGGTACCTGGCCGTTAACAGCGTTGTCTCTGTCCAGAAAAAAAAATGTAATATTGCCTGACAGGAGTCATGTCTCATTCTACATGTTATTGTTAGCTGTTGGTCAAAGGACCCATTTAAAACGCTTTGAGCACATTTGGTGGATATTGCGCTATATAAAAGCTCAATTTAAGCTCAATTTAAATTCTTGTGCCTCATTTGAAAGCACAAAACAAAGTGTTTAAAAACCATGCTGAAATTATCTACTCCCATAGAGCTAGACTCTAATAATCTAGAACTGACATAAATTATAACAGAGTTGGTTTACAATGGACAAATTACATATTCGCATTATCTCTCAAAAAGATATATTCATCTGTCTTCCTTCAGCCAAAGCCTCTAGATACACAAAGGCAAAACCAGATGGTTTCATTCAAGACACAAAGCTGCTGTATGAAAAGGGCGAATGATGTACACGGGAGGGAAAAGCAGGAATGTGTAGGCCTACATGTTAAATCCACGGACTGAAGAGGATGATGTTCACTCTATTTGTGGGCAATTCCATCGAGCTTTTTAAAAAAAATGCTGTAAAGCAAATTGCACGTCAATATGTTTGTTTTCTTGTTTTTAAGGGATCTACAATGCTCACTACAAATTTAGGGCATTTAAGCACCACTAAAAAAAACCCAGAAAATGGGATAGTAAAGAAATTCTAGATTTACAATCAAAAGCAAGTAAGACAAAGGGGAAGGCACAAATATGAAACATGTAGATTCCAAGAGCACACTCCCAACGCATTTAGTTTGAGATCACCTAAAAGTCTAACCCAGACACAACAACAAGATCTGGCTAAGAGGAACACACTCAAATCCTTACATTATCTTACATTATAAATTCAAAACAAAAAATATAACAATACATAGCAGAGAGATGATTTTCAATGAAAAAAATATCATCTCCAAAAACTATAATTTTCATTTGACTGTTTCCCTCCCCGCCAAGGACCCTGTCCAGGGAAAGGACAAAACCAAATAATCTCATTCCAAGACAAAGACAGAAATCAAGTTGGGAAACAGATATAGAAGACACAGTCAGTGGCCTTTCCGCCTATTACTATTATGGGAGGTCAAGAATTCCTGGCAGACAGTTCAATAAAAATAGTGTCTGAGTATTTATGTCTATTGGCTGCGACAGTCATTGCATTGCAAAAGTGCTGGCACAAAAAGGACCCCGGACAGGTGACCAATTAAAAGAGATGGAAATTTGGCCCACTGAGGAATAAATGGAACTGAAAAAGCGCATTGTATATGGTAAAATAAAAATCATTGTTAAAAGGCATTATTATCGAATTATCAGCAAAAATACAAATTTCAGATCCGAAGTACTCAACAGGCAGATTTAAAAAGCAAAAAAAAAAAAAGAACATTTAATATCACATGCAGTGAATTGTTGGCAACTAACTAATAAAACCAATTAATAATACAATAATAATAATGGCAATGATGATGATGATGATAGTATATCATTAGCTTTGAAAAAAAAAAAAAGGAGGGAGGGGTAATGAAACAAAGAGACCCAACACCCAAAACAAAAACAAAAAAATCCATAATAACTACCAAAAAAAAATTTAATTTAAGATAAATGGCAGAAGCCCCCCTGATAAAAAAAACATTTCAAACACCTTTGTTCATTTAATCGACCATCAATTACAATCGTGTTAAAACAAAGAATATAATTACAGCAACAATTTTTATTAGCATTATCATTTACAAAACTATGAAAAGAGTTAAATACAGTTTCATCTGCATATGTCAACTTCTGCTTGAAGTAAACACATTATATTGGTTCTAAATATTCTGTTCTTTATCTCTATGTGTTCCATTGATACTGGATAAAGTCAAGCAATCTTCCTGGCCCAACAGTGTTGGATTTATCAGGATTCCACCGTAAGTCCATCAAGCTCATGGAATGTTTCCAAACTTAAATGAAAAGTGAAAAATGACTTTGAAAACTAAATGATACATTTTCATTTGTTTTATTTAATTTGCTTATCCTCTTATTTTGTTGTGAAGGAGAATGACAGAGAGATAGAGAGAGAAAGATAGAGAGAGAGAGAGAGAAAGAGAGAGAGAGAGAGAGAGAGAAAGAAAGAGAGAGAGAGAGAGAGAGACAGATAGAGTGACAGAGAAAGGACTGTTTGATAACAATTTTCCTTTGATGGCACTTGCTACATTCTTCTTTCAATGCTAAAACTGATCAAAAATACTTCTGCAGAACAAAACCTCCCATATATTCATTTCAAACATTCAAACAATACAAATAATCAAAATAAATTTCGTAAAAGTTATTATACTTTTACTTCAAAACATAACAGTACACAATGTCAAAAAACTTCACAAACAAAGCTTTTTGACTATGCTTTCCTCCTCCGACATCAAAACAACTGGATTATTGGCTACTCGACTCATGAGGGCAGATAGTTTATCCATATCGAGTCCCTTACTCCAAATATCTGTTAAGTGCACCTCCACTTCTTTCACAGATTTGAAAGCAACACCATCATCCACCTGAAATGTCAAAATTATCATGACATCCTTGAATGGTGCATTGTCTCCATCGCAAAACCCATGCAACAGGAGTGATGCTCTTGGTGATAAAGAGTGAACATTGCTTATGACAAATGCTTTTTTCCCCTCTTGTAGAAAAGCTTTTTGCATAATTTTATCCAAATGCCATTTCTGCTGATCTGCGTCCATGTATTTGAAGTCTTCGACATCTGTACCATCGGTTGATATATGAGAATTGACGCCAAAAGAAGATGAGAAAGAGGAGGCAATTTTCTTAGCTAAGCACATGTTTAACTGCTGGTTTTTGCTGTGAGATGCCATGAGGATTACGCTTGGATAACAAGGATCCTGCTGCTCAAAGACGTGGCGTGCAGAGGCAGAGACGGTCATCCAAAATCGAGTTGTTTGACTTGGAAAAGAACCCTTCAAAGTTTTAATTTCATCCACGAAGAGCTCATACCCTGATTTCGTAGTATTTGAAAGACTATTTGTGGGAGAATTGGCGGTAACAAGGTAAAGAACAACAGAAACAACAATGGCTATGACAATAAAAATACACATGATTCCATTACAACCGCTTCCTCTTTCTGTGGACCCTTCAGTTTTTCTGTATCGTGGAGAGGATCTCGTAGTCTCATGATCAATTGAGCTGCTACTCTCTCGAGATTCTTTACCATGTCTCGACTTTTTATCCGAAAGATATTGTAAATCAGGATACAATTTCTTCTCTTTTCTGTCAGTGATTCTGGTAAAGCTAGAATCTCCTGATTCATTCAATTCATCTGAGAGATTTGGATACATTCCACTGGGTGAAAAACTTCTATTACTTTTATTTGGAGATGGAGAATTTGACAGGTATGAAGAAACAGATGCTGCTCTATCTGCTTCGTAAGAACTGCTGTCATTCCTACTTCTCTGAACAGAATGGAAGCTGTAGGGTGAATCATTTCGCCAACTACGAGAGCTTATGTTTGAATGATTTGGACTGTTATCTGTGTCATCATCATCACTTTCATTATGGTGTGAGCGTGTCTGTCTTCTGGTTACACGTGGAGATCTTCGACTCATGATTGACTGTTAGCACATTCTGTGTGGTGTAAAGAGTAAAGATCTGTTGAACAATTTTATGTTGACCAAGAAAATGACAAATTTCATGGAAAAAGAAGTAGTTATCTAATCTCCTAATTCTATGCCAGAACCAGGCTTTTCATCGTAGTTTTGTTGGTTATGGTTTATTTATTGAATATCTTAACTCTGTGACTGACCATATCTGATTATCTTCTATTTTTTTCCATTCATTCTCACAAAGGCTGAGAGGTTGTATCTACATTTAAATATATACACTCCAGCACCGTTTCCTCGAACTCCTTGGGACACGCGAAAACATTCGAGGAAACTGTGCCTTGTCATAACGACTTTATGGGGAGGGTTGGGGTGGGGGTGGGGAGAGGCATTGAGGCTCAGCGGTATGACTTTGCCATGTACCAAAAGATACCTAGTTCGAATATCCATTGCGTTATGTGGCCTTCAGGAAGAAAAAATATCTCCCTAGCTCAATTTGTGGTTGTCGTTTTTGCCAGAGATGTCTGCCAATAATAAAGAACGATTATTGCCAATTACGTTGACAGAAAGATTTTAGGCGTGAAAAATACCAAATAATCTGAAAAAATGCCAGTGGTAATTTGTATCCCAAATCAGTTAATATCATATTTAACACAAGAATGAAAGTAAATAGTGCTCAAATACCAAATCCAGTGTTTTTTAAAAAAGCAAATGGCATCAATGAAATGTAGTAAGTATTTGACACTTTGAACTGAAAATGTCAAACTGGCAATTCTGCCTATTGTTTTTCAACCAGTAAGAAACTTGTTCATCAGCAAATCGGTTCATAGTGCACCAACCATTAACAATTTCACTACCTACCTACATGTTAACTTTATTGATCTTCTTTTGTTTCTATAATTTGTTCAGTCTGACCCCAATTTTGGGGATATTGATGATGATTGGAGATTTGTTTTATTTCGCGAACGAATCCTTAGACCTTGATGTTGTTCGCCCAAAAACTGACCACACCTACTATTGTCCCGTCTTCCTCATACAAAATAATACAATTTATTATCACACTTCCACAAAACTAGATCCAACAATATATTATCCGAATCAGATATGAAAATAACTATCAAAACAAGGAAGCAAAATGATGGAAAATTATCTAGCACACATATATGAATTTTTAGTTACACAGATATCGGTGTGGATATACAGCTCAGCGGGTTGACCACCTTTCGTTTTGTTCCTTTTTGCTGAACTGTTTGTTTCCACTCTATCCCACTTTTGTTTTAAAATTTCTTTTTACTTCCCAAATGATGTAATTGTTTTCCCTTTTGTTCTGTTTTTATACTGAACAGGAGTTTTTTAATTAATTGAATTTTTTTTCTACGAAAATCGTTCGAGTTTAATTCATTATATATTTCACTCTAATTAATTGTTCTGTTGTTTTTAAAAAAAACATTTATCACTATTATAATTATCATAACCATCATTATTATTATCATAATCATTAATATTATTATTTACACCAAAAAAAAAAGAGGGGGGGGGGGGGGGGGAGGCGGATGATGGGACATTAATCATTTGCAACACTCTGTAGAGAGAACACCAAAAAAAAAAAAAGTGGCGGGACCAGGATTCGAACACACAGCATCGATTCCGACAAGCCATCTAAGGCAGAATATAGTAACCTACTAACCATCGACTGACTTGTTGTTTGGGTAATTTTATACTTTTATTGCTACTTTATGAACTTTACTTACTTCTATGTACATTAGGAAAGTTTCCATATTGTGGAATGTGGATAATTGTTAAAAAGAGCGGCATTTCAAAAAAGTGTCTGGCATTAATCGTTCATCGTTATTGCTAGACAGTGTCTTGAGTCTGAATGGTCTCCCATGGCTATTCGGACTCAAAATTCAATGCACCTGCGCAATAAACAAGTTCTTTGGACTCGAATCTGAATAGCCCCCCTGGCAGTAAATTTCGAATATATTTTATTATTGACAATTACATACAATTGATGCAAATGAAAATAACATGTTATATTAACTATCACCAAGCAGCAACCTCCTTTATTTGACGAGAAAGACCAAATCATTGATCAATTGGAAGTCCAGATATAAATTACTGAGGTCTAAATGAAAAGCTTTTCTAACAATTTTACACGATGTCCAAATAGAATCAGGACAAAATACTAATATTCGGATAGTGTTAGACAAGCAACAATCCTTCGACAGTACGAAGTAAGGGTATCACTGTGTCAGTCTTATATGGGTAAAACATAATTTTTTCTGGGCTAATGATTGGGGAGTGAAATTTAACGCAAACAAATGCTACATCCTCATCACAGCTAAAAAGTACAATGAGACCTACAAGTTAAACAACACCATCCTCAAACAAGTCAACAATAACCCATACCTTGGCATCACCTTCTCAAAGGACTTGAAATGGGGGAAACACATTGACAAAATAACCCAAAAGGCAAGCTCCACCCTCGCCTTTCTCCGCCGAAATCTTAGCCACGCCCCAACGTCATGCAAACAAAACGCCTACCTCGCACTTGTGAGATCACAATTGGAATACGGAGCAGTTGCTTGGGACCCCTACCTGAAAGAGGATATTCAAAAACTTGAGAGAGTCCAGAGACAAGGTGCCCAGTTCATAACTGGGAACTATAAGAGCAGAACCCCAGGATGCATGACAAAAATGTTAGAAGAAAGAAACCTCATCAGCCTCCAACAAAGAAGAAAAGAAACCCGTCTGTCATTCATGTTCAAGATTATAACGGATCAAATATCATCAATAAAGGCAGACTTCTTTTTCATGCCACTACCAAACGAAAGAAAAATCAGAGCACTCACTTTTGCCAACCACATAACCGAAAACCCCATTGAGAGATACGCCACAAACAATTTGAACTGCTTCAAAATCCCACAGAAAAGAAACACAAAACTACAGAACTTCTTTCTTCATTAGAACTATCTCGGAGTGGAATGGGCTGGATAAACTGGTCATCATAACACCACACCTAAACGATTTCAAGGCCCGACTGACATGGGCCCACGCCCAATGAGGACGCAGCTGAAATACAACCAGACCATTTATTTCTTCAGCGCCAACCATACAGATACAGAACTCTTCTGTGCTTTCTTTCAGTTCCACCCTTTGCGCATGCGCATTCAAGTTCAAGATAATAATTTTGCGCAAGCACATTGGAGTTTGAGTCTGAATAGCCATGAGAGACTATTCAGACTCAAGTCCAAATTGCCACTTTGTCCTCAAAAGGAACATAAACCAATGCCTACAAAGAATTAAAGCCCAGGCGTACACAGCGCTTATCTGGGCAATATCAGAATATGTCAGCACCGTGTAGGACCCTACCACAGCCGTTTACTGCTTTCACTTTAGTTCGACAGGTAAATTTTGCAGGACGCTAGTTCATAACAGATGGTGAGTCACGGCCTGTGCCGAAAGGGAGACTGAGCAATTTTTCCTATTTCGATGATTTTTTCCCAAGTTCAAAGTAGCGTAGTAAAGATGCTATTAGATGTAGCAATAAGATATTTTAGAGTCATAACAAGTGGTTTACATACTTTTATTTGATATAATTTTGTAGATCATTTGGGATTAGATTTTATAGGAAATAACCATAAAAATGGGTCAGAAATTTTAATTACTTCAAACGATATAATCAAAAATTACATAGTTATCTGAGTTTATACAAATAAATGAGAAATACTGCAATAATCATCAATATTCACAGAGTAGAAATATATAATCAAAGTCGTTTTGTAATGAAGCATTGTTGAGATATCCGCTCACCTGTACAGCAATATCCTTTTTTGACAGCAATAAAAAAAAATTCGTGATCACCGAATTGTAGGGGTTTGTTGATCAAATGATCAAAACGAACTGGTTTTAGTAATGGCAATTGACAATTCTTAGGAAAAGATATGTTATATGCATTCCTTTGACGTTTGTATAGATGTAAACTATATAATAATAATAATAATAATAATAATAATGATGATGATGACGATAATAATTACAATAATAATAAGGATAACAATAATAATAATAATAATAATAATAATAATAGTAATAATAATGATGATGATGATGATGATGATGATGATGATGATGATGATGATGATGATGATGATGATGATGATGATGATCATTTTCATGAAAATAATATAGTGGCTATCACCTAAACGCCTGCTAATTTTGGAAAAACGCATTAATTTTCTCTTAAAATAGCTTTCGAAATGCCCGTTTAAAAAAAATGGAATTCGCCTATAATATGTCCCCCTGACAGAAAGGAATTAAAAATAGAAAGAAAGAAAGAATAAAGAATTTTACTGAATCATTTGCGGCCAAAGAATTGACTCATCGCCTCCGAGAGTTTTATTTAACTTCCCAACGCCCCAAATTACTATCATTCATTCAATATAATTTACTCCTCCCCACTCCACGCTCTCCGGCACTGTCCTTCCATGTCCCTCCAACCGCTTTCTTTCCATGGAGCGTCCAATCAGCTTTTTACAATTGCCCATTTCCAATTGGCTGCTGAATAAGGACAATTCTAATTTCAATTGTCCACCACTCGGTCATCAGCAAAGTCAAGAAAGCTCCTCCTACTCAATCACACATACCCACGAATATGATAGGCCTTGTAGACCAGTCACTGGTCTTTGATGTTACACAACCATCCGCCAGCTTTGATCACATCGCTTTTGATGATGTCACTCAATATCTATCTTCTTCTCTCAACCCCGTTGACTGTACCACGAGTCAACATAAAAGAATGTCGCGGTGAGGTGCGAATCGTGAAGATGGAATGACGTAGCTGTGTTAAAGTTATAGGTTCAAAGTTCAATTGTCAGAGAGAACTGATGAGAGATTAAACTGAGGTGGTAAAATGAAAATTAGTTCGTGGTAAAACGTTGCATAAATTAGTTTTATGTTATGTACACAAACACACACACACACACACACTACTCTCTCTCTCTCTCTCTCTCTCTTCTCTCTCTCTCTCTCTCTCTCTCTCTCTCTCTCTCTCTCTCTCTCTCTCTCTCTCTCTCTCTCTTTCTCCAGTGCTGCGACAAAAAAAAAAGGACGCCGACCAGATAGCTAATACTATTTAAAATGGAAATTTGTTGAAAATGGTCTGCTTATTGAACAACCAACGCATCGTGGATAACAGAAATGATCATTGTGAATCAGTTGAAACACGTGATATCGATGTAATACTAATACTAGTAATAATCATAAAATATCAGTGTATTTATCTTACTCTTGATCACCACTGTAATAATAACAATATTATTATTATTGTTAATAATAATAATAATAATAATAATAATAATAATAATAATAATAATAATAATAATAATAATAATAGTAGTAGTAGTAGTAGTAGTAGTAGTAGTAGTAAAAAATAAATAATATCCATTTTTTGACAATAAAAAATCGTGATAAACGCATTGAAAAGGACGGAAAAGGGGGGGGGGGGGGGGGGAATTAATGATCAGATAATCAAAATGAACTGTTATTTTAAAATAAATTGACAATCATAGGTAAAAATAAGTTATAAGTATTCCTCTGAACTTTGTATAGATCTTAACATATTTTTATACTTTTTATTAACATACGTAAAACCTCACGATTATTTTAAGGAACAGCATCTAATTAATCAACCAACGTTCTGTTTTCTTTTTTTTCACCGGTGGAACTTCACTTGCTAATTCTGGAGCAGTTTGCATGAAATGTTTTTTAACCACATATCTCATTTGAGCCCTTTCACCGCTTATTCGGCAGAGTCCATTTGCATTGAGACAATGCTTGTTTTCAGTATGACCATTCATCTGAGTAAAGAAAAAAAAAATCATTAGTTATTATTGATATTGATGATGATGATGATGATGGTGATGTTGATGATGATGATGATGATGATGATGATGATGATGATAATAATAATAAGAAGAAGAAGAAGAAGAATTGTAATAATAAGAGTTATAATAATATTATTGATTGTTAGTAATAATACGATAGTGATCGCCTAGATGCCTGCTAATAATAATAACGTAATAATTTTCCTTTAAAATATAGTTCTAAATGCACGTTATTCAAAATGGAATCCGCCTATATACCCACTCTGAAATATTTTTAGCAAACATAAGATAGAGAAAGAAGTTTACTGTAGCATTTGCGGCCAAAAAATTGATTTATCACCGGTCTGCGAGAGTCTTATTTGACACCTAGACAACGCCCCAAATTACTTTCAATTCATTTCAAATTTACTCCACCTCTCCAGAAATTTCATCCCATGACATCCAAACTGCTTTCTATCCATGGAGTGCCAATCACTGGCTGCTGAAAAAGGACAATTATAATTTCAATCGTCCACCAGTCGGTCATCGGCAAAGTCAAATAAGCCCCTCCCACTCAAATCACATATCCCCTCGAATGCTCGGCATTGTAGCGCAGTCCACCGGGCCTTTGAGGTTACACAATCATTCGCCACCTTTGATTACATCGCTTTTTGATGATGTCATAATATATGTATCTACCCTCTTTTCTCACGCCGTTGACTGTATCAACGGGCGATGTAGAAGAATATCGAGGGAAGGTGCGAATCGTGAAGACGGAATGGCAAATCGGTGTGAAAGTTATAGGTTCAAAGTTCAATGCAATAAAAATCGTTCCGTGCTAAAAATGTGCGTACATGAGTTTTATACACACACACACACACACACACACACACACACGCTCTCTCTCTCTCTCTCTCTCTCTCTCTCTCTCTCTCTCTCTCTCGTGTGTGTGTGTGTGTGTGTGTGTGTGTGTGTGTGTACTACTACTACTACTACTACTACTACTACTACTACTACTACTACTACTACTACTACTACTACTACTATTACTACTGCTGCTGCTGCTACTACGATTACTACTATTACTGCGCTATCATCATCAACATCATCATCATCATCACCATAAAACAACAACAACAACAACAACAACGTTATCATCACCATTGGACTCGTGTTCTTATGTCTTTGGAGTTTGTCTGAATACGGGACTATTTTGTTAGCCAACAAAGAATTAGACAAGGTGTGTTTACACATTCATTGTGCAGAAACCTGTCATTACAAGTCGGTGAAATAAATGCTATATTAAAAGTAGATTATTACTCTTGTATTTACTACCATGTGTTAGGGTAACAAAACTCAGATAACATCAATTTGAATTTTTTAAACAATTAAAAATATTTTTCAGGTTAATTTTAAATAGAAAAATATACATGTTTCAAGAAAGAATAAAGTATACTCACCATTTCTTGATATCAATGAAAATAATTGCGTCTTGAAGATGAAAATGTGGCCGTTATATCCATATAAAATAGAAAAATATAGAAGAAGTGTATGGTCAGCAATTGCAGTGTAAAAATGAACGATTTTACGAAATCTGTCCTATAGCCTGACTGACAATGAAATCCAAGCGGTGCATTCTACCTGCAGGGATAAATATAGGCCAGTTTTCACGTTCTGGACATCTGTTATGACGTAACCACACGGTGGTCTCCCCGTCATCGACGGTGGGCCGTTCCCATTGGGGGTGAGGCGGTAGTAAACTAAAGTGAAAGATTTCTAGTGTAATAAACGGCTGTGCTACACAAAAAATGACAATAGACAATATTGAAAAAGTACAAAGAGCAGCTGCAAAATTCACAACCAGGGTATGTGAAGTGTGACATCCTACCTTCAGTCACTTGAATGGAAACCATTGAAAAAATGGCGCAAGGTATCTCGTATTGTTACCTTACATAAAACCATCAACTTCAACGACCCTGCCCTAACTCACCAATCACCATCCCAAACTAAAAAGCAAATCAGACAGGTACGCTACACGTAGATTGTGATGCATTGTCATTGTATTTGTATCTACTGTAGACTGTAGATAAAATGCATCACAACATATACAACCATGTACTTTACGATTAGCCCTACTGCCTACTGTTATGATTTACAAACAATACGAGATACCTTGCGCCATTTTTTCAATGGTTTCGATTCAAATTCAAGTACAAGAACAGACACATACAAGTTCAAATACAGCTTTTTCTCACGAATAATAAATCAAATGACCGGAATGTCCTGCCACCGGACATAACGAATGTTGAATGCTTGGACACTTTCAAACAGTGTTGAATGCATTGGCATTTTCATTTGCTCTTCAAATCAAAGTTATCTGTGACTGTTCCCTGATTGACATGGACTTGGACCTTAACTTAATCAACTGTTACTGTTAACGTTGGAAGGTGTCTGTTAATACTGTTATGGACAAAAAGGTGAGGGTTTGGGTTATACTTATTGAGTGGTCGAATTGTTGCATACAAGAACAAGAAAACACTTACAGGAATGTTCGAGTGTTGAAAGAGAACACCTTTTTTATTTCGTGGAAAAACGAAACTTCACAGAGTTCATGTGTGCCAGATAAAATTATTTTTCTACAGCCAAAAAAAAAAAAAAATTAAACTCAGTCTAAACTGCATTATCAAATAGATAATTTATATCCGAAACTTTGTCTTTTGTATTGATTGTCAATCTCAAAAATACACAATATCATATGTTAGAAAATTTTTTATGGTGAATCCTAATCAATAGACTTGAATGAGATCTTAGGGAGATATATTTGGTAGGCTAACATTGTCCTAATTGGTGCTTTTGTCTCCGGTCGCTCAAAAAGCATTCGCTCACAAACAGAAAATTTATTGCAATATAATTTTCATTCGCATCGTCCCACCACCACCACCACCACCACCACCATCATCATCATCATCATCATCATCATCATCATCATCATCATCATCATCATCATTATCATCATCATCATCATCACATTTGAAGTTTGAGGTCAAAGTTTATAATATTTATGCCATTTTGTCATCAGTAACCATATATTTATTAATTAATAGTATATTATACACCTATGTACATACATGGATCTACATGGAGTTGATCTTCCAAAATTTCAGATTAAAAAAAAAAAGATTCCATATTAGTGGGGGTTTTCTTATTCCGTATACAAAGGAAGCTTATCCTGACCAAGCCAGCCTCAGCTCACGTTTGCTCATCCTATGTGTCCAAAATATGAAATTGTTTGGGGGTTGTTTTTTTTTTTTGGGGGGGGGGTGCTTTTTTTTTTGGTGGGGGGGGGGGGGGGTGTTGTTCTTTTTTTTAAGTTTATGCTTTAATAAAAGAAGAATGGATCACAGTTTCTAAAGAAAATTTTAAAAGGTTATAGATAATATAAACGAGTTAATTTACTAAGCTTTGCTTAATATGATATTATCAGGGCTACCATTTGACAATTACTGGGCTGCTGCATCATTCAGACTGCATTGCTACCTATCAAGAGGAAGGGAGGAGGATGAAACTTAATTTAAATGACCTATTATTCTTTTTAAACATCGTTAAAGGATTCCTATTTCAAGAGAAAAAAATAAAAATCCTCCCCAACTTTCACCCTTGTCCACCATGCCCCCTTATAGGCGATTAAATAGGTTAATGATAAATCTTTGAATTGAATTGAATTGAACTGATAAGTCTGTCCGGCGGAATGGAACATTCACCCTCAAATGCGAATCGGACGTGGTACGATGGTGTCTATTCATGTCACAAATGTCAAACGATGTTAATCGTGGACAGTGGTCGGTAGGTGCAAAAAAAAATCTGATCTTGGCGTTATTATTATTATTATTATTATTATTATTATTATTATTATTATTAGTAGTAGTAGTAGTAGTAGTAGTAGTAGTAGTAGTAGTAGTAGTAGTAGTCAGCAGAGCAGTAGTAGGTAGTAGTAGTAGTAGTAGTAGTAGTAGTAGTAGTAGTAGTAGTAGCAGTGCAGTAGTAGTAGTATTGTAGTAGTAGTAGTAGTAGTAGTAGTAGTAGTAGTAGTAGTAGTAGTGTGTTGTTGTTGTTGTTGTTGTTGTGTGTTGTTATATTATCATTGTCATTATTATTATTATTATTATTATTATTATTATTATTATTATTATTATTATTATTATTATTATTATTATTATTATTATATTATCATCATCATCATCATCATCATGATCATCATTATCTTTATTATTATCATTATTATTATTATTGTTGTTGTTTTTGTTGTTGTTGTTGTTGTTGTTTTATTATTATTTTTATTATATTATTATATTTATTATTATTATTATTATTATTATTATTATTAATATTATTATTATTGTTGTTGTTGTGTTGTTATTATTATTATCATCAATTATTATTATTATTATTTTATTATTATTATTATTATTATTATTATTATTATTATTATTATTATTATTATTATTATTATTATTATTATTATTATTATTATTATTATTATTATTATTATTATTATTATTATTATTATATATTATTAATTATTTATTATTATTATTATTATTATTATTATTATTATTATTTATTATTATTATTATTATTAATCTTAAGAAAAATACAACACAAACAAAAAACAAAAGACCAACCAAAACCATCAAGCAAAACAGATGAACACTGTTTCGTTGGTTTCTCACTCTCGGCAACTATAGTATTGTGCAAATTAATTGCATCACCTTAAATGTAACTAAAACACTAATTCGCATGATTTCAACATAATTCATTCAACGATATCAGCATCATTTTTTTTAAATACATCAGTATTTGGTGTGACCTCTCAGTTCAAAATAGACGTAGAGTTTGATACCACTTTTTTTTCGGAGTGGTGGATAGCTCTGACAGTAGCGCTACCCTCTCCACGGCCAAGCGGAGTTGTCGTACCAGTAAGGTCGTTGGTTCGAGCCCCCCATCGCCGCGAAGTTTTTCATTCCCTATTGACTCTTCCTCTCACTTCATTCTTTATTGATTTTCTTAGCGTGTTGCACTCTTTTCCTTTTAATGGTCTATGTGAGATAACTCAATTAATACAGACCAGTTTAACTGTCATGCATTGGTGACTTCCCATGAATTTCTTTGCCCTTTTCAGTTTTCCTTCAACGGGACGTACAGACTTCGTTCTTTACATTAGTCAATATTTAATTCACATATTTCTCTTTTTATCACTGCGAGCCAAGCTATTTCACATTGAGACCAGTAGCAACGTAGAGAATGATCAGAGGCTGGATGGGTGACAATAACAACAAAACGTTGGCGTTCTTGAGTTCAACGTTTAAAAACGTAATACAGGTCCTCACTCGAAACTGTAATTCAGTGCTTGTTTTTAAGGGTTTTACGACGCTTGCAACACATTTAGGTCACATCAGCGCCAGTAAAAAGGAAGAAAATGGGATAGTAAAACGTTCTAGAATTACAATTAAAAGCACCCAAGAAAAGGGAAGACAAAGGGGAATTAGTTCAAATAGGGACGGGTATAGATTCCAAGAGCACACTATCAGTGTACTTAGTTTGAGATCAACTAAATGCCTCCTCCTGACACAAGCACAGGTCCCAAATAAAAGGAACACACTCAAATGTTTACAAGTCATATAGATTGATGTAAAGCAAACAATACATTGCGCAACACAGAGATGATGTACAAGACAAAAAATATCATCTCCCAAAACTATTTATTTATTTATTTTTTAGGGTTTTACGGTGCTTGCAACACATTTAGGTCATATCAGCGTCAGGGGCAGCGTAGCTCAGTGGTACGATCTTTGCTTCCTACCCGAAAGGTTACCGAGTTCAATCATCCGCCGCTGCGTTGGGTGGCCTTGAGCAAGTCACCTCGACCTAGCTCACTTTGCGGCGCTGCTCTGCGGCTGACGCCTAGGTTATTCCAGTCTTCCATTGGAATAGACCCTAAAGACAAATTTCCCCCTGAGGATGAATAAAGGGAATTTTATTTATTTATTATTTATTTTTAAAAGGATGAAAATTGGATAGTAAAAACATTCTAGATGTACAATTAAAAGGACTTGAGGAAAACGTAGGACAAAGGGGAATTGTTCAAATAGGGAAAAGATGTAGATTCCAAGAGCACACTATCAGTGTACTTAGTATGAGATCACATCTAAACCGTCTCGACATCATACCGTTCTGATGCTGTGGGTCACATATTGTACTCACGACCTCATGAGGGTTATATGTTGTGGTGGCTTTGTTGCTAACAAATGAAATGAGAGACAGAGAGAGAGACAGAGAGAGAGAGAGAGAGAGAGAGAGAGAGAGAGAGAGAGAGAGAGAGAGAGAGAGAGAGAGAGAGAGAGAGAGAGAAAGAGAGAGAGATTGTTTTTTTTTTTTAATGATTTACGGCGCTTGCAACACATATATTAAGGTCATATCAGCGCCAGTAAAAAGGAAGAAAATGGGATAGTAACAAGCTCTATAATTACAATTAAAGCACCCAAGAAAAGGTAAGACAAAGGGGAATTGATTCAAATAGGGAAGAGATGTAGATTCCAAGAGCACACTATCAACGTACCGTGAACCGGAGTTACTTAGACCATCCGAGGTTACTTAGATTACTTAGTAGAATAAAAAAGGTTGCTTTTTAAAAAGTTAAATTCATGAGTGCTTACTAAATCTATTGGGTTCTAATTATTTAAAAGAGTAGAAAGAATTCATGGAAAAGCAATAGAAAGGAAAGCATTCTCAATTACCAACAATAAAAAACATATTTTATACCATGAATTTAGTCTTTTACCATCTTGGAGAAGGTTTTGTCAGATTAAATGTAGAACTAACAAGTATAAATCAACGTTCGTTCCATCAGCAATAAAAATTTTGAATATTTCATATGGTACAGAAAAACCAAGGATTGATTCGTTGACTGATTAACTGATTAATTTATTTAATGTAAGATTAACTGACCAATTGATAATGATGATAATTTTTGGTGTCGAATTGCCACAATCGTAACAAATTGAAAACGAAATGAATATGTTTATGTTGTGTTTATCGCACGTGTGAAAGGAAGAGAGAGAGAGAGAGAGAGAGAGAATAAGTAGGAGTGAAATAACTGTTCAATGTTACAGTTATCGTTTAAAGTTATAACAAGTGTAACTAAATGACAAATTGCCATATTTATGGACAATAAAGATCTATTATTATTATTATTAATTTATCTTTTAAAATAAGCAATCTTGTTTTCAATAAGTGGCCTAAGTTACCCCGGGTGGCCTAAGTAGCCCCACTTGACGGTACTTAGTTTGAGATCACCTAAAAGTCTCATCCAGACACAAGCACAGGTCCCAAATAAGAGGGATACAATCACATGTTTACCAATAATGTGTAAACAAAACAATACAGTGCATAACAGAGAGATGCTTTACAAGTTAAAAAAATATCAACACCCAAAACTCTAACTATACGTTTGACTGTTTCCTTCCCAGCTAGGATATACGGCCAGAGCCTGGACAAAAACAAGTAATCTCATCCCAAGACAAAGAGAGAACGCATGTTGGAAAACAGATATAGGGGGATATAAGACACAGTAAGTATCTCCATGCCCACTATGGGAGGCTAGGAACCTGAACTCAGCCGAGACAAAGACAAGGCAAATTGGAAAACAGCTATAGAGGTATAGAAGACACAGTTAGTGCCTCCCTACCCACTATGGGAGCAATATCAAATGTACAAAGTCATGGAGTGGAGGAAATTAGATTTGTAATTTATTTTCTCAATAATCATTTATAAACAATCAATGTCAACACAAAATGGACCAAAAATTATTACATATCGCATGATTAGCACCAATGAAATAAAACCAAAACAAATCAACTTACCAATTATCGAACTATGAACCAAAATAAACCCCAGCTGTAAGGACCCATTTGGGATACTTGACTTTCTCCACCTACACATACTGGATGGAGTCTTCTGACCTCCCATAGTGGGCAGGTCGTCACTTGCTGTGCCCTCTATCTACCACATTATCTGTTTTCCTTTTCCATCTTGTTCTTTGTGCTATAGATTAAGATTGCTCATGCTTTTTTCCCTGGTCCTGGCGGGGATCCTTAGCTGGGAGGGAGACAGTCAAATGTACAGTACTCTTTTGAGAGATGATATTTATTCCCCTTGTAAATTACGTCTCTACTACTGTTATGTTTGTTTTTGTTTTGTTTTTAAGGGTTTTACGGCGCTTGCAACACATTTAGGTTATATCAGCGCCAGTAAAAAGGAAGAAAATGGGAAAGTCGAAAGTTTTAGAATTACAATTAAAGCACCCAAGAGAGAGCAAGACAAAGGGGAATTGGGAACAAATAGGGATCAGATGTAGATTCCAAGAGCATACCACCAATGTACTTAGTTTGAGATCACCTATGTCTCATCCGGACACAAGCACAAAATCCAACAAAGAGGAATACACTCAAATGCTTACATTATACATTAAAAATAACCAATATAATAATACATAACAGAGAGATGATTTACAAGGAAAAAAATATCATCTCCCAAAACAATAACTATGCATTTGACTGTTTCCCTCTCAGCCAGGACTCCGACGAGGGCCCGGAAAAAACCAAGTAATCTCATTCCAAGACAAAGACAGAAAGCTTGTTGGATAAGATATAAGGGGATAGAAGACACAGTATGTACCTCCCTGCCCGCTATGGGAGGTCAGGATCCCCACCCAGTACTACTGTTATGTTCTATTTTATAATTATTAATTTTGAATAATGTGTATTTTTTACTTTGTAAACAGTTGAGTGTAGCCGTTCTTGGGAAATGTTGAGATTATCCGGAGTGGTTGGGCCACAAATAAACCAACCTGAACTGGTCCATACAATGTAAATAATAAAATGAAATTTAAAAATTTTAAAAAGCAACAACAACAACAAAAAACACCAACAAAACGTGATCTTTTATATAGAACAATATCCATTAAAAGTGCTCAAAGGGTCCCTGAAACAGCAACACGTAACATATAGAACGACACACGACGCCTATTAGGCGATATTACATTTTTTTTCCTACTGAGACAACGCTGTGAACGGCCAGGTACTCATTTCACCATAACTATTTATTTATAAAACATGAAAAATATGCTTTCTATTATTTTTGTTTGGTTTTAAGGGTTTTACGGCGCTTGCAACACATTTAGGTTATATCAACGCCAGTAAAAAGGAAGAAAATGGGATAGTAAAAAGTTCTAGAATTACAATTAAAGCACCCAAGAAAAAGTAAGACACATGGGAACTGGGAACAAATAGGTATCAGATGTAGAGTCCAAGATCATACCCCCAGTGTACTTAGTTTGAGATCACCTATAAGTCTCATCTGGACACAAGCACACAATCCAACAAAGAGGAATACACTCAAATGCATACATTATAAATTCAAAATAACAAATATAATAATACATAACATAGAGATGATATACAAGGAAAAGAAATATCATCTCCCAAAACAACAACTATGAATTTGACTGTTTCCCTCCCAGCTAGGACTCCGGCCAAGGTCAGGACAAAGCCAAGTAATCTCATTCCAAGACAAAGACAGAAAGCATGTTGAAAAACAGATATAAGGGGATAGAAGACACAGTCTGCACCCCCCTGCCCACTATGGGAGATGCTTTCTAAACCAGTCATGTTACACCCAGATAGAACTCACAATACTTTAGAATCATCAGAGAAAACGTTTCAGTCAAGTTTGAAAACACTCATGGTAGTGATAAGGATTTTCCTCTTTAAGCCACTAAATATATCAGAACAAAAAATGACAGTTTTCTGTGAATGACGAAAAAGTAACATTAAAAGTCAACTGCCCATACAATTGCCATATTAATACAACGCATCAATTAATTTATTCATATTATGACATTATGCAAATTCACCATTCTCTGACATACAACACATTTCAAAAGGATTGAAAACAACCGTGACATAATAATAATAATAATAATAATAATAATAATAATAATAATAATAATAATAATAATAATAATAATAATAATAATAATAATAATAATAACAATAATAAACTACCTTGGAATGATTTAAAATTACCTTGGAATGATTTAAAATTACCTTGAATGATTTAAAATTACCTTAAATGATTTAAAATTACCTTGGAATGATTTAAAATTACCTTGGAATGATTTTCAACCTACCTTGGAATGAATTTAAACTTTAAAACTACCTTGAAATAATTGAAAACAACATTAAAATGATATAAAACTACTTTCAAATGATTTTCAAACTACCTTGGAATTATTTCAACATTTTTAACTACCTGGAACTGATTTAAAACAACATTGGAATGCTTTAGAACCACATTTAAATTTAACCCAAAAAACCCTTGGCGTGACCAATCGTCTCTAAACGGTATTATGTCGGGGTGAACAAACTGTTTGAAAATATGGCACTCAAACATTGTATTGGCCAGGTACCCATTTACAAATGAATGCGAAGAGAGAATTTGATAATGTATCGCGATAAGTGACAAAGAGACCCCCCCCCCCCCCCCCAAAAAAAAAATAAATAAAAAAAAATTTTTTTCTAGAATTCCCTCTTTAGGAAACTGTATCATTCTCATGAAATTAAAGGAAAAAATATTAACCCAATTTGTTATCGTTGGATATAAATATATTTTTCAACACCTTATTAATCCCGAAATAATACGGTTTGAAGGTCCCGGGTTACACAAATACCCCAATAATAAATGATAATTA
This sequence comes from Berghia stephanieae, assembly GCF_034508935.2. NCBI lineage: Eukaryota > Metazoa > Mollusca > Gastropoda > Nudibranchia > Aeolidiidae > Berghia > Berghia stephanieae. The sequence continues at coordinate 13,080,552 of NC_088368.1, read as the reverse complement.
ATAATGCATTTATAAAGCACCTAAACATCCACGTTAATCGTGATCTGCGGCGCTTTGCATAATGGGGGAAAATCACGCCACTACATAATAAGAATGAATACAGAGGCGAAATCTAAGCAACATCTATTTCATAAAAAATAAGCCTTACGGAACAACTTAGTCTTCAGACATTTCCTGAAAGAAGATAAATTTTCACAGGACTTTGTCCGAGGACTGAGTGCGTGCTTGGAGCGCTGGATGAAAAGGCTTCGTTTTTTTATTTACCAAAAGTGTATTTTGATGTGGTAACCTTTAGAAGTTGGGACTGAGATTATCTTAAATTTCGGGTGGGTTCATATTGTTTAATCAGTTCCTGCAAATATTCTGGTGCCGATCTATCCAGACATCTAAAACTATAGCACAACTACTTAAATTCTATCATGAACTTCACAGAAAGCAAGTGCAATTCCTGGAGAACTGGTGTTATATGATCTCATTAATTTTATAAGTCTAACCGCTTTATTGTGAATTTTTTTGTAGTTGATGAATTATTCTGCTTTGACAGCCAATGAGAAGGGCATTACAATAATCTAATCTGCTAGTAATAAAAGAATTAACAAGCGTTATTGTAATGCTCTCATCAATATAATGTCTGATTCTTTCAATGTTTCTAATATGATAGTTACAACTTTAACACATTTTAAAACATGAAATTCCATGGATAACCCTTTATCTAAATACACCCCAAGATTTTTCACACAAGAACTCGATTTAGTAATATTTTCACCCACTAGTATCTCTTTTTGTAGATATTTTTGAGAGTTGATATCTATGACCAAAAGTTATCACTTCTGTCTTGTCATCATTAAATTTAGGTTATTTTAGTTTCATCCAATCCTTTAAGTTAGCAATGCAATTTTCCAACAGATACTGATGACAGCTCAGAATCATTGAGTTTTGCATACAGCTGAGTGTCATCAGCATAAAAATGAAAATCAATGGGAAAGGTGAATAACATATCAGAAAGGGGAGCAGTATACATTGTGAAAAAAAAAGGGGACTGAGGATAGATCCCTGAGGCACTCCACAAGTTAAAAAGGACGGAGTTGAAATATGTCGACTGTTCTTTCAAACAAATATTCATTTAATCAGTCCAAAGCTGTGCCACGTATATAAAATTGATCACGTAGTTTAGTCAGAAGAAAATTTTGATTGAATGCGGCACTTAAATCTAGTAAAACGAGCATCGCAGAATTTTTATTATCTAAATCATTTACAATATCCTTTAAAATTTTAAGTAATACCATTTCTCTGCTATGTGAGGCTTTGTATGCAGATTGAAATTTAACATTTAAGGCATTCATCTCTATAATATGGTAAATAAGACGAGCAGCAACGACATTTTCAATTAATTTTAAATGAAATTCAAATTTGACACAGGTCGAAAATACTTTAACTCATTGCAGTCAAGATGTGCTTTTTTCTTCAGGGGTCAAACCAAGGCATGTTTCAGCATATTTGGAAAATCGGGCAACACTAGATTTTCATTTACGAAGGATGCAAAAGTTGGAGCAAGACAATTTGCACATGTCTTTATGAGCCAAGTTGGTGTTTTATCTAGCGGGCATGATTTATTGGGCATATATGACAATATATTTTTAGCTTCCAATATTGTTACGAGTTCAAACGATGTTAAAGTTTTATAACGGGTGTTCATAGTTTTAATTTGTTGTGTAGTGAAAGAAAGTGTTGTTTCCCCTTGTAGTGTCCCTTCAGTTGATGTTGCTCTTTCAGGTGAGGTCAATAAGTGCCTAGTCGTTGTTGTTGTGTCCATTGGTGAAGTCCATTATCATCTGTTAGAGATGTTAATGGTGAAGTCACATGGATTGTTATTTCAACCAGTGATGTCGTGTTGGGATGTGGATAACTGTCGGGATTAAAAACTATTTTGTCATGGTTTTCGCCTTTCATTATTTTTAAGATAATCATTTGAAATTTGGTCAGGATTAAAAGCTAATGGCGACGGACTTGTTTCTCGGTATCACAGACTAACAGATCCGAGAAACACAAACGCCCGGTCGGAATTAGGCACAATTAAAAGCAAGCCGTTGAACTTCATATAAGTCAATGGTTATTAAATCGTTGATTTTAAATACAAATGACAATACATTTGGTTGCTTTATAGACATAGAAAATATATAAGGGATAAAATGTTCAATATTTGGAATAATGTCTATAGACAATGTTTGTCATTTAAATCAAGATAAAACATTGACTTTATGAACAATAATTGTTATCGATCTATCTGGTTGTGATGCATTTTATAGAACAACTAGAAATAGTTAGAATCTGATGTGTTTTGGGGATAAATAATGATTTTAGCACTCGAGATAGTGTTTTAAATCCTTAATTACTATCCGTTGTGTCAATAATTTTTTTGCGCTTATATGATTACACGTGAAATTTAAAGCGGAAATATGTTTAATCAATTACAACCAGAGCTCAAGGCACAGATTATTATTATAATAATGATAATGATAAT
>NC_088368.1:13063031-13068031 GCF_034508935.2 Berghia stephanieae | reverse complement strand
GCACCAGTTGAGAGTAGACTGGAGACCACGGGGGTGGGCACTCGAGTGGGGATTGAAGCAGATACTCTAGGAGATGGGCGCCAGTGGAGAGTGAACCAAAGATCATGGGAGGTGGGCATCAGTGAGGATTGAAGCAGATAATATGGGAGGTGGGCACACAGTGGGTAATGAACCAGAGACTATGGGAGCAGGACATCAGTGGGGAATGAACCAGAGACCACGGAAGGTGGGCACCAGTGAGTAGTAAACCTAGAACTGTGTGAGTTGGACACCAAGAGGAGGGAATCAGAGACTTTAGAAGCAGGGCGACAGTGGGAATTGAACTGGAGACTATGGGAGGTGGGCACCAGTGGGGTTTGAACCAGAGACTATTGGAGGTAGACACCAATGGGGACAGAACCAGACTATGAGATGTGGACGCCAGTGGGGAGTAAACAGAAGACTATTGGAGGAAAGCTCTGAAGGGGAATGAACCAGAGACTATGGGAGGTTGGCACCAGTGGGGAGTGAACCAGATAATATGAGAGATGGGCACCAGTGGGGAGTGAACCAGAGACTATGGAATCAGGACATCAGTGGGGATTGAACCAGAGACTGTAAGCGGTGGGCACCAGTGGGGATTAAAATTTAGCATCTCCTAAAACTAAACTTAAGTATTTTGGTGATAGGTCTCTTATGAAATTCGGACCCACGATTTGGAATGATCTCTCTCAATCTGTGAGATTCTCGAGCTCAATAGACATCTTCAAAAAAGCCCTGAAAACATATCTTTTCAGGAAATATTTACTTAATTGAATTTTAAATGTATTGTATGTGACATTTAGTAGTCGTGAACCTAACCACGCCACATGGCCTGATTAGGACAGTCCGAACATTTAGTAAACAATGGCATTGATTGCTAAATTAAGCAAACTACACAGGTATTACCGTCGATTGAATGCCTTTCAGCTAAATTCTCACTTGTACTACCCGTCAGATCAATCATACCAACACACAAAACTATTTGTAACCTTAAACGTTCATAGAATGATTGATATAAGAATAATAAGAACTAATCGTATGACTGGTTGATTTAAGAAAAAATAGAATGACGGAGTATCATCAACGCCATTCATTCAATTGTTAGATAACAACTAGCTATGTTTGTCCGAGTGAATTCGAGGGTGTGACACAAGTCCTGTGTTTTGATTGGTCACAATTCTACTCTTACCTCTTGCAATCCCGCTCGATTGGGATTTCCTTAAAAAGGCTAACACCCCTCTTTGAAATATCGGCAGGCCCAGTTCCTGTAAAGTGTAATACTTCGTGGAGCGTCTCATGCAGATCAAAAGGGGTTGTAAGTCTTCTGGAGTTCAATTTTAGATTTCTCATAAGCTCTGGATGCGTCACGTTGAAACTTGCAGGCATTCTAGGGATGGAAAACACAAGGGAATAAAACAAATGTTATTTGAATAGTTTGAAATAGACACATTTGTGTAACCTCGTTTTATACACGAATGAAGCAGAAAATTAATGTTCATTTCAAAATTGTGACCCACTTTCTCACGGCAGTATTATGTTGGAATGGACTAGGTGATGGAATTTTTGACTTTTTTTTTAATTTCAAAAAACTGAAAAATTATAATTGTTATCGTTTTTATTCTAATAAATTCATTTTTCTGGGTTTTATTCATCCCGACATAATAGCGTTATAAGACGGCGGGTCACAATTATTTGACGTTAATATGAAAAGAAGAAAGAAAACAACATAAACCAAAAACAATAATAATAAAGCAAGTAAACCAAACAAAATATAACAACATACGCTCAAAAACAACAACACTACCACTGAAGGTATTTATTCTTACACAAACTGTATAAATTAAGCCTAAATGTCAATTCAAATCACTCAGATCTTTTCTGGCATAACACCGGTCTGGGACGAGACCTCACAGTTTGATGCAATGCGGTTCTGTCACTTGCGTTACTAGATTGCGTGGACGGGGTCGATCTCTGACGACGATTGGGATTATTTGGAAGCTTTAACTCTGCCAACTTGTCATTATGACATCCGAAATGCTATCACCGTCCACATCTACGCCAGAATAGAAAGAGAGGGTGGAGCCTACCATGGTATAACATTTTACAGAACCCTAATTTCATCATAAAAGTTCTGTCCATTAACAGGTGGGTGGATATCGCTTTCCAGATTTGATGTCCTTATATGAGATCCTTAGAATTTTGACCAATCAACGATTGTTCTTTTGATAGCTCGCTTGTAAACATGTTTCAGCTCATCCATTGATTTATGATCCGGCATCAAAGGCGGTACATGTTGTGTAATTTCAAAGACCACGGCTGACCGAAAGCGGCGAATGGTTGTGTAATACCAACAGCAATGTGGCTTGGACCACGAGCATTGTTTATATTGTGACGTCACTATCTCAACGCTCATGAATTCCGGACTCACAATCGAAAAACGAAATGTGTGTTTTAAACTCTTGAATCAAACGAAGTTCATGAGCGCGTTCGTCTCATTGGAAATGAAAAATGATATATAAATCAAGAACATCGACCAGAAAATAAGGAAATTATCATAAAATTATAAAATTTGAGAAAGCTCTTTTCAAAATCAAATCTATTACAAAAAAGGTTATTTCTAGATTTTTATGAGACAAAGACACGTTTTCTCCATTTTTCAAGCTGATTCCAACAATGTGGTTTTCAAATTTATCGCAATTAGATTATTTGTCATTATTTTTTTTTATAAATGCCCAATTGACTGCTCAGGAAATGAATTTGTAATCCTTGACGACTAGCAAGTTGGTGTTAACTTTTGCGTATCTCTTTCCCACGCAGGAGCGCGCGCACACACACACACACACACACACACAGTCACACACAGGACCTTTGAACATTTGAAAGTTATTTTGAAAATCAAAAATGTTGTACACAGAATAATTGGCCTTTATCGTCCACTAAATTCTCAAAAACAGACTTCAAACACTAAAATATTTTTCGAGGATTTTGAAAACTTCATTCACGATAGATGTGCCAAACGGGAAAAAACTTTTGGTGATGGGGGATTTTAATTTTCATCTAGAAACATAAATGACAGTGGTTGCAAATTGTTTACACACATTTTTGAATCTCACAATCGAATGCAGCATGTTGCTGAACCTACCCATATTGGCGGCCATCTACTCGATCTTGTCTTAGCTGATAAAAATGACAATAATCTAATGTCAGTCAAAGTTGAAGACTGCTCTATTTTTGATTATAGCTATATTTCTACCGTCGTCAACGTCTCGAGACCTAAACCTCAGAAGAGACTTTTAACCTTTCGAAAAACCAGAGACATTCATTTTAACGCTTTTTCTAATGATATTCAAATCTCAAATTCTGTGTCCGACATGGAGGATCAATATAACAAGATTTTATCTGAAATTCTTAATAACCATTGTCCCACTACCACAAAAAATATTATTTTAAGACCCATTAAGAAGTGGTTCACGGATGATATTAGCGAACTTAAAAAGTGTACGAGATCAAAAGAAAAACTATGGAGGAAAACTGGATTAGAAATACATTGTCAGAAACACACTTCGAGCAAAAATAAAAGAAACAATCTAATAGTCAGAACAAAAGAAAATTATTTAAAATCAACCATAATATCAAATAAAAGATAGCCCGATAAATTATTAAAAATCATCAAAAATATTACAAACATCACTGTAAACAAGAATTGCATACCAACTCTCCAACTGATCTCCCAAGTCGTTTTTCAAGATCATTTTCAAGATATAATTTTAAAAAACATACGAGAATAACTCGACACCCTTGGACATTCATCCCGACAGGACATTGACTATCGTCTAGATTGTAAAAGCCATCATAGAGATATGGAAACTTTTGATTTCTTTGAACCCGCATCTGAGGAGGAAGTTTCGTTAATTATAAACTCTTCACCAACCAAAACGTGCTATTTAGACCCTGTTCCCACATGGATTGGTAAAGCATGTGCCAGAGATCTGGTTACACCAACAACTTTTATTGTAAACATTAGTCTGTCATCATCGGTCGTACCAGAAAGTCTTAAGCAAGCAGTGGTGACTCCACTATTAAAGAATTCAAATTTAGATAAAGGACAATTAAATAATTATAGACCCGTTTCGAATCTATGCTTTCTTTCTAAAATCATTGAAAAAAATGTATCCAAAAGAGTACAAAGAGTCTTAAAACAAAACGAGCTTAACTGTAAATTCCAAGCTGCATACAGACCGAGCCATAGTACAGAAAGTGCTCTTATTAGAGTTCAAAATGATATTGTTAACTATGCTCAGTATTGCTAATTTTGCTCGACCTGAGCGCTGCTTTTGATACGATCGAACATGACACTCTATTGCATCGACTTAATAATGTTTTTAGATTCAATGGGCATGTTCTGAATTGGTTCCGGTCCGTCCTATCTCTCCTACAGGAGTCAAACAATAATGCTCAATCATACTCAGTCTCGTGTAACTGAGTTGGAACAGGGAGTTCCGCAAGGATAAGTTCTTGGTCCTCTACTTTTTACGAAGGCTACAGTCCCTTCCACCAAAGGCTAAGGTAACGCCTTAGGGCCTGTGCCGCCTAAGGGCCTGTGCCGCCTAAGGTCCCGTTTTCTGTGGAAATAGATCTTTCGGCAAATTTATGACCCATCGAATCAAAACAGTATTGTGTTGGAGTCGGTTGAACAGATAACAAAAAAGATTTTATAGTTGAAATGAGCAGACCGTTAACATTTTACTCTTTGTCGATATGCGCTAAACCCAAGTCGAATTTATATTGGACTATAAAATCCTTGACATGCATCTAAATAGACCTATCTCCAGAGTTTTAAAAGACTTTTCAAGATACGTTTATTCTTTGTTAATGGTTGGATAGGTTTAGCTTTATTTTTTATGTTTTTTGTTATCTGTTCAACCGACTCCAACACAATACTGTTTTGAGTCGATGGGTCATAAATTTGCCGAAAGATC
>NC_088368.1:13050531-13060531 GCF_034508935.2 Berghia stephanieae | reverse complement strand
CACTACAACTACAAACACCATTACCACTTCATCTCCACCACAACTACTACAACCACCACCACTACATCATTATCACTACGACTACACCACCACCACATCATCATCACTACTACAACCACCACCACTCCATCATCATCACTACCACTTCTACTACACCATCACTACCACCACTATTACAACCACCACATCATCATCACGACCACTACAACTGAAACAACCACCACCACATCATCATCACTACCTCTACTACTACAACCACCACCACAATACCATCACTACCACAACTACTACAACCACCACCACCACATCATTATCACTACCACTACAACTATACAACCACCAGCACGTCATCATCACTACCACTACTACTACAACCACCACAACCACATCGTCATCATTACCACTACCACTGCAACCACCACAACCACATCGTTATCACTACCACTACTACTGCAACCACCACCACCAATTCATCATCATTACCACTACTACAACAACCACCACCACCACTTCTACTACAACAACCACCATATCATCATCACTATCACTACTACTACAACTGCAACCACCACCATATCATCATGACTACCTCTACTACTACAACCACCACCACAATATCATCACTACCACTACTACCACAACCACCAGCACCACATCATTATCACTACCACTACTACTACACCACCACCAGTACATCATCATCACTACCACTACATCTACAACCACCACAACCACATCGTCATCACTATCACTACTACTACTACAGCTACAACCACCACCACATCATCATCACTACCACTACTACCACAACCACCAGCACCACATCATTATCACTACCACTACTACTACACCACCACCAGCACATCATCATCACTACCACTACTACTATAACCACCACAACCACATCGTCATCACTACCACTACTACTGCAACCACCACCACCATATCATCATCATTACTACTACTACTACTACTACTACTACTACTACAACCACCACCACCACATCATCATCACGACCACTACTACTACAACCACCACCACCACCGTATCATTACCATTACCACTACAACTACAACCACCACAACCACATCGTAATCACGACCACTACTACTACAACCACCACCATCACATCATCATCACTACCACTACCACTACAACAACCATCACATCATCATCACTATCACTACTACTACAACTACAACCACCACCACATCATCATCACTACCACTACTACTACAAGTACAACTACAACCACCACCACATCATCATCACTATCACTACTACTACAACTACAACAACCACCACCACATCATCATCAACTCCACTACTATTGCAATCACCAACACCACATCAACTTCACTAACACTCAGTACTACAATCACTACCATTGGGTTTTGAAGCTTTACTTCTTTTGAAATAAGGAAACATCGGAATTGTATTTGGCACTGTGTTTCTATATCATAATATAATTCTAATCAGTTATCGATTTAGAACTAGATACTCTACAATATGTATGCCAAATACCATCCCAATTCCTTTTTCTTGTGTGCGGGAATTCATCTTTCGGCATTGACATTCCTACGAGTGGTGTCTGAAATTCCTGTGAGCCAAATTTAAAGTTGGCGTCACTTTGCGTGCTATGATGATGCAGTGAGTGTGAGAGAGTCATCACTACACACATAAACAACAGAAACAATTTAAAAACATGACTATGACACGCAACCACTCACACACGAGGGTATACTATTTATCCGTTTCTCTATATAGATAGTTCGAAGATGACGTCACTCAAGCCTTCGTTGTTGCATTTTGCCATCCGCGTTTGTGAGCGATTCTCACTAAACTGTATTACCCCGACTATAACAGTTCATGATCACACAATGTTTTGTCTGTTGGTCCGTTATACTTCCGGATGGCAATGTTATGAGCTTCTAAGCCAAGCGCATACTATCTATAGAACAGGACAAGACAAACAAACTCTTGACTCTCTCTACACTTCGCATTGATGTTTGTCGCCTACGAATTCAACTCTCGGTCGACCTGTCAATATTCCTTTTTGGACGTAATCATAAATATAATGTTGTGTGTTTTTTACCGTGAAGAAAACCTTAAGAAGTCACATTCATATATTTTAGAGACATCATTTTGAATAATTTTGAGTTAAACGAGCGAGCAGGGAGTTAGTTTCTTAGATTTCATGAACGGCCGATCAGCGCTTGTTTACTATAGTAACGCAATTCCCAGCCCAAGTCTTAATGGCGGATGGTTTTCTCATCGAGGCCGCTGGTTGGCTAGCCAATAAGAGCACCGTACGGTTTCCATTGGGTAAATTCCTTGGGGCAATGTGTATTTTATAGTTTAGTTCCAAGGATTTACAAAACCATAAAGTTCCCGTCACAAAACGGTATATAATATAACACTATAGGTTAAAATGTGTGTGTTTGTGTGTGTGTGTGTTTGTGTAAGTGTGGGTGTGTGTGTAAGTGTGTGTTTGTATGTGTGTGTGTGTGTAAGTGTGGGTGTGTGTGTGCGTGAGAGAGAGAGTGAGAGAGAGAGAGAGAGAGAGATAGAAAGTGAGTGAGAGAGAGAGAGGGAGGAGAGAGAGAGAGTAGAGAGAGAGAGAGAGAGAGAGAGAGTGAGAGAGAGAGAGAGAGAGAGATTAAAAAGTAATGAGATGAATAGTAAGCGAAGATCAAAACTATATAAATCAATCACAAGATAGGGAGACGGGAGGGGTGTGGGGTGGGGGGGGGGGGAGAGGCATTATTAAAGAATACTCGACGGCGATATTGTTATTATTGACCCCTTACCCACCCCGGTAAGAGATATAATCTTTTAAAATAAGAAATATCGAGGGGGGGGGGGGCAGAGAAGAGAGTGTGTGTGTGTGAGAGAGAGTGAGAAAAAAAAAAAGAGAGAGAGAGAGAGAGAGAGAGAGAGAGAGAGAGAGAGAGAGAGAGAAAGAGAGAGAAAGAGTTAGATATATATAGAGAGAGAAAGAAAGAGAGACAGAGAGAGAGAGAGAGGGGGGGGGAGAGGAAGGAAGAGAGAGAGTGAGAGATACAGAGAGACTGGGAGAATGGAAGAGGAAGAATTGGAGCAGATTCTTTAATAAACTCAACATCTTACATTACAAAATATTAAACAAGTGTGTATGAAAGGGCCAGACAAAGCAAGAAAGAAAATTACAAGAACAAATCCAGCACACAAACTCAGTCGACCGTGTCCAAGTGTGTTTGAAAGGTGCCAGACAAAGCAAGAGAGAAAAAATACAACAACAAAAAACAACAAAAAACAAAAACAAAAACAAACAAAAACAAAAAAAAAAAAACCATTCCAAAATTCGGAATAAGAAATTTGAGACGGTGGGTCAGAAATTTGATTTTCGGATTCTGATACGCTCCGACGAAATTCCGACGTGACACGATGGGTCAACAATCGTACCGCTTGCATGCAAGAGGAATGGGCCTCGTACTTAAAACTGATGTTCTATTTGTTTTTCTTTTATTTTGGGACTGGGGGGGGGGGTGTGGAATCGGCACTTGCAGCAATTTCAGATCATTTATGCACCAGTAAAAAGAAGGAAGACAATGAGAGAAACTTTAAGATCTAATAGGGAACAGAAAATTCCACGGGCAATCCATAAGTGTGCCTGTTTTGGCAATACCTAAATGTCTCATCCAGACATGAGCAAAGGATGTCACTGTGAAGGACATACATTCCTACAAAGAACACCATATTCAAAACTAATACATACAGAAGTATATAACAGAGATATGACTTACAATTGGGAAAAAATAGCAAACCCATGACGAAGGAACAACAAATTTGATTCAATAGTCTGATGTCACATCGCCCAGCAACGACTAGCAGCGTGGTTCTAAACAAAGCAAATCGGTACTTTTTATTCTTCATGCTGGCTAGAACTTGTCATGTGATCAGAATGTATGCTTTTCTCCTCTGGATACACTTTTATGCTCGTCGGAGAAGTATTTCATAAGGGCGTCCGCCATTGGTCCGATAGTTTAGAGTTTCTAAGTTACTATGCGTCAATACGAGGGAAGTGACGTCATGACTGTTCCCCCAATTTGATTGCCTCCCTCCAAGCCAGTCCAGTAAAAAAGGGAAATCTCAATCCACAACGTTGATAAGTAACAGAATGGAAAATGAAAACAGATACAGGAGGATGGAAAACATATCAAGTGAGCACTTCGCCCACCATTGATATCATGTCATTAGCTCCAATGGAAATTGCGAAGATTGGAAAACTAATTATTCTTTGACTGATTTATCAGACATTTTTCAAATTTTGTATGAAATTCATTATACATTTTACAATGATCAAGCACTTGAAGAAAAACGAAAGCTTTTGTTCATCTACCTCTCATAGGCTCAAAATTTATTTTAATTTTTTTTTTTTTAAATAATAATACAGCATTTATATAGCGCGATATTCATTGGACGTGCTCAAAGCGCTTTACATGGGATATGTAGCGTGCAACTTGATCCGGTTCTGTGAACTCATTTCACCATGATAACGCAGTTCTTCCACACACCCCCACCCCTCCTCCGCCTCCCAATTCTCCGCCACATAATAATAATAATAATAATAATAATAATAATAAAATAATAATAATAATAATAATAATAATAATAATAATAATAATAATAATAATAATAATAATAATAATAATGATAATGAAATTTATATATATTGCGCCCAATCCTCTATACAATAAAGCTCTAGGCGCATAACAATAACTTCAGTCCATTCAAATCTCTCTCTCTCTCTCTCTCTCTCTCTCTCTCTCTCTCTCTCTCTCTCTCTCTCTCTCTCTCTCTCTCTTTCTCTCATGCCTTTAAAAAGTTGCAAAGAATGAATTATAAAAAGGAATTCACCCCAGGTTAAGATGCCGTGATATCACCGTCTTCTCGGTACGGTAACTCAGGACAAAACGATCGCTGGTGCAGGACTGAATTTTTAATAAAAATAAGTTTTTTTTTTTTTTTTTTTTGTTTGTTTGTTGCTTTAGGTCTCTTCCAACACAATTGAGGTTATATGAGAGACCGCTGAAACAAAAAAACAAGCAATCTAACAAAAATAGTACAAATGTCAATCAAAATCATAACCTAAAGATATCATAAGCTAAATTATAAATAACCAAGAACAAACAGGCAGAAGATTTACAGAAAAAAAAATATCCCCTGTCAAAAATACAATCACAAACCAAAGAAGCAGGATAGGCTAGTAAAGAGAAGAAGAAACGACATCACTATCGGATCGTACACCCATGCGAACATCATAGGTATACGATTCAAGGGTGATGCTCCCATCCAACCATACCACCCGCTAAAAATAAGTTGATTGGTTATATTTTTATATATTATATAAGGATGTAAAATTTCTTTTGAGTATGAAATTAGTGCTGTGTCATCTGCATATTATTATTATTATTATATTATTGATATTCGCACCATTGATCTTAATGCCTGGGCTATCTCATAAGGTTGTATCAAGGAGAGAAAGAAATCCAATATGCAACTTAATAAGCAATGGAAAAACTATAAAACAAGTTCAGGCATTTAAATATCTTGGATACATAATAACTTCAGATGGCAGATGCAACACAGAAATAAAACGAAGAATTGCAATAGCTAAAGATAGTTTTAATAAAATGAGTCTAATTTTTAAAAACCACAATATCTCAATGACAACAAAACATAGGGTTTTGAAGGCCTTCGTATGGCCAGTATTATTATATGGCTGCAAAAGCTGGACAATTACAGAAGACATTAGAAAGAAACTGGAGGCAGCAGAAATGTGGTTTCATAGAAGGATGTTAAGAATCTCATGGACAGAGAAGAAAATTAATGAAGAAGTATTAGAGCAAGCTGAAACTAAAAAGCTATTAATTTGTACAATAAGAAAAAGACAAATGCAATTTTTAGGACACCTAAATCGACATAAATGTATTGAACATCTTGCTCTCACAGGAAAGATAGAAGGTAAAAAGAGTAAAGGTAGACCAAGAAAGACATTTGAATAGTTTGAACAGCTGGTGACAAAGAAAGAGAAGAGTAATATTAGTTTTCTGAGATTATCTGATCAGAGAGATGAATGGCGTATCATGATCACCGATGTCTGGCACAGACTTGGTACTTGAAGAAGATATAAGTGTAATAGAGTCAGACAACCGGGTAGTTGATGCCGGCGAGTGCGATAGTAGAGACAACCGGGTAGTTGATGCCGGCGAGTGTGATACTGATGGAGACAACCGGATAGTTGATGCCGGCGAGTGGTAGTAGTAGTATTGGCAGAGTGTAGAGGCCGTGGGAGTGGATGGATTCGGTCCCGGGGTCGACTTAAGAGTTCCAGACTGTAACTGCGGCGGTGGTGCTCAAGTGGGGAAGATAGATCGAGACAATGAAGTGACAGTTTAGTACTACTGTTAGTGATAGTAGCATGACTTCATGTGTCAGAAGTAGAAGTAGGGAGTTGATTTCATGAGCGAAGAGCACACACCACAGTCAAGTCCGGAGACACCATAGTCTACCCGAGTCCTAGCCCATCCACTCCAGGGTAGTGGAGGCGATCAAACAACAAAGGCCAGGATGTATAATGATGAAGTCTTTATTCAGGAACAATGGAACAGATCATTCTTTTGAATGGATCAATGAATGAATGAAAAGAATCAATGGCAGAATCATCTAATATTAGCCATAGCAGTTAAAAATAGATTTAACGCGGACGTCAGAGAAAGCACCTACGTCACTGGTCCAGGTAAAGGGATGCATAGACTGAAGTGAGTAAACTCGATCGAGTTGTGTGCATCTTCATGATTTAAACAAATTAATGCAAATAACATGGGACATGTATGAAGGAACGAATAAGTCTAAACTAAAGAGTTATGCTACAAAATCAATCATAGTGAATTGCAGAGTTAAAGAGTAAATGTTAAGCTCGTAATTAGTAATCAAAGGCGTTAACGTTATGGCTGTATGAAATATTAAGTAGCAATTATTAAGTATACAGAAGAACAGAGTCGATTTAGATGACTCAAGGTAGGTGGCTAGAAAGCTATGATTTGCCAGAATTAGTGATATAAATTTGTAAATGATCATAGTTGTTAAAATGAAGTTATAACGATGTGAAGTGATGAAAGAAAGCACACAAAAATATAGTATCAGGCTAGAAGTCACACCCAGCCGAAGATAAAAATAGTACTACATCGAGAGACTACCTGTGTAAGGGCTTAACACACAACACACAGTGTACTATTGGTCATAGTAACACACACTAGTAAAGAAATGTTGATATCAACCACAGAGGCACAGTCTTGCATTACTTGCATACAATTAAATAGTGATGGTAGCGACAAGTAGTAAAGAGTAATAGAGTACAAAATCAAATAACATTAGATAGAAGGGTCATTCTATTACATATCCCCCAACTCGAACCGTTCTATGTCCTCATAGAACAAATTATTTAATTATCAATGGTCAACAAGGCAGAGAGGATTCAATGTACGAATTCAACTTGAAAGAAATGCAATCAATGTAAATTTACGTCGCTTCAGCAAAGCGGTATAAGTATAAGATGAGAAAAGCGTTAAAACTTGAAATACGAACGTCTCAAATATGAGGAGGCTCATGTCGAATATAGACATGGAAATATTAAGTGGACATCGCCTGTTAGCGGTAAAGGTAGTAAGAACTACACTGTTATAATTATAAGCAATAGATTAAACATTCCATAATTACATCGTATGTTTCATTATGAATCATGAGCATATTATTGCAAAATTAATGGGAACTAACGAGATATTGAATCAATATACATGAGAATCCTACAAAACATGGATTATCTCACCAACGTGGTGGTCAAACTCAGGCAGATCCTTGCATTTGGCGTGACGTCGTCTGGACATATGTGTGCAGGCGGGATTCTGTGACGTGGTTTCACTTTCACAGACGCGACTTTTAGGAACACCGGCCACCACTTGACGACGATGCCTTCGGATAGTTGCATGGCAGTAATAGGGACGAGGCTCCATCTGGTTGGTTAATTCACGTTGGTAAGACCCACGGGTCATCTCGGACACAGACACACAGGTCATCACGGGCACAGGCGCACGGTCATCACGGGCACATGCACACGGTCATCACGGGCAGAGACACACAGGTCATCACGGGCAGAGACACACAGGTCATCACGGGCAGAGACACACAGGTCATCACGGGTACAGGCACACGGTCATCACGGGCACAGACACACAGGTCATCACGGGCAAAGGCACACGGTCATCACATCACGGGTACAGGCACACGGTCATCACGGGCACAGACACACAGGTCATCACGGGCAAAGGCACACGGTCATCACGGGCAAAGGCACACGGTCATCACATCACGGGCACAGGCACACGGTCATCTCGGGCACAGACAATGGGTCATCACGGGCACAGGCACACTGTCATCTCGGGCACAGACACATGGGTCATCTCGGGCACTGAGACACGGGTCATCACGGGCACAGGTACACGGGGCATCTTGGGCTCAGGAACATGGGTCCTCTCGGGTTTGGCAGTCACTGGTCATCTCGGGTTGGACAGGATACTCGACGTGTATGGTAGCCGGTAGCGGCAGTCTTGTTATAAATTCGGCTGTAAAGGGGCCGAGTGGCAAGTTGACGTCGATTGTCGTCTGTCGCAATAAAACATCGAGGTTGGTGTACAAGGACTGGCAGCGAGAGTGTAGATTCGTTCCAATTCCAAGTGGATGTCTGACTGATGAATAAATAAACAGGTCTCCAAAAGGCTGTGGCTTCTGAAATTGAGATCCTGCTCGCAGCGCCAAATTTGTAATAGAGTCAGACAACCGGGTAGTTGATGCCGGCGAGTGCGATAGTAGAGACAACCGGGTAGTTGATGCCGGCGAGTGTGATACTGATGGAGACAACCGGATAGTTGATGCCGGCGAGTGGTAGTTGACGTCGGCGAGTGGTAGTAGTAGTATTGGCAGAGTGTAGAGGCCGTGGGAGTGGGTGGATTCGGTCCCGGGATCGACTTAAGAGTTCCAGACTGTAACTGCGGCGGTGGTGCTCAAATGAGGAAGATAGATCGAGACAATGAAGTGACAGTTTAGTACTACTGTTAGTGATAGTAGCATGACTTCATGTGTCAGAAGTAGAAGTAGGGAGTTGATTTCATGAGCGAAGAGCACACACCACAGTCAAGTCCGGAGACACCATAGTCTACCCGAGTCCTAGCCCATCCACTCCAGGGTAGTGGAGGCGATCAAACAACAAAGGCCAGGATGTATAATGATGCAGTCTTTATTCAGGAACAATGGAACAGATCATTCTTTTGTATCGTATTCTATAGGCGTGGATCAATGAATGAATGAAAAGAATGGCAGAAGAATCTAGAACAAGCAATCTAACAAAAAATAGTACAAATGTCAATCAAAATCATAACCTAAAGATATCATAAGCTAAATTATAAATAACCAAGAACAAACAGGCAGAAGATTTACAGAAAAAAAAATATCCCCTGTCAAAAATACAATCACAAACCAAAGAAGCAGGATAGGCTAGTAAAGAGAAGAAGAAACGACATCACTATCGGATCGTACACCCATGCGAACATCATAGGTATACGATTCAAGGGTGATGCTCCCATCCAACCATACCACCCGCTAAAAATAAGTTGATTGGTTATATTTTTATATATTATATAAGGATGTAAAATTTCTTTTGAGTATGAAATTAGTGCTGTGTCATCTGCATATTATTATTATTATTATATTATTGATATTCGCACCATTGATCTTAATGCCTGGGCTATCTCATAAGGTTGTATCAAGGAGAGAAAGAAATCCAATATGCAACTTAATAAGCAATGGAAAAACTATAAAACAAGTTCAGGCATTTAAATATCTTGGATACATAATAACTTCAGATGGCAGATGCAACACAGAAATAAAACGAAGAATTGCAAT
>NC_088368.1:12995531-13045531 GCF_034508935.2 Berghia stephanieae | reverse complement strand
GTTGGTAAGGAGAGGGTTGACTAATATGAGACACGAGTCAAGTTCTTGATTTGATTGAGAAGAATGAATCTAATTTATCAAAAATAACAATAAGTAAAATGTCACATTTCTTGCCATTTCAACTATAATGTAATTTCTTGGTAACTGGCAGAAATCGATATAATATCGTATTGAAACGATGGGTTGCAATCTACTTTCTAAGTCAGGGTAAATATGAATGACGTCACAAAAGTAGGCCACTTGCCAGAGATCAATCAAGTCCAGATATATATCACCACGATTGAATCCGTTCAAAAGAAACCACGCGTTAAAATAGAAATAACTCAAATCAATAACGTAACCCCGGAATGCGTATCTCTCACTATATGGCAATGAATGCCCTAGTTCATCTAGTTTTTTGGTCGCCCCGTCACGCCATTTGTGACTCGCCGACTTAGTCTAGTATTACATCGCGCTATACCAGATTCCGATAAGGGAATCCAAATTTAAAATGCCCAGAAATGACTAACTAATGTACCAGATTCCGATAAGGGAATCCAAATTTAAAATGCCCAGAAATGACTAACTAATGTACCAGATTCCGATAAGGGAATCCAAATTTAAAATGCCCAGAAATGACTAACTAATGTACCAGATTCCGATAAGGGAATCCAAATTTAAAATGCCCAGAAATGACTAACTAATGTACCAGATTCCGATAAGGGAATCCAAAGTTAAAATGCCCAGAAATGACTAACTAATTAAATTGTCTCACTTAAACACGTAAAAGCATAACTGATGTTTAATAAATTAATGTTGAAACAAAATGGGTAAGCAATCTCCATAACATAAAACAGATTTAATTACATCATTTTTGTATTGTCACATCATTGAACATATTTACCATAATTTACATTTTTAAAAATAATTCTGTATTCTCATCTTTTAAATGTTGATAATAAGATTGAGAATTATTTGATCTATTTATTATATAATTTTCTAAATTCATTTTCTATTATTTTATTTATATTTCATTTAATGATTTATATTGCATGATGTATATTTTATGGGACAGGCGCTATATTAAAAAATTACATTATTATTATTATTATTTATTATTATTATATTATTATTATTATTATATTATTATTTTATTATTATTATTATTATTATTATTATTATTATTATTATATTATTATTATTATTAATCTCGCCGTACTTAAAAATTCTAATTATATTTTAATATATTTTTAAATATTTGTAATAACTTTAACGATGATTTTGTGGAAGCTGTACAGCGGGGGTGTCATGATACAGTTTTTCACCTATATTGAATATTTCCTAACTTCCATTAAATGCTAATAAAAAATTAATCAAATTTAGGTAATATTCTTATATGACCGAAACATTGCAAAAATATCCAATGTTCATAAATTCATTAAAACTCCCAAGGTCGGGATAGTCCCTGGTCCGAAATTCCATTAAAGGTTTTAAAAAACCGCATGGTAAAGATCCCTTTTCGAAGCGACCCAAATATGCACCGCTCAGAGCAAGGCTCGAACCAGGGGCCTTCTTGTCCGAAGGCGAGTGTCATAGCATAAGACCACAAAGTCGGAGTTTGTCATTTCGGTAATACAAATCAGAAGTCATTAATGTTTCGATAAATGACTGCTTCGATTTAAATTGTTTAACTCTTTGCTTGCCAGACATTTTCAGACATTTTGACCAAAAGCCACACTCACCCAACACAAAAATAGGTTTTTTTTTCTTACTCAAACAGAAAAGCAACACATACATTCCATGCATAATATTGACCAGCAAAATGAACTCTACAGCACGTTTTAATAGCTATAATAAAACATTCTTCTTTAAACTGTGTGATGTACAAAAGAAATCTGAATGATAAAAGTGCTGTTTGGATCGTAACGAATGTGACGATTTTCCTATGGTTGGTAAGGAGAGGGTTAAGCCAATCATACGATTACGTCACGAGTGGTCTCTAATGCATTTGTGACCCTTCGTCTCAAAACGGTATTATGTCGGGATGGACCAGATGCTAAAAAGTCAGATTATAGTTAAGATGATCAAAAATATGAAACGTTGGTATTTAACACATTAAAATATGATATTACTTCTCCTCTATAAAGCATATAAACTCAACTTAAGCATGATATTTCTGGCTACAAATTCCATTTTAATTATCTTAATCATCCCGACTTAATACCGTTTTGGCACGAGGGGTCACATTTTCAGTTTGACCAATTTATTTCTATTATTAGATGGCACTAAAATTAAAGGGGTGTTATTATTACATTTTCTCACCTTGCTCAGGTGTACACTGAGGACCTGTCTGTTAACGCCTTGATCTCTGTTGAATTTTTGTTTTATAGTATTATCGCCTTACAGGCGTCATGTCTTGTCGACCCTACCGTATTAACGTTGTTGTTTACTGGTGGATATTGCTCTATATAATAAATGACCAAGGTTTTGGGGTTCATGTGCATATAAAAAACGCGTTGAAATGATATAAAGTCAAGTTTTAAAAAAATAAATTGTTATTTCTTTTAAAAAAATTCAACTCACCATTGACGCACGGTTGTTATCGTTGTGAGAGTTTTCCGATTTGAATGACATGATCCACTTCCTTTTACCCTGACCTTTGTAGACATCAAGGACGTCAGCCATGTAGTCATTCTGTGTGACGATTCGGGGTTTCGCACCCAAACATCCCGGAGGGGACTTTCTGAAATATTTCTCAGCAAGTACAAGGAATTGTCTGTAGTAATGATCTGTCGGTTCCCTATCGAAACCTGAAATATCGATCAATTAGAGAAAGTGAATGAATAAATAAAAATACTAATTGTTATGGTCTAAGAGAGATGACTAACGTAAATTTAGAGTTGTCCTCAACCTTTGGTGACGTGCCAAGCGCACGGACCTTGGTTGACTGGATTTTAGTTCAGTCCTTTGAGTGTGTGGACGTGTGTGTGTGTGTGTGTGTGTGTGTGTGTGTGTGTGAGAGAGAGAGAGAGAGATGTTTAAATGTTTGTAAGTATGTCGTCAGGGTAGTGTAAATATTGTTTTGTAATAAATGTTTAATTGTTATAACTTTTTTGTATCATTCCTTCTGTTAAATCAAAGTATCATGTTTATGTTTCCTACTCACGTTTTTCTGAGATATTGCCAAGTTTAGTTAGAAGGTCAATTTTTTATCAAAAATAAGTTCTTGTTATAAATGATTAAATCAACCCTTTTTGGACATCTTTGGGAAATATCAAAGCTTAAATTTCACTTCTAAATATTTTTCACAGCTAGTCAAGTTGAAAAAGTATGACATTTGAAAAAAGTTGCTGGATACCTTTACTTCAAATAAAGATTAAAATGCTCTCTGAGCATATTCTTTCAGGAAATGCAAAATATGCAAATCCAAAATTTTTACCTTCCGACTGATTGCGTATGCACTGACATATATTTTAATATCGTGAGCCCGGATACTTCTATCTGTGAGTCTCCTTCTTGTGTTACGGATCGCCGTTATCTGTCTTGTTATGGCAACGTGATTATTTTGAACCCTTTCTATGACAACCCGTAACACTAATGAATTAAATAAAATAAATAGACAAATAGATAAATATCAAAATTCGGAGATAAGTAAACACATAGGGGGATAGATAAATTTATACGCAGATAAATAAATAAATAAATAAATAAATAAATCAATCAATTAATAAAAATATTAATTAATTACTCAATAAAAATAGATCAATGTAAAAACGATTAAGTGCCATCTTATCCCTCAGGACTTCTTGAACAGCTCCTATTCATGCAGCCTTTTGAGTAGTAAAAGTACATATTTGCGTTTTGTGCTACCTCTTTTCTTCGTACTTGTATCGCCTCAGAGCACTTTATGGATTATGTGCGCTTCGTAAACATTACATTACAAAGATAAGTGGGAAAAAACAAACAAACCCCACAAACTTAAATTCCTAAAATCCTTAATGTTTTCGGGGACAAATTTGGGAGCAGGCACTAATGGTGTAAGATAAAAACGTGAAAATGGCAAAGATACAAGAAAAAAAAAACATCCCAAAATTCACCCTGCCTGGACTGAGGACCGAACCTGAGACCTCCTGTTATCCTGTTACACGTAATAGAGGTTACCTGTAGGTCGATAGTTTTTTCAAAATCTCAACGTGTAGTCATTGGAATAGGCTTTATATTCTCATTCTCGCACCATACTCAGGTGTAAAACGAGTACCGGGCCTTTTAGAGTGCTATTATCTCCGTCAAAAAAAGAAGATTTTGTTATTAAGGCCCAGAGGCGTGGCGTCTTGGTCTGCATGTTAATAGTTGTTGTTGTGGGCGCTTTGAGCGACGACGTTGTTGTTGTGAACCCCCCCCCCCCCTCCCCCAATAAAAAACCCCAAACAAATAAGACAAAAACAAACAAACAAAAAAAAAAAAAAACAAAAAAAAAAAAAAATAACGACAACAAAAGAAAAAACAAACAAAGAATGATCTTGCCAAGTGCAATAAGGTACAATAGTCTGATAATAATATAGTCAAAATATAGATAGCACCAATCTCCTTGGGAACCCTCGGTGAATTCTAGTATTAAAAAAAATATATATATATTTATTAAGACGCTTCGTTGCACGTAACATTTGTCGCAATTGAATTTAAAGCGTTCAACAGCGTATCTATATAGATATGTGATTGCATAATAAAGATATGAATTGTTGCAACACAGCGATATTCAGAAAAAAATCAATATGATCAACATAATCAATAAGACATGAGCCGTCCCAGTGCACTTTGATATAAAAGTACGGCGCGACATTTGGTTAATTGCAGTTCTGACAGCGCAACGTGTTATGGGCTCATTGTTGTAACGGAAAGACTCTCAAACCACCGTGTGCTTCTTTGCAGGTCTGATAACCCAATTTGTCAATCCTCTCCTTACCAACCATAGGAAAATCGTCACATTCATTACGATCCAACCAGAACTTTTATCATTCAGGTTTCTTTTGTAAATCACACAATTTAAAGAAAAATGTTTTATTATAGCTATAAAAACATGACACTGTGTTGTGGAGTTAATTTTGCCCATCAATATTATGCATAGAATGTATTTGTTGCTTTTCTGTTTGAGTAAGAAAAAACTATTTTTGTGTTGGTTGGGTGTGAAATGTGACCCCTCGTCTCAAAACGGTATTAAGTCGGGATGATTAAGATGCTTAAAATGGAATTTGTAGCCAGAAATATCATGCTTAAGTTGAGTTTATATGCTGTATATAGGAGAAGGAATATTATATTTTACTGTGCTAAATACCAACGTTTCATATTTTTGATCAGTTTAACTATAATTAATTTGACTTTTTAGCATCTGGTCCATCCCTACATAATACCGTTTTGAGACGAAGGGTCACAAATATTGGGGAAAATTCTGAAAATGGCTGGTAAGGAAAGGGCTAAGGACTCATTGTTGTAATGGAAATACTCTCATGCCAAGGCGTACCTGTCTGCAGATCTGGTACCCCAAATTGTTATGGGGTTGTTGTTGTAATGTAAATATTCCCAAAATCAACGCAAAATACTGTCCACTATGATCACTATGACAATGTTAAATGAAACCTGCGTTCCGTGATCAGACCTGTACTTGATACACGTCGATACTGCATGATAGCCATGACATAAGGATAGTAGTGTGGCGCCCGGGATAGGGCTGCTATTCGGGCACCGGGTTGGATCAAATTTAGTCACACACCGGGGCGAGCAGCTCATGTGGCTCGTTGGCTCGATACCCGGGATGGTCTCGTGACAATCAACCGGGGTTTACACCTTTGCCCTCCCGTGTGGCTCAAGCCCCCTCACCAGCTGCAAGGTAAAGATCCACGAGCCGAGACGGCAGAGCATCTAGTCGAAAGGTGTGTTGTGACGACGCTACCCGGCGGGTTCGCGACGGTGCACGAATGCGGACCGGACTTTGCTGATTGGGTCGATCGTCATAACATAGTAGTGTGAACCATAAGAGGCTGCTGCTGCCATGACGTATGTGTGCATAATATAATGTTCACATTTTATTCGAACACAGCCGTTTAATCAGCCGTTTTGACAACGTATTTATTGCACTTACACCCGAAGGTCTTACGTTCGTGCCGCATTTCTATTGGCATCCTATCTTTTCCTTGGCCAAGAGACATAAATAGTATTGCTGACATTTTTTAAAGCGCCAAACAGGCGCCAAGTTTTCTCCAACATGTTAAATATTGTTATTGATTTGGGACCATGTGTAAAGCTCTTTGAGCAAATTTAATGGATGTTGCATCAAATAAAAGTCCACTTAAACATAAAAAAATAATAACCCTTGTATTAAATCTAAAGTCAAATTATGATCAATTACATTCAACCGTTTAAAAGGAAAAATAAGAAAGGATAAAATTAAACATTTCTATTGAGAGATCCTTCGCGCCCTCACGTGTCCCTTACACCTCAAGCGGCGTAAATTTCCTCGTTCTGATTATTTTTCACCTAGTTCATTCCGAAACAATATCATTTTCAGACGATGGTTCACATTTTTAGTTGAACTATCTTCGCCTGGTTCATTCCGATACAATACCGTTTCGACACGGGAGGTCACACATTTCTTGGCATACCTTTCAGTCTGTAGTGGAATGTGCCGATATTTGGTTCATCTTCCTGCCAGGCCGTCACGTACCCAGCTTTCTGAAAATCTCTCCATATCCATGGGAAATCGTCAACGGGCTTAGCATTTGGGTAACCTTTTCTAGCCTCTGGTAGTTCCTCTTCTCTCTTGCCTGTGAGTAATGGGAACATGGTGGCAGGTGTGCCGTCACCCACGACTGTTTCACCCTAGAGAGAAATGACGGCAGTGAGTGATGATGAAGATGTTGGATGTATTGTGGTGGCGGCAGCGGTGGTGGTAGTGGTAGTGGTGGTGGTGGTGGTGCCGGTGTATTGTGGTACTGGCGGCGTTGTGGTGAGGTCGTGATCATTAGGTGATGAGGTGCTTAAGTTGTGGGTTATAGGCGGTGTGCTAGGGAAATGGTGATCACGGCGGTGTGGTGCTAGTGGTATAGTGGTGGTGTGGTGGTGGTGGTCGTACTGGAGTAGTGGTTGTGGTATGGTGGTGGTATTGGTGGGGTGGAGGTAGTCGTATGGTGGTCGTGGTGGTATGGTGGTAGTGGTGATCGTAGTGTGGTAGTAGTGGTGTGGTGGTCGTGGTGGTGTGGTGGTAGTGGAATGGTGTTGGTGGTGGTAGTGGTGTGGTGGTGGTAGTGATGTGGTGGTGGTGTGTTGGTGATGTGGTACTGGTGGTGTGATAGTGGTGTGGTGGTGTAGTGGCGTGGTGATGGTGTTGTGGCGGTGTGATGGTGGTATGGTGGAAGTGCTTTGGTGTTCTGAGTGGTGGTGTGGTTGTGGTGAGAGGTTGGTGTTTTGGGTTTTGGTGCTGATGTAGTTTTGTGATGGAGGTGGTGTGATACTGGCGTGGTAGTGGCAGTGTGGTGATGTGGTAGTGGTGCTGTGGCATGGTAGTTGTGGTGTGGTGACCACAAGTGCTGGTATGGGGGCATGATAGTGGTAGTGTGGTTGTGGTAGAGGTGTGGTAGTGATGTGTTGGTAATGGTGCGGTGGTAGTGGTGGTGTGCTGGTGGTGATTAGATGGTGTGGATGTGGTATGGTGATGGTATGGCGCTGGTGGTGGTGTGGTAGTAGTATTGTGGTAATGTGATAGTGGTGATTGTGATGTGTTAGTGGTATGGTGGTGGGGTGGTGATAGTAGTAGTGTGGTAGTGGTGGTGGTGTGGTAGTGGTGGTGGTGTAGTAGCGGTTGTAGTGTGCTGTAGTAGTGATGGTGGTGTGGTGTGGTAGTGGTGTAGGTAGTAGTGTGATTGTGGTGGTGTTGTTGTAGTGGTGGTGTCGTGGTAGTGGTGATATTGTAGTAATGGTGTGGTAGTGATGGTGGTGTGATTGTGGTGGTGTTGTAGTGGTGGTGGTCGTGATGATAGTGTGGTAGGGTGGTTTTGTGGTGGTGTAGTAGTGGTGGTGTTGTAGAGTTAGCGGTGGTGTTGTAGTGGCGGTGTGGTTGTAGTGATGGTTGTGTGGCAGTGTGACAGTGGTGATAGTGTGGCGGGGGTGGTGTAGTAGTGGTGATGTGGTAATGTGATAGTGGTGGTGGTGGTGTGGTATTTGTGGCAGTGGTAATGGTGTGGCGGTTGTGATTCTATGGTGAAATGGTGGTGGAGGTGGTGGTTGTGTAGGTGTTAGTGGTGGTTGGTTATGGTGGTGTAGTGGTGGCGGTAAGCTAAGGCTAATCGTGGTGGTGTGAGGATGGAGGCAATGGTGGTATCGTTGATGTTTTGATGGTGGGTATGATGGTGGTGGTAATCTCATTGAGATTGTGGTGTTGATGGTGGGGATGATTTAATTATGATAATAAAGATGCTAAAGATAAATATAAAGATAAAGATAACGGTGATGAGAGTGATGATGATGATGATGATGATGATGATGATGATGATGATGATGATGATGACGACGACGACGACGACGAAGACGGCGATGATGATGACGAGTATATTGATAATGATGATGATGACGAAGATGATGACGAAGATGATGGTGATGATGACGGTGATGATGATTATGACATCAATGATAATGAAGACGACGACGAAGTTATTGCAACTTACCTTCATTTCTATAACCTTCAGTTCTTTAACCAGGTATTCCCAAGTCAAAGGCAAGTGTCGCATCCATGCCATACGAGACAAGGAATCATGGCCGATGATAATGACGTCAAGATCAAGTCCCTTGGTGGATACTACAGACTTGCGCTGGGCAGCCTCTGGTTTCAACTTGATGCCCGCTTGATAATTGCTGGTTTACCCAAAAAAAAAAGGTTTATCGTATCATGTTATGTAAGTTTTATGGGTTTCAGAAAGAAAAAAACAACAACACAAAACAAACAAAACAAGCAATTATGTAGATTGCTCATATGCCTAAGAAGGGGGCCTAGCCAACATCAACACAATACAGGCAAGACGAGACATGTTGCCTGTGCGGTATAATTATATATATTTTATTTCGACACAGACAACTCTGATAATGGCCAGGGTCTCGTTTTGCACCTAAGTACGGGTAAAGAGCCTCTTACGATTACTCTACTTTCCGCTACGCAAAGCAGGGATCAAACCCAGGATCTACCGGCTCAGAAACGAGCGTCATACCAATGGAACACAAAGCCACACACACAGACACACAGGCACACACACACACACACTCACACACACACACACAAACAAACAAAAGAACAATGACATATTATTTATTTAATGGGCTCAAAACGCTTTTCCCGAGGTCCTAAGCCGACAGTAATTCTTAACATATAGGACGAGCCATTCCACGTCAAGTGGACCAAGAGTGGGAACCACACCCCTTTTGATTTTCCGGAAACATTGCTCAATTGAAGATACTTATAAGACACGAAGAAACCAAAATTTTCAGTTCAGTATATGGATATTTCAATTTTTTTTACAATTTTTCTGAAATTTTGTCTCAAAACGTGTCAAAATCAAATTTGCTCGTGGGTCCATTTTGACAGGCTATAACGTTTTTTATTAATCAGCTCAATCTCTCAAATTTGGTAATCCTGTACAACTTTTAGCATAGATTACCTTTATTTGAAGGTAAATTAAAATATTTATCGACTGTTGTAGTTAGCAGCCCTTGAATATGGCTCCCAATGCTGTTCGGCAAAAAAAAAAGAATGTTTTCAATATTTTTCTCATAACTTTAATGTTTAATTTTTGGTCATTGGTGATTTGTATGGTCCAACATAATACAGCAAAAATATGGATCTGGTACTATAATTTTTCGAACCATAACGCATAGCGTAATGCGACGTGCACCAAAATCGCAAATTTTTGTCAACTTCAAGGCTCGAAACGGTCAAAGATGTCGGCTGGGATTTATTTCAGAATTTGATATATTGTGCAGATACACTATTTCTATAAGCACATGGAAGCGTTCCTTGTATTTCAAAGTGCTTCATGGTAAAAATCACATGCAAAGAACCGAGGTGTCCCAATTCTCAAGTTACAAAGGGGCATAAATCATTTTTTAAAAATCAATATCGACACAGTTAACAAATAAAGCTTAAAATAGTGGGCTTATGACAAACCGTTAAAAGCTAATAAATTAAATGCTTTCAGTTCATTTACTTTTTTTAAAAGTGCGAAATAATACATAAACGGTTAAATAATTGTGGACTACACTCATTCAGATATATCAGGGTGGCATGAATGGAAAAAAATTAGGTCCTTTAGATTTATCATTTTGTCTGTTAGAATGTTCTATAGGTGAAAATAGCTTGTGAAAAAAGGGATAAAGTTAATGAAGCAGAAAGGATTTTTGCCGAAACCGATTCTAAAAGAGGTAAAAGAATAGCAGATGAGATTAAAGAAAAAGTAATTGAATTTTTATAATAATGATGAATATACGCGGCTGTGTCCTGGAAAGAAAGACTATGTTTCAGTCACAATTGATGGGGAAAAAAAAACTAAGTGCAAAAACGTTTGATGCTTATTAATTTGAATGAACTGCATGCTGATTTTTTTAAAAAGTACCTTCCCTCAAGATGTTTATGGTTTATCAAAATTCTGTGAACTTAGATCCAATGGTGCATAACTGCAGGACTAAAAGGAACGCATTCAGTTTGTGTTTGTGAAATATATCAAAATTAAATATTAATCATATATAACTGTTACAAGGGATGCATTCACTGATCTGAATAATTAAATAAAATAGTGGGTAACATTGAAAATCCAGAATGTATGCTTCGTCGTTGTGAAAATATGGAACAGACAAACTGAAAGCATTTCTTTTATTTTGTTGCCAATATAGATGTTGTGACTGTGCAGGATGTAAGAATTAGATCAAAACATCAGAATTTTTATCAGAGGTCAACAACAATAGGGAATGAGATTAGCAGAAGAGCAGCGTCCCTTGATTGGACGTCACCTTACAGAGAGAATGTCAAATTGGTTTTACGCACGCGTCTCTCTCGTCCTCGCTTTCGGTGAAGTGTCTCATGCCGCTTTCACCGGAAGCGAGGACGAGAGACGCATGTGCACAACCAACATGACGTTCTCTCTCTAATAACTTTTCCGCCGGTGACGTCCAATCAAGGGACGCTACTCTTCCGCTAATCTTATTCCCTATTACTACATACCTCTTTCGTTCCTGATCATAAATCGCTCTGCCATTACGTCTACTTGAAAAGAAATTTGGTTGACATCCTCACTCATACACATATCAACAAATGAATTGCTAATGCCATGATCCACAGAAATTCTACTAAAATATAGTTATTCAATAGATATTATTAGTCTAAAACAACAATGATGACTCTATGTTCCAAGAAATCTCTGTGCTAATTCAAAACATGAAGTTGGGTTAATAGAATTAGCTTCCACTTCTTCAGAAGTCTCACATGTGAATCTTATACCATGTATGTCGCAAGAGCACCATTCGTAAAGTTGTTTTGGGCATAAGATCTGGTTGCCATATAGAGCATGTAAACTTGTTCAAGCTGCTAACTATTTCACAGTTCCCCTAAACTCCATTACAAGGCGATTTCCCCATTGATTGTTGCAAAAAAGTGCCATTCCTCACGCAATCCAAAATCTTCATGATGATGACATAGGTTTGAAAATATGTGTAGTTTTTATATTGTGATGCTGCTCTATCACTGAAGTAAATCATTTTATTTATGCTAGGGAGAGATGACTTCAAATGTCCCACCATCTGTGTCATAAATGTGTGCACTGCTGCAATGTTATGTGATAAACAGTCACTAGCGATACAAAAACTAATGTGATTTCATTTTCCATTCTCCTTGTAATCGAATAAAAGGATAAGAAATCGATATCGTATTGTCCCAATGACGTCCTTGGACAGTACCTTGAATGATAAAAGAATAACTTTCATCAAAATCTAATAGAACTATGGCTACGGTATTATCACTCAGGGTCTCTTCCACACTTTAGACATGGTTTAGACATGCAGCTTGAGACTTTGCAATAAAAAGATGTGGTGGATGAATAGTTTTGCAGATTTTTTCAGTAATATTTTCATTAGTATCTTCCAGTGTTAATAAAGTAGCTCTATCAGTATGCATCGCTGTTCTAATGTAAGAACATCACCAAGATCAAGATCCTTTTCAGAAAAGAGATTATCAAGAAATGCTTACAGATTGTCTGTTCCAGGACATTTTTCACAAAGATGAAGCATACATTCTGGATTTTCAATATTACACACTATTTTACTTAATTATTCAGATTAGTGAAATTTATCACCAGGAACAGCTATATGTGATTAGTTTTGAATTTTGATGCATTTTACATACACAAACTGAATACATTCCTTTTGGTCCTACAGTAATATACCATATGGGCCTAAATTCACAGAATTTTGAAAAACCATTATTATATTGAGTTATTGAGATTACTTTTAAAAGGCTCCGCATACAGTTCTTTAAAATTAACAAGTATCAAACACTTTGCACTTTAGTTTTTTGCCCATCAATTGTGACTGAAACATAGTCTTTCTTACCAGGATACAGCCGCGAATATTCATTATTGTTATAAAAATTCAATTACCTTTTCCTTCATCTCATCTGCTATTCTTTTACTTCTTTTAGAATCGGTTTCGGCAAAAAGTCCTTTCACCTTCTTTAACTTCATCCATTTTTACAAGCTATTTTTAACCGTAAAACATTCCAACACACAAAATGATAAATCTAAAGGAGCTGGATATTTTTTTCATTCATGTCGCCCTGATACATCTGAATGAGTGTATAGTCTACAATTATTGAACTGTTAATGTATTATTTTGCACTTTTTTAAAAAAAATAAATAAACTGAGAGCATTGGATTTATTAGCTTTTAACAGTTTGTCATAAGCCAAATACTTAAAGCTTTGTTTGTTATTTTAAGCTTTATTTGTTTTCTGTGTAGTGTAATATAAGTCGATATTGGAGGTTGAAATAATTTATTGAGTTATGCCCCTTTGTAACTTAAGAACTGAGATACTTAGGTTCTTTGCAGGTGATTTTTATCATGAAGCACCTTGAAATACAAGGAAAGCTTCCATGTGTTTATAGAAATCTGAACACTATATCAAATTCTGAAAAAATCTCAGCCGACATCTTTGACTGTTTTGAGCCTTGAAGTTGACAAAAATTTGCAATTTTGGTGCACGTCGCATTACGCTGTGCCTGATTGTTCGAAAAATTATAGTACCAGACCCTTATTTTTCCTATATTATGTTGGACCATAATATGTTATTCATTGAGATACAAATCATCAATGACCAAAAATTGAAACATTAAAATCCTGAAAAAAATTATTTCGAACAGCAAAGGGAGCCATATTCAAAGGGCGGATAACTCCAAAAGTTAAAAAAAAATTTTTTATTTACCTTCAAATAATTGTTAACTATGATAAAAGTTTACAGGATTACCACATTTGAGAGAGATAGCGTGATTAATAAAAAAAGTTATAGTCGCTCAAAAATGGACCCAAGAGCAAATTTGATTTTGACAAGTTTTGAGACAAAATTTCAAAAATTGTAAAAAATTTGATATATCCATTTTTCTGAATTAAAAATTTGGTTTTATTGACGTCTGATAAGTATCTTCAATTGAGCCAAGTTTGAGAAAAATCAAAAGGAGTGTGGTTCCCAATTTCCGAAAATTTGGTCCACTTGACATGGAATGGCCCAGCTGAAAAACAATCAAAATTGTGACCATGGTCACAAAACGGTATAATGTTGGGATCAACTGGATACTGAAAAATTTTCTCTAAAATATGATTTCTACTGGGATATTTTTTGCACCATTGAGAATGTGGAAGAATGAAAATTAAAAGATTCTTGAACTTCTTTGTTGGAAATTTGGAACAAGTTCTCATTACCGTTCCTCGACTTTTTGGCATCTGGTACATCCACCTCAACATATTACCGATTTGAGATGATGGTTCAAAAACAGTTTTTTAGTTAAAAAAACTCACGTGTATTTGGATCCATCTTTGGCTGTACACTCCACTTTATAGAAATCGTGTTGCAACATACTCCCATGTTTCACGTCCTCCAGAACAACAGAATCTTCCCTTGTGTCAAAATCCGTTATCCTTTTCAACGGCGTCAGTCGACACGAAATGTCATCTCCGTATTTCTTTTTGGCCTCTGGGGTGATAGAAAACTGCCCGTTGCGCAGACTCACCCAGTCGAATGCACCTTCACCACAGGAGACTGGATCCATCTTTTTATAAAACTTCGCCAAGTCAGGATCTCGAAGTTTGAGGTTCGGGATGATGCACCCCGGTCTCCGGGCCAATTTCCTCAAATCTCCCCCTTTTCCTCCCTCCGACGATGCAGATTCAGAGATGAAGTGAAGCTCTGAAGACTCGGTTTCGGGAGGTAAAGCTACATTAATTCTTTTTTCTAGGTGTAACAGTTGCTCGTAGGCAATCTCTTGGGGGCCCGTGTAAAAAAGGACATACAGTATAATTGGCGTGATTGTGATCGCAATAAAGACGTATATTTGACCTAAGTGGCGTGCCTTACGTCCAATGCAAGACAGAATACTCATTTTGTGCTTGTGTGTGTGTGTGTGTGTGTGTGTGTGTTCGTATGTGTGTGTGTGTGTGTGAGGGGGGGGGGGTAGTTATTTATGTGGTGTTTGGGTAGTGTGTCTGCCCTTTCTTTTTTGTTTTCTTCTTATTTAAGATATAAACGCACGAAAATGTATACTCTTTCCGTTACAGCGTTGAGATGAATTGGCAGACAGTCACGAATCTACTGACATTGAATTCCAATGTGATTAATCGTAAAGCGTATCAGATGGACATTAGTGGGTGTTTTCAAACTCAGGAATGGTCACGGTATTATAGCTTCGCGGATAGCAAAAATCCAGAATGTGCTTTCATTTGTATGTTTCTGTTGTTGAAAATCTGTGGAATAAATAAAATTTGTGAATGGCTTTGATAAGAACAATAGTGACGAAGAGAAGAGCATAACAGTGAATAGAAAGAATAAAGAAATAAACGTGGTCATCGCTTGTCTGAATTCCAAATCAACATATGGAAAAACTCCAGATACAAAAGACCTGATCAATCAGACGGGCATTCTATTCTTTGTATAATAGAAACGTGGCTAAAATCTGGAGAAACCTTTACACAGGCATCCACGACACCAAATGGTTACTCAATCAAATAATTTCCACGAATTGGTGGGAGAGAAGGGGGGCATTGCATTCTTAATAATAATAAAATAAAATTGAGCTTTATATAGCGCAATATCGACTAAATGTGCTCGAAGCGCTTTACAAGGGGTCCCTGGTCAACAGCAACATTTAACATGTAGGACGGGACATGCCGCCTGTAAGGCGATATTACAATTTTTCGGACAAAGACAACGCTGTTAACGACCAGGAACTCATTTTACACCTGAGTACGGTGAGAGAATGTGAGTAAAGAGCCTTTTCTAAGGACTCAACTATGCGCCGAGCGCGAAGCTCGAACCCAGGACCTTCCGATCAGAAAGCTAGTGTCATACCACAAGACCACATAGCCGTACATGGCTCGTATAGAAACACCAGCAAACCCGCTGCATCTTTCGTGTAAAACTAATCGCTCATAATATAACGTATGTTGTTTCCGCGCTAGATCCACTGAATCTGTATAAACCCCTTAACTCTCTCCTTACCGATCGTTTCCAGTATTTTCCCAAAATGGCAGGCGTACCGATCATAAAAATATGTTTTATTAACTCAAACAAGATCTCTACAAAGCAAATGTATGGTCTTATTAATCAAACAAAGATCATTCTTCAAAGTTTGTTATGTACAGAATGCATCTGAATAAGAAAAATGTATATTGTGTCGTAACAAATGTGACAATTATGTTAGAGGGTTAATAAAACATAAGGAAAATACATATGCAAATAGCCCAAAGGAATCATTGGGTCGTGAACAAAGAAATGGACAAAAAGATTTGTGCTTGTTGATAAACAGAAGAAAAAAAAATAAGAACAAACACATGAATCTATAGATCTAGAGCTTGTCTTTTTTTCTTTGTTTTTTTGTTTTGTTTGTTTGTTTGTTTGTTTGTTTGTTTTTTGTTGGGGGGGGGGATGAGGGTTGTTTTTAAGGGTTTACGGCGCTTGCAACACATTAAGGTCATATCAGCGCCGGTAAAAAGGAAGAATATGGGGTAGTGAAACGTTCCAGAATTACAATTAAAGCACTGAAAAAAAGGTGAAACAAAGGGGAATTGGTTAAAATAGGAAACACGTAGATTACATGAGCACACTATCAAAGTACTTAGTTTGAGATCACCTAAAAGTCTCATCCAGACAGAAGCACAGGAACACACTCAAATGTTTACTACAAACCATATATGTGACCTTACGCCTCGAAGCGGTATTAAGTCGGGATTTAGAAAACGAAGAAAACCGGTTTTAAAGTGGAAAGGGTCAAAATGATCAAATTTCAGTTTTTGATTGTTTCATAAACTACAATCATTTTTCTACATGAAAACATAATACTTCAACACAGTATTGACGATAAGCTATATATATTTAAAGTTTAAAAAAGCAACTATCGGTGAAATATTCAAAACAAGAATTGACTTTCTCTCATAGAGCCACCATTTCCAAGGCTGCACTTGCCAACAATAGTTGATAACAAAAACTTTGACCTCAAACTTTAGCCTCGTTGGTTTTTAAAGTTCGTTTTGCTCCACTTATCACTTGATGCACTTTTAGCACTCTCTCTCTCTCTCTCTCTCTCTCTCTCTCTCTCTCTCTCTCTCAAACATACACACACACACACACACACACACACACACTACAACCACCACCACCGCATCTTCATCACGACCACTACTACTACAATCACCACCACCACCGCATCATCACTGCCACTACTACTTCAACCACCACCACCACATCATTATCACTACTACTACAACCACCACCACCACATCATCATCACTACCACTACTACTACAACCACCACCACCACCACATCGTCATAACTACTACAACCACTACCACTACATCATCATTACCACTACAACCACCCATACCACATCATCACTACTACTACAACCACTGCCACTACTACAACCACAGTCACCACCACCACCACCACCACATCATCATCACTACCACTCCTACTACTAAAACAGCCATTATGACATCATCATCATCACTACTACGACTACTACTACTACTACTACTACTACTACTACTACTACTACTACTACTACTACTACTACTACTACTACTACTACTACTACTAATACGACTACTACTACTACTACAACCACCAACACAACATCATCCTCACTACCATCATTATGTTTTGGAGCTTTTCTTCACTTGAAATAAGGAAACATTTTGTGGTTGTATTTGGCAATGTGCTCATATATCAGAAAATATTTGTAATCAGTTATCTATTTCGATCTATACAATATGTAAACACAATACCAAATACCATCCCAATTCCCTTTTTTGTGTGTGCGGAAATTCCTCTTTCGGTATTGAAATTCCTCCGAGTGGTGTCTGAAATTCCTGTGAGTCAAATTGAAAATTGGCGTCTCTGTAAATTTTACTATTCTCGTCAAATTTTCAATGCCCGTATCTGAGGAGTTATCTTTGCCCCATTGATTTGATTATGTGTGAAAACGGTGCCTCACTTCAAAGTCGATTTTCTCAAAAATTGGTTTTTACACTCTCTCTACTTCAAACGGTCATAGTTGGGCAATGAATAATCAGAATTTTATAAATTTGCTATCAAAATTTTAAGCATAATATAAGCTATGATTGTGTACTAAAAACCCAAAATTGAAAAATCCGACTTAATACCGTTTCGAGGCGGAGAGTCACATATAATATGTAAACAAAAACATAATACAGTGCATAACAGTTGGATGATTTACAAGACAAAAAATATCATCTTCAAATCCTCTAACTATACATTTGACTGTTTCCCTCCCAGATAGGGTATCCGGCCGGGGCCAGGACAAAACCATGTAATCTCATCCCAAGACAAAGACAGAAAGCATGTTGGATAACCGATATATGGGAATAGAAGACACAGCAAGTGCCTCTCTGCCCACTATGGGAAGTCAGGAACCCCATCCATTCTATAGAGATTCTTTGTACATTAATAGATAGTTCGAAATAAATGTTTAAGGTGACACATAGTTTTGTGTGTTGAAACATTATTTTCGGCTGGCGAAATATTGTAAGCTTTTTGGATAAACGCACAGCATCAATATTAGGTGTTGTTTCGGATTCGTTAAAACTTGAGAGATTTCAGGATAAAGCTGACCAAGGCTAAAGCAAGGAGTTGGCAGATAGAGCAGTCCGAATAGACACTTAGATAGCCACGCCTTTCGGACAATCGTAATAATGTAAACAATGGCAGTGAATGGTAAATATAGCAAACTACACAAGTTTGACTATCGATGGTATATGTCTAAGTAAAATCCCAATGTTCTATCGCTTAATAGATAGAACTAACACAGAAAACCCTTTGTGTAAATTAAAACGTTTATAATATGATCGTGTTATATATTTATAACTATAGTCAGATTTTTCGTTAATGGCGCGTGTTTTTCTGGTTTTTCTCAGCTGTCCCTCTATCAAAAGTTGTAAAAATTTGTGTCAACCTCTGAATCAGTTTGTCTTAACTGAATCTATATTTTGGACCGTATTGATGCCATTAAAAAAGTTTTCTTCTTTAAGACCTATAAAAAAACTAGTTTAAAACAGCTGACATTAAATTAGAGATGCTACACTGTAAAAAATGAAAACAAGTTACGCACAACAAAGTATGAATGAATTCATAGCATATCCAAAAATATTGTGCTGACGTAGTGATTAATAGTTCATGTCATACTTCTTTCCAAATAATAACAATTCGCTTTAAGTGTTATAAACTTATGTAGTTTGTATTAAATTATGAATTTATTATTTATGGCATATTATCTACATCATGTTGCAATTACCAAAGACTGATATGAAATCTCCCGCTTTAAATCATTTGAAATAGTGATTGTATACTCAATATTGTCAAATTAACAAACACTGTTTATTAAACTTTAACAAATTTGTGTCTATGCATGAACGTTTCACAGGGCCTTAAAAGGTTTTAAAAACACATTAGGCTCTTAAACAACACGATACGGCACGGAATCTCTATCGGTTCCACTCTCGTAAAGCTGCGAAAAGAAGTCTTCTTGTATCTATCGATAAGTCATTAAAGAGGACGGCAATGGTTTTTGGAATTTCACAAATCAACGACAGAGAGATCACCAGTGTAGAAGGAAGTGGCAGGAAAAGGATCATAGATAACTTTGATATGGATATCATCCAAATATGTATGGGTGAGCGTAAATATACATTCGAAAAAATATTGGACGTCTGATTATTCAAGCAGAAAAAGGCCCATGGGTTCTGGACAGAGAATCATTGTTATTCTTGCAGGTGGTGATGATACTGGATATTTAAAAGGATGCCATGGAGATTTTTCTTCTCTACATCATCTGGAATATTATTCTGGGGTCAATGCAAAGGTGTTTTAAGACTGTAGACCTGTAAATGAGCTCTACAAAAATTGACTGAAACTCTTCGACAAACTGAAGATTCAATTCTTTTTTTTTAAATAAGGGCATCATTGGAGAGGAGAGTGATAAATACAATACATTAAAATAGTGGGTGTTATTTCTTACTGGAAGTATGACGGCCATTCATATAGGTAAAGATGACTTCATCAAAGTCATATTCCTGCCTCGGGAATTTTTCTGACATAGTCAGAAAAATAATCATCATTATCATCTTTAACTTCTAGCCATGACCAATTGATTTTATTCCTCACAAAATTATCGATGCTCTACAAGTCTGAATTGCGATCCACGAACAGCTCAGGCATTGCATTGTGAGAACATTAGAATAATGTAGCAATGAGAAAACTTGATTTTCAATCAGTTAATGACAGAAAAAAAAAACTTAAATAAATATGACTTCTGGCCAACACACTGAATTATTAAGTAGAAGTGAATTATCGTCACAATGAAGAAACTTCGGCAGGCGTAGCGGAAAAATTCAAAAATAAAGGTAAATCGCCACAAAACAGTAAGCTCGCTTGGGCTTGAGAAAAACAATGGCAGAAAACGTCCTGATTTGTAGTATTGGTAGTGATGATGTGGTGGTGGTGGTGAATGTAGTAGTAGTGGTTGTGATGAAAATGTGGTGGTGGTGGTTGTAGTGTGTGTGTGTGTTATATATATATATATATATATATATATATATATATATAATATAATATATATATTATATATATATCTCACGTGTGTGTGTGTATGTGTGTATGTGTGTGTGTGTATTTCACTCTTTCATTCTTTCTCTTCCTCTCTCATCCTGTTTCTTGATATTTCTTTCCCTGCCCACCCGACTTCACATAGTTTCAAAAACTGTACTTTGAAATTATAAATCCTTCTAACTTTTGGCATTTTGAAATCTTATTTCCTCTAACTCTAATAAATAAGACAAAATGACACAATAATTATTCTTATTTCATTGATTCGTTATTTAAATATAAAAAATTCATTTCCATGTTCACCTTTCTGTACTTACAAATAATAGCTAATCACAAATACGTTCGCCTCAAACTTTAGCCTCTTTAGTCTTTAAAGTTCATGTTGCTCTACTTGCGCACTGATTCGAGCAATGCTGGGTTCTTATTTATTCGTCCGTGTCACGCACCTCTCCCCCACCCCTCCTCCCATCCCCCTACCTTATGCTTGGTGTATATAGTTTTGATCTTCGTTTACGTGTGATTTCATTACCTCATATCTCTCTCTCTCTCTCTCTCTCTCTCTCTCTCTCTCTCTCTCTCTCTCTCTCTCTCTCTCTCTCTCCCCCCCTTGCACACACACATATACACACATACATGCACACACATTTTTACCTATAATGTTTTAACTATTATGACAATTATGACACACACGTGTTTACTTGAAGAAGGCCAGAGGGAGAAACCTCGTTTGTTTTGTGCTGTATGAGTCACATTTACTCACTTCATCTTTCTCTCCATCTTGCTGGCTCATTAAGGCACCTCTAGTTTTTGGCTTCACGACACTATCGCAGCCTCTGATTGAACACAATTGAACACAAATCAATAGAGAGAGAGAGAGAGAGAGAGAGAGAGAGAGAGAGAGAGAGAGAGAGAGAGAGAGAGAGAGAGAAGGGAGGGGGGAGGGTTACAAAACATAAGACCGGAAACATTAATACAGAGGAGTAGGGTGACATAATTCCTTTTATCCCCCCCCCCCCTTCCCCTTCTCATAGGAAGACCCTATCATTTACAGGTACGCAATCGTTGGATAATGCTTTGAACGCGTTGAATAAAAAAAAAATATATTCACGATTGCATAATTTTTCGCTAAATTTATTGGCCTACAATAAGGGTTGAATGACCGTTAATCGGTTATTAAAAATAATCTTTAGGTGGGTATGAATACCGATTTTTAAAAATTTTTAAATTATTTTTTTTTTTGGTCAAAATTTCATACGAGCAGAAGAAGAAAGAAAACTTGTTGAGAATGGCGAATCATTTGGAAGGGATCGACATTGAGGATACTTTAGTGATTTTTGCACTGAGAAAAAATAATTCAGAATCGGATTATAGGCAAGTAAGGCCAAAAATATTCTCAAATCAAAACGAAAACAGAAACGTTGAGTCAATCGCTGTTCAAGAAATTCGTCATACCAATTATTATGAAGTGTAATTGGAAATATTGTAAGAAATAAAGCTAACCGATCTTGTAGTTGCAGGAATTTTGTACACTGTCCAAGTTGAAACCAAGTATTCTACCACGATTTGTCAAACAATATTTCATTTTGCACTACAATAATATATAAATCGAGTATGCATAAATATCTTCATCTACCACTCTTGTAGAATCTTGACTTTATTGATAAGCAGAGATATTGAATTTCTCATTTATATAACAATTGTTTTGTCAGTAAATACACATAAAAAGGTTTTATAGCGTATTTTTCTCTCTCGTACGGATTTGGGGCATGCCATTTTACCCTATGCCCCCAAACCGTACATTCCTCATCCAAAGTCCGAACTATTAATCCAAGTAATCCAAAGGATGACATTATTTTTAAAATGTGAACATTTACACAGAGCAGGATCCACTAAATGTTATTTTTAGAAGCAATAAAGGGGTTCGAAAGCAATAGTAACACTGGATCTCCATGGTGAAAAATACAGACTCTTTTGTTATTACAATTTCCTTTCAACAGAAAACAGGTTGACATTTTACACTTAGTATAGAAAAAATTGTTTAGTGTAGAGCCTCTTCCGGTGACTCAAATTTTCCTTCGCCCGCAGCGAGGCTCTTAACCCGATTCCTGCACTGTGTTTAACAACAAGGAACAAGGAATGGAACGAGGAAACAGCAAATACGCCTATAATACACTGAGGCTAATAACAAAATCTGTACAACCAAAAATAACCGCAAACGAAGACAAAAATGCCAACTTGCTGACAAAGATGAAGTAACTAAAAGATGGACTGAATACTGCAATGTCATGTACAACAAAGAGCTAAATACAAGCAATTCAGTACTTCGTCCAATTTGTCATACAGCGGAAGTGAGCGATACCCCACCCATTTTAAAGGAAGAAGTTGAAGCAGCAATAAAAAGCCTTAAACCTAATAAGTCACCAGGAATTGACAACATACCATCTGAACTGCTAAAATACGGCGGAGAAGAAGTAATAAACGTGTTCACAATTCTCTGCCAAAAGGTATTAGATCAGAAAGAATGGATACAATCCATACGCCTTCCAAAGAAAGGGAACTTAAAACAATGTAAGAATTAAAGAACAATAAGCTTGATAAGCCACCCAAGCAAAGTCATGCTCCGAATAATCCATAACAGAATGAAATCTAGGACAGAAGAAATACTGGCAGAAGAACAGGCAGGATTCAGAACAGGAAGAAGTACCGTGGAGCAAATATTTAACTGCAGGGTGCTCACAGAGAAATGCCTTCAGCACCAGCGTGCGCTGTACCATACTTTTATAGACTTCAGGAAGGCATTTGACAGAGTCTGGCATGATGGTCTTTGGAATGTGACGAGGAAATATAACTTTGAAGAAGGGTTCATCCAGACAATAGAGGCATTGTATGTCAGGTCAAACAGCACAGTCCTGGTAAATGACCAGTTAGGAACTCCTTTCAACACTACTGTAGGAGTCAGACAGGGCTGCATATTATCTCCGATGCTATTCAATATATTCATTGAAAGCATCATGCAAGATGTGCTGGAGAGATACCACACCTCGATATCCATCGGCGGCCGCTCTTTGTCTAATTTAAGATTTGCGGACGATATTGACCTACTGGCAGGCACAGAACCAGAGCTACAAGATTAACAGACCGCCTAGCTGAATGTGCATCGCAATACAGAATGGAAATAAGTACCGAAAAGTCACAAATCTTGGTGAACGCAGAAAGCAACACAAACATCACAGTGGGAAATGAAAAACTAAAAGCGGTCACGACATTCAAATATCTAGGTGTGACACTAAGCAAAGATGGAACTAGCACAATTGAAATTTGAAAGAGAATTGCAATGGCAACACCAGTGATGACTCAATTAACAAATATTTGGAAAAGTAGCATGAGTCTTAATGTAAAGTTCACACTGTATAAATCACTGGTGTTGTCAGCCTTGTTGTATGGATGCGAAGCCTGGAATGGATGCACAACGGCGCATAAGGGCGTTTGAAAGCAAGTGCTATAGAAGACTGCTACGCGTGTCATATACGGAGCATCGCACAAACGAAGACATCCTGGAAGAAATAGAAGCTCGGGCAGGCCCACAAGAACCTCCTCTAGTGGCTGTGAAGTGTGAAGCGCAGAAAACTGTCTTGGTTTGGACACCATACTCGACACGATAGCCTGAGCAGGACAGTCCTACAGGGCACAGTCGAAGGCCAGCGCAGAAGAGAGCGCCAGAGGAAGATGTGGCTGAACAATATAAAAGAATGGACAGAGATGTCGGTTCCAGAGCTGCTACATAGGGCCAGCAACAGGCAGGCATGGAGAAATACTGTAACCTCTGCTTCACGCAAGTCCCCCCGACGACCATCTCGTCATGGGATTGAGTAAGTAAGTGATTCCTGCACTGTGTTTAACAACCCCGATTCCTGCACTGTGTTTAACAACCCCGATTCCTGCACCGTGGGGTACAAATGTACCGCAGACCCTCACATAAG
Source organism: Berghia stephanieae (assembly GCF_034508935.2). NCBI lineage: Eukaryota > Metazoa > Mollusca > Gastropoda > Nudibranchia > Aeolidiidae > Berghia > Berghia stephanieae. The sequence goes on along the minus strand of NC_088368.1, from coordinate 13,021,162 downwards.
GAAAAAAACATCTCAATATACCTATTTCTGCACTGTGGGGTACAGATGTTTCATGAACAAAAGAACCAAGATAGACTTAGCTACACGCATTAAAAAATAACACGCCGACATACTTTCCTACACTCATTAAATAAAAAATATATACGTTATCATAATCATATTCATAATCAAATTATATTAATGACTATTATTATCATGATCTGCAGAGATAAAGAAAGAAAGAAAGATAGAGAGAGAGAGAGAGAGAGAGAGAGAGAGAGAGAGAGAGAGATAGAGAGAGAGAGAGAGTAGGAGAACGGGAGAGGGAGGGTGAGTTTCAAAGTTATATTTAAAATAAAGGAAAGAGATCAATTTAAAAACAAAACTAGGTTAACCGAACTTGATAAGAGAGATAGGTAAAGATAGAATGCGCTTGGCCAAGGAGTTCACAACATTGCGATTATAAAAGTTCATGGTTACACAGAGTTTGTGTGTTGGTCCGTTATACTTCCGGATGGCAAAAACAATAACAAAGGCCTGAGTGACGTCATCTGCATACTATCTATAGGTAAATAGGTTTTAAAAATTTCTAAAATATATTCAAATAAAGTACTCATAGCTTTAAAATTCTTCTCCAGTAAATTGAAAGGCAAATGGTCGTCGTGTATAAAGTGAAAATAGATAGAGTATTTTGTTACAGTGCAATTTGGTGCAGATCAAAAGAAAATATAGATATAGAAGCAGAGATGCGAATTTCTGATTAGAAATTAAATAAATGAATAGATATAATAATAATAATAATAATAATAATAATAATAATAATAATAATAATAATAATAATAATAATAATAATAATAATAATAATAATAATAATAATAATAATAATAATAATAATAATAATAATAATAATAATAATAATAATAATAATAATAAAGGATCAGTGATGAGTGATATATGAATGAAAATTGAATGAAAAACTAATCCGGTAAATAGATGATCGGTTGGCCGATATATATATATATAAAAGACTTAAAAGCCCAGTACACCCATTAAAAGGGAACGACAGCTGACACTATTTACTAGGTCGTTTCCCCTGGTTATGGGTCATCGCACAGGCCTCAAGCCTCATCATTAGCAGCAGTGTGTTTGTATGGGTCAAATAATAGAATGAAAAAAGTAAATGAATGATGAAATAGAGGAATTCAATACAAAGATTGATAAAAATATATATAATTGCCAAGTAATATGAGTAAAGGTAAGGATGGGATTTCCTTCCTGTAATATGAATGATGAGTCGGTACCCTATGCGGGGAAGTTAGGGTGTACATAGTAAGGCGACGGCCAGGGCTCAAAAGTCAAAAAGAGAATATAATATAAGTATTATTACTTATTATTATTATTAAACAAGTATTATTAATATTACATGAATATATAAATATATAAGTAATGATAATAATAATAATAATAATAATATAATAATAATAATAATAATAATAATAATAAAATAATAATAATAATAATAATAATAATAATAATAATAATAATAATAATAATAATAATAAATATTAAATATAATAATAATAGCAATGATAAAAATAATATATATAGATACGTGGGGTGATACGAATGAAACATATCATTGTAAACCGAATAACCAATCACGTAACCAAAAATATATAGAATTAGGAGAATGTATTAATTTTTTAACTATACGAGAATTATTCCATATTTATTTATTTATTTATTTATTTATTTATTTATTTATTTTTTTTTTTTTTTTAATGATGCCCTTCCGCCACGACACCATAAGATATCGCCGCCTAGGCATTCCAGTAAGGAATATAGATATTTCATCAAACAAGATGTCTGGTGTCAACAGGAATCGCCCGTGTTGCCCAAGTGAGCAAATTGGGGGCTAATAATCTTGCTCGAAGAAAAAAAAACAAAGTGCCTGAAGCGGGGCATATATTGTAGTGTTGGAGTATGGGTCGTTTGGGGTAGTGGTTGTACCTTTGGGTTGTGTAGTGTGTATTGGTCAGTAAGAGAAAAGTGTTCACTGTCCAAAGCACACTACACAACCTAATGATACAACCAGTACCCGAAACGACCCCACTCCAATACTACATTGCACCCAGTTTGCACACACACACACACACACACACACACACACACACACACACATACATGAGCAACCTATATCCGGAAATAACATTGGCGCCAACTGACAAGACACAACAATATTACTCCCAGACACCTCAAATCAACCTCCCTGATGACTCCAGGAACTCTGGACGAAACAATATTGTAGGAGAATACGCTTTTAAAAAACGAGATGAGAACAAATAATTAATAATTCGCTCCAAGAATTTGTCTCGAGCACTCTTAGTGGTTCCAGCTAACTCCCCTCAATTTATATATATATATATATATATATATATATATATATATATATATATATATATATATATATATATATATATATATATATATATATATCAGGACTTCCTGATGAGAGCAACGCTCGATAACAACGTTGTAGAAGTCAAACTATCTTAATTATCTTTCAAATGTTTATAAATAGCTCCTTTTATACTAAAGTTGAGCACTATTATTTCATGGTTTTTGTTTTATAATTTATATATATATATATATATATATATATATATATATATATATATATATATATATATATATATATATATTATATATATATATAAAAGAAAAAAAAACACAATAAACAAAACAAATCTTTGCATGTAGAATAAAAATATAGGTGACAATGTTGTTTTAGGTTATTTTTCCTGCGATTCACATTGGACATTGGATGTCGATCGCATTTTGATACGTAGAACGAGTATTTGAGGGTACTAAATCGGTAGCAAACTCCAACGATTTTTTTCTTTATCATTTTGGGTAGCCCTATTCGTCCTTAAGGTCGAATAGCATCAACCGCCATTGCCGTACGTAAGGACAAATTATAGTGTTGCTTGCACTATTCGTCCTTCACACTAAAGCTGGGCAATATTCCGTTTTTGGTTTTACTGAGCTAGATTCGAATCCACGTAATTACATGATATATCCGTATCATCTTAAATTTTTGAAAAACCCCACCTCCTCTGTTTGTGAGTCAAATAATCAGTTATGTGTGTTTGTTGTGTGTGTGTGTGTGTGTGTGTGTGTCTGTGTGTCTGTGTGTGTGTATGTGTATATGTTAATCTCGTGGATGTTTTAGTGTTTCGTTTGTTTTCTTCTGGGATATGATTTTTATTCCAGAATGGTGATTGGTTTCTTATTAGGAACTATTTTCGTGTCCTCCTATTGGCAAGTATCACTTTCAAATGCCTGATCGAGAGTTTGGGTTGGCTGGGCACAGAGGAAGATTCATCAGGTATTTTCTTTTTTTTTTTTTTTTTCAACATATTAATCCAGATTTGTTAAAGTTTATTTACTTTCTAAAAATCTAACTTTTGACGTGTGTTGTGTTTGCGCAATGACCCGATTTAAAGTTCCACGTGACAACCACTATTAACCTTCTCATTGTTTTATTTTCATAAAAGCTGCCGTCATCAAGGGTTCCCATCATTGCGTCACTCATAAACATCAGGACAATAAGTAAGGACATCTTACACAAATGAATTTTTCAGGGTCAAGGCAATATTACAAGTTGATATCCTCAGATTGGCATGTTAAATGAAAGAAACTTTCAAGAATTATGTGGGACATGGGACAAAGCCAAAATAAATTACGATTTATGTCAAAATTACCCTTTTCTACCGATGACGTTATAGCTCAGCTACCAAAGGGCTCACAATGTGTTTTAAAGTTTCTATCAATCAAAACTTGAATACATTCTACACAATTGACAAAAACTCGGTTGATGAAATCTTACGTAGCTCTTGAATAAATCAAAGCTGAAATGTGTCAATAACATTTTTAAAAACCCAACACACTGTAGATTATAATTAAAGTCAACTAGTTCAAAACAGCAACCCAGGTACTTATGTGGAAACATATGTTAATCCGATCTGTTATAGTCGGATTACAGATTGTCACGCACACTACATGACTTTAAGGTGGAGATTAACTTTTATTTAATTAAAAACTATTTTTACGATATTCTTTTCATTGGTGACAATGCTCTGACCACTCGAGGCAGTTAGCTTCTAAACCCAACCCGTAGAATCGTCCTATTACTTAAGCTTAATATAATAGAGGTCTGAAAATCCTACGATTTCCCCCGTTCCATAATAAACAGCAATGATCGATGGCTCGTATAACCTTCACAATGAAACCGGTATATTGACAATAGGTTAGTCTGATTTATTCTGTTTTATAAGTACTGATTTACGCATTTACATATTTTTGTTTATGAAATCATTGAGTGCATAGCCACATTATTTGTTGTTGTTTTTTTTTTTTTTTTTTTTTTTGTTGTTTTTTGTTTTTTTTTTGCGAAGCTCTTATCGCGCGGAAGGCGAGGTTCCTAGCCGGTCTGGGTGTCTCTTTGGTCTTTAATGTTGGGTGCCGGGCTGATGCAATGATGTCAGGCTAGAATTATTCTTAATATTCCAGCATATGAAGGGATTGGAATCCAGTTTGATATGATAAAACGCCCCCTCAAAAAGTGTTTCTAAAGCCGCCAAACATGACCATGACATATGACTCAACGTCACAAAACGGTTTTACGTCGGAATAAATGCCACCCCCCCCCCCCCCCAAAAAAAAAAGGGAATTTGTGACCAATCGTCATGAAGAATTAGTAGTAGATATGCCGAATTGTTTTCAATGCTAAAAATCGAACTGAAAGTGAAAATAAAATGAAGCTTGAGCACAGTTTATAGAGGGAACGAAGTTGATGTCTATATTATTATTTTTAGACATCCCGTTAGTGAAACGTTCTCAGTAAACCAGACTATAAACATGAACGGCTGTATACAGTTTTATGTAATGGTATATTTAATTTGACAACAGAGAACGTTTACATCGTTATGATTTTCTATTGTCCTGAATAAAAGACTGTCGTCTGATCGTTCTTTGACGTACTCCAGATAATACTCTGCATTTTTTACTTGTTCCGATAGTTTAGAGCCAGTTACTAAGTTACCATGCGTCATTACGAGGGAAGTGACGTTACGACTGTTAAAGCGTATTAGGTAGACATTTGTGCTATTGGCCCATTGAGATGTACATGATTTTTCAGACACAGACCGACGAACATAGATTAGACCGTAGTCATCGTTATGTTATAGCCTGACACTGAAATCCAAAAAGACTGGCAGTTTGACGTCATTATTTGGTTTTTGCACCGCCTAGTGATTTGTCGTTAGTAGAGCTCATGGAAACAAGTTATTTCATTGGTTGAACTATTGAATACAACTCACGATTTGTTTTCTTTAATGGAAAAAGACTGGCATTTTGGCGTCATTTTTTGGACAGTGTCAGGTCATAACTTTACGAAGGCCACGATGAGACGCGGTGGTTGTGAGTCACAGTGAATCGACATAATAATATGTCGGCGAGAGAAGTTCCGTACGTACAGTTAATTGTACACATAAGTGACGCGTTGCTACTGTCGTCTCGCTCTGAGACGGCAGAGCATCTAGTTGAACGGTGTGTTGTGACGATGCTACCGGCGGGTTTGCGACGGTGCTCGAATGCGGACCAGACTTTGCTGATTGGGTCGATCGTCATAACATAGTAGTGTGAAGACCATAAGAAATGGATGGGCCATCGCTGAACCAAAATGACGGATGAATTTAAAAAAAAACTAAAACAATACATCTATTTACACGTACAACACACACCCACACACGCATACACACACGCACGCGCACACACATTCGTGTTGGGCGATATCACAAATTTATTGAGGCATAGGATTTATGTATCGATATATCCAAAATCGATATAAAAAATTCGATAAACATTTTTTCCCCCACACCGCTATTCACAAGAAAAGTTTGTTTCTCCATTGTTTTTCATTATATATACTGATTTTTAGAACAGTTTTTTCTTTTGCCTCTCATGGCCAAAAACTAATAACACTCTGACCCCTTGGAACACTCTTTGGTTTTGGGAAACAAAAATCTACTGAAATAGAGGAATATATTTTTTTTAATTCAAAGAAATGCAATTCTCTGTGTGGCCAATTTCGACCATCAAGCCGCCCAAGTATACTGCAAGCATAACATAAATCGATATCGATATGACGTTTTGAAATCAATATGTTTCGATATTGTCATTCATATCGATATTGCGACACGATAATATGTCCACCACCACCATCACACCACAGCCACACACATACCACACAGACACGTGGACACAAATAAATAAACTTCGTAATCAGGCACTTAATTACGTTCTCCGAATGATTTCGACTAATTTTGGGTCAATGATTACGAAAATCTTATTACTTTTTTGATTTAACAAATATTTTTGAAATTTTGGAACGACTTCAGTGAAAACTAATCACCCACTAGACCTCGATGATCCGTCAAAGAGGACAGGAAAATATCAGGCGGCTCCTGATATCAGGAGCTTGGGCGGATATGCGTCGGACGACATTGAAATTTCTCGTTTTGACGCTCAGTTTTCATGAGTTTTTGGTCATTATCATCTATTAAGGTCTGGTTACCGCTTTGTATCGCCAACGTCTGATAGACTGATTCATGTTACGAGTTTGTCGTTGTGCGTATTTCAGGATTCCCGCGGCCTCCGTTAAATTCAAGAACTCCCTGAAAACTCCTTGATTTTGATATTACTGAGAAATTCTCCTTAAAAAAACACATTGAACGTAATTTTTGGAGAAAACTCCTTGAATTATGAAATGGAATTGCTGTAGGAACCCTGGCATTTGCACGTGTGCGTGTGTGTTGTGTGTATGCGTGTGGTCAACTGTAGGCATTTGGCGAGGTGACCCCAATTACCGTTTGGCCGCATATGTCCAAATCGACTTTTTGCTGAAAATTTAGGGTAAATTCTTGTACTTTTTTTCGGGAATCACTTCTTTAAAAAAAAAAGGAAGAATCATTATTTTACAAGTTTTCGGCCAAGTTAAGGGATGCTCTCGATCACCAAAACTAGCCTTTTTCCACCAGTAGTTTAACTCTATGGATAAAAATCGTCTGGCAATATAATCATTCATTGAATAATAGACCCGATTGAAAGCATTGTTAATTGTTCATTGTTTGACTCTCCTGTTTTCATCTGTTATTTCTTACTGGATTATACCTGAACTGTTTCATTATTGTGATTTGATTTAAGTGTCAACTGTTCATAAAAGCAATTTGAGTTTATCTTTAGAATAATTAGTTGTAAAAAAGACATCTTTGTAGTGATTTATTTCATCGCTGAAATACCCGCCCCCTTCGTCTATCCATAGCTCGAGTTGTCATAAACAAATGCCCTTTCGTAAAAGGAGAAATTAAAGCTACAGTGATGGAAGCATCCTCACACCTAATAATTATTGGAGCTCGGTATGTTTTCATCGCCGCACCAACAGTGCCCATCCAAGCATGTCCTATTATTAGTGTGCGGCTATGTGACCTTGTGGTATGACACTCGCTTTCGGATCGGAAGGTCCTGGGTTCGAGCCTCGCTCGGCGCATAGTTGAGTCCTTGGAGAAGGCTCTTTATTCACATTCTCTCACCGTACTCAGGTGTAAAATGAATACCTGTCCGTTAACAGCGTTGTCTCTGTCCCAAAAAATTGTAATATCGCCTGACAGGCGTTATGTTTCGTCCTATATGTTATGTGTTGCTGTTGGCCAGAGACCCCCTGTAAAGCACTTTGAGCACGTTTAGTGGATATTGCTCTATTTAAAAGCGCAAGTATTTTTTTTAAATACACGATCTCAGCATAAACAACATGAGGGGACAAACCTGACTACAAATACAGCGCACTGGAAAACAGAAGATTCTCAAAACAATGACCCAACACTGCCATACTGCTTCAAAAAGTTAAAATCAAAACGGACTGTAAACCCTCCATAGCCAGGCGAATTTATTGTCAAAAACGGATTACTGTATCGGATCGCGAAGAAAGGCCGAGACCATAGTATTGCCAAACAAGTCCCGTACTCAAGTCATGGAGATTGGACAAGATATCAACTCTAGACACATGGGAATTGGGGCAACCATATCAACTCTAGACGCATGGGAATTGGGGCAACCATATCAACTCTAGACACATGGGAATTGGGGCAACCATAATATCAACTCTAGACACATGGGAATTGGGGCAACCATATCAACTCTAGACACATGGGAATTGGGGCAACCATATCAACTCTAGACACATGGGAATTGGGGCAACCATATCAACTCTAGACGCATGGGAATTGGGGCAACCATATCAACTCTAGACACATGGGAATTGGGGCAACCATATCAACTCTAGACACATGGGAATTGGGGCAACCATATCAACTCTAGACACATGGGAATTAGGGCAACCATATCAACTCTAGACACATAGGGATTGGGGCAACCATATCAACTCTGGACACATGGGAATTGGGGCAACCATATCAACTCTAGACACATGGGAATTGGCGCAACCATATCAACTCTAGACACATGGGAATTGGGGCAACCATATCAACTCTAGACACATGGGAATTGGGGCAACCATATCAACTCTAGACACCTGGGAATTGGGGCAACCATATCAATTCTAGACACATGGGGGTTGGGGCAACCATATCAACTCTAACACATGGGAATTGGGGCAACCATATCAATTCTAGACACATGGGGGTTGGGGCAACCATACAGCGCATAGCCCTGGCATCGAAGCGACGATGATATTAAGCGCTATATTATAAAGCAGACCCGAGCAAAGCAAGCACAAAACTACAACAAACTCATAAGGCGGCTATGTGGTCTTGTGGTATGACACTCGCTTTCGGATCGGAAGATCCTGGGTTCGAGCCTCGCGCTCGGCGCATAGTTGAGTCCTTGGAAAAGGCTCTTTACTCAATTTCTCTCACCGTACTCAGGTGTAAAATGGGTACCTGGCTGTAAACAACGTTGTCTTTTTCCGAAAAATTGTAATATCGCCTAACAGGCCGCATGTCCTGTCCTACATGTTAAACGTTGCTGTTGACCAAGGACCCATTGTAAAGCGCTTTGAGCACATTTAGTGGATATTGCGCTATATAAAGCTCAATTAAAAAATTAAAGGCAGGAAAATCTACAAGTCGGAGACAAAGTCCTGCCGTTACTGCCCTCTGAAGATCAAAAATTAGAAATCGCATGGAAGGCCCATGCACTATCACAATGAAACTGTCCAGAACGAATTATTGTCTGAATGTGAGAGGGAAATACAAGACGTACCACATCAATATGCTGAAAAGGTATTTTGAGAGAGATGCACAACCTACCTTGATGTCCTTAATGGTAGCTGAGGAGGTGTAAAGTAACGAAACCTTCGCCCCGGACCAGCCTATTACTCAGTCAGAGACTCACAGCGATGAAGACATCGATTTAGATCTTGACCTGGAACGAAATGAACAACTCCGTGACATAGTCAGCCGCCACAGCACCTGCTTTACTGACAGACCTGGACATACAGACTTAGAGGAAGTGGAATTAACCCTTTAGAGCCCACTCCTATTCGATGCAAACCCTAGACTTAGAGGAAGTGGAATTAACCCTTTAGAGCCCACTCCTATTTGATGCAAACCCTATCCCGTCCCTCTTTCTAAGGAAAAGACGATAGAAAAGGAAATACAGATCATGCTATGCAGGCATTATAATGCCTTCTACATCACATTACAGAGCACCTATCATATTACTTCGGAAACCCAACCGGGAACACAGATTGTGTATTTATTATTGACGACTCAATGCGGTTACGGAATTTCAGCCAGAACCATTCCCAGATCCAAACCGGATAGTAACCTCGTTAGCAGGAAAAAAAAAAGTTTATGAGCAGTCTTGATCTCACCAAGGGATTTAATTAAAGTTCTGTTCATCCCCTATCCAGGACACAATTCGCCTTTAGCACTTCTTCATGACATTACGAACCTACCGTCATGACTTGCTCAAAAAACGGCAGTAAAATGATCATAAGATTATTTTTTTTTAGACCCAGGCCATCCTATCTAATGACCCTCTTAATTAGTAACAATTTTATTTGTTAGGTTCATTATTATGTTTAGTAGTAGTAGCAGTAGAAAGGCATTGGCATTAACTGCTTCTGTTTCGTTCGTTATTATAATTTTTTTTTTTTTTTGTTTTTTTTTTTAACGGATGAAATAAGGTTGAAATATTAATGTTGCCTAACGCGTTCATGGAAGGTGGGGGGTTAATTGGGCAGTTGGTCAGTTAGAGGATATATTGGGTTGGTGGGTTGTAATAAATTTTGTTACTTTTTTAGATGATTTAAATTAACAATTAAGAAGCTGATCATGGTTGGATGTGGAGAGTAGATAAAATGTGTTGTTGTGATTGGTGGATGACAGAGATCCCGTACCAATCGGTTTATTGATGATTCAGGGCTGTTTGTAATGTTGTATAGATAAATTGTCTGGGACTGGTAGAGGTTTAGTAGGGGGGGGGGGGCGGGGTGTTGGATTCTGAGGGTTTTGATTGGTGGTAGTTGGAAGGCTGCAGCCTATCAGCTGATCGGAATATTCGAACTTCTGTGATATGGGGTTATTGTGGAAATGAGGTTAGGTTTAGGTTTTAGGTTAGATGGGGGTGGGGGGGGGGGGGGGGGTTTCTGAATTGCTTCTGTTGTTGGGATGTTGAATACACGGGCCGATCGTCTTGTGGGTTTATTAATTTTTGTGGTCTGTTGTTGTTCTTGGGCTATTGCTAAATTTGGGAGTAGATTGGGACTGGTGGTGAAGGTGGTTATGCTTTTAAAAGGAAACTTTTGATTAATTTGTTAGTAACCTATTCCCTTGCTCCCTAAGGAGTCCAAGGGTGGCCACCCACTTTCCCGCTCTCTAGCCGAGCGTCATTCGCTGCTTTAACTACTGTGCACGTGGTCTTTCCCTATGCAGCATTGGTTATTTTATTATTCTATGAATATGGTTAAGTTTTCGTTAAAGTTAGAACCATGGGGGGGGGGGGGGGGGGTGGGGAGGGGAGGGGGGGGGGTGTGACTGTGGGTGTACAAGGTGTACGTTTTAATATTATAAATATTGTAAATATTTTTCTTTCCGAGTCGGCCCCGACTGATCTCATCTGCATACATGTTGTCCACGGCAGTCTAGACGCCGCAGCGCAATTGTTTCAGCCGCGCTTCAGGCGGGTTGGGCGGGACCAGACCCCTCCGGCATGCTGCGCGGCACACACATTGCCCCGCGCCGTCTTTGCCATGGGCCGTTACGTCGAGTTCGCCGGGGCCGCATCGGAAGATTGATTCGTTGTTTAAAAAAAAAAAAAAATTATATCTTACTAAACTCTTGTGTCACGTCTTTTCCTTGGAGGTTTGTTATTGTTATTTTGTTGAGTTTAGTATAAGTGGGGATTTTTGGTTGGGGGGGGGGGGGGTATGTTGTTTTGTATGTTAGTTTTAGTATCATTTACTATTAGATGGTTTTATCTGCCACATGGTCTTTTAGAGCCGAAATAGGGTCTGTGTTCTCTACTCTAGCTATAGTTTTGCAATCAGATAAATAAAAATACAAAAAGGGTGGTACTCTGCATTTTTCCTTGGCGTGATCTTCTGTCGTTTATGTTGGTATTCTTTTCCGTCTCCGTTTGTATCAGGGTGATGGGAAGGGGGCTGTCGGTATTATCTATCTAGATGTGGGGTAGGATTGGATGTGCTGTATGGGGGAGGGGGGGGGGGCGGGGTAGAACAAAGGAAAAGGTAGAATTAGTTATATACAGAATGGTTCTGATTATATTATTCCGGAGGCCGAAGAGTATGGAGAAGGATGATCGATTCATCGGGTTGTGTATCATTATCAATGCTGAGGGAGAAGGGGGGGGGGGGGGAAGAATAGACATGGACGCACCTCGTTGTTTGTAACCAGGTTGTTCGGCAGTGAAGTTGGTGAAAAAGTTATGGCGATATCAGTGTGGTAGGGAGGGCGAAAAGGGAAGTTAATATAGAAATGGATAATAATACAGCAAAAATAAGGGAAGGAGGAATAACTAAATACTAGGAGTGGGAAGATATAATAGTAAGTGATCAGTCAGGTAATTGATCGATAATAGAGTTGTAAATAATATATGTATAAATAAAGTTTATAAAGCTAGCTCACTCGGGAGGGGGGGGGGGGGGCGGAGGGGAGGGGTAAGGTCAGGTTGTGGGTGTGGTGCAGAGAGTTGAAGTGTCTCGGTGGAAGGTCATCTATCTGAATTGTGTTATTAGGTCGGTATATTTGTTCCATGTTGTTTCTCTCTCTTTATCTAAATCGTTTTTGTATTTCTTTTGTATTATGTTAAGAAATATTAATGACATGTCGGTATTAGTGGTGTTTTGTCTGTGTACTTGACCTATCCATGCAGTCCAAATCGCTTGTCTTGCTGCTGCTAGAATGTGTATGTTTATTTCATGTATTGCATTGTCAGTTTTGGGGATGATATTGTGTCTAAATGCTATTTCTGTATGTATGGGTTGTCGTATTGTTTTTTGTATTGTGTTTATTGTGGCTCTAATCAGTGTTTTTGTTTTAATGCAGTTTGTGAAAATGAGTACATTTTGTGTTGGACAAAGCGCTCGGCATAAGGCGCATCTGGGCGTGTTGTTTGTTGGTAAGGCGTTGAACATCAGTCTGTATGTTATATGCTTACTGTATCTAGAAGTGTCATGTTTATGTAAGTTTTCTGAGGCCACTCTCATGTTATCTAATGTTAGTCCTGATGCGTGCATTAGGTCTTGTTCTCTGCGTTTGTTTGGTGTGTTTATTGTTCTGTATATCTGTTTACTGTCTAATTGTTTATTTATTGTGTCTGGGTATTTGTTTACTAGTCCTACACATTCTTTGTAAAAAGGAGGGAGTGTCATACCTCCGAAATGGGGGAGTGTGTGGTCGATCTTTTTAAATTGTGTTAGTCGTGTCCCTAAGTAGTATGACCCGAATTTATTTCCTGTCGATTCTTGTATTATTTTGTTTATATATCTGATCCTAGTTGTGTCTAAGGTTCTTTTAATACATTTTAGTCCTGTGCCGCCTGATTCTGTGGGAAGTGTGAGTATTTCGTGTGGAATGGGTTTTGCGTCTTGTAGTATAAATGTGTCTATGCGTCTTTCTAATTTCTTTATTGTGGTAAACGGAGGTTTGAAGATTTTGATGTAGTATAAGATTTTTGGAATAATGTAGGTGTTCACTATCCTGGTTCTATCGAATATATTGGCTTTGATGTATGTATATGAATGTAGTTTCTTGTCTATATTGTGTACAATTCCACTCCAGATGTGTTTCGGTGTAGTGTGTCTTTGACAGTACGTTATTCCGAGGATTTTAATTTATTTGGTTAACCCATTGCATGTCGGGTATCTGGGCTTTTTCGGTTTCTAAAGGTTCGGGACCGAGATTCATGATTTTGGTCTTTTTAATATTTAGTTTGGCACCACTAGCGAGGCCGAAATTTTTGAAAGTTTCTAAAATTTTGTGTATGCTAGGTATATCTCTCGGAATCAGGGTTGCATCATGGGCATACGCGATGAGTTTTTTGTTGGCTTTTCCGGGAATTCTGGTGCCTCTAATTTTCGGGTTTCTCCTAATTTTTTTCCAAAACGGTTTCGAGACATAAAATGTATAGTTGGGCCGAGAGAGGGCAACCCTGTCGTACTGACCGACCGGTTTTGAAAGGATCAGATATTTTTTGATTGACTATTACACAGCTGGAGGGGTTGTTGTATAGTATTTTTATCCATCTTCTGTAATAAGGGCCTATGTTGTTGTGTTCTAATATTTTGTGTAAGAAGCTGTGTTCTAATCTATCGAAAGCTTTCTCTTGATCGATGGACAAAATGTATGCGTGTGTGTGTGTGTCTGTTTTACATATCCTATAAGATCTCTGATGAAGTTTGTGTGTTGTTCTATTGTTCTGTTTTTTTATGCTACATGTTTGTTCTTTGTCTATCAGTTGGGGTAGGTAAGTTTTGATTTTGTTGCTTAAGGTTTTCGCTATAATTTTGTAGTCGGTGTTTAGGAGGGATATGGATCTGTATTGTTTGACGTCTGTTGTGTTGCTTTCTTTAGGTATGAGAGTTATGTATGATATCTTTTGGCTGTTCGTTAATTGTCCTTCTTTGTGTATTTCCTTAGTCAGTTCTAGGAGGGGTTTTTGAAAGAGGGGGAAGAAACTTTTGTAGAATTCTACTCTTAGTCCATCGGGGCCTGGGGATTTGTTTGTGTTCATGTTCTCTAGGCTGTGTTGTAGGTCTTCTATTGTGATCTCTGTATCTAATTGTTCTTTCTGTTCGTCTGTCAGCTTCTTTGTATAGTCGGTGTAGTGGTCTTGTATATCTGTTGATATTTCGCCACTTGTGTATAGTTGTTTGTAAAAATTGTAGAAGGTCTTAAGGATTTCTGTCTCGTTTTTTGTTATTTGCCCATCTGTTGTTCTGATTTTGTCTATATGTCGTCTATTGTGTAGTTCGTTTTCTATTCGTGCTATTGTGTCGTTTAAATCAGTGTAGTCGTTGCGTGTTTTGTATGTGCTTCTTACTTTGTGGCCTCTGAATTTTCTTTGTTCAATTTCTTTCAATTTTTCTATTGCTTTAGTAACATGTGGTTGTGTTTGTATTTCTGTTTGGTTGTCACGCGCCCTGTCAATGTTGATGATTGTTTTGTACTTTGTTTCCTTTCTGTTGGTTTTGTCTTGTACTTTTCTCCCTATCATTTGTGTTAGCGTTTGTATGGTCTGAGGGTGTCCCACCATTCTCGGATGTTGTCATTTGGTATGTTGTCCGTATAGTCTAATATGATGTCGGTCATGTATTGTATGTAATAATGGTCCTGCAGGAGACTGTTGTTGAATTTCCAGTAGGCACTTTTTTGTTTGGGTCTTGTAATTTGGGTGCCGTACTGGGAGTAGACAGCTTTGTGGTCTGTGTAGTCTAGTGTGTTCTCTAGGTGTTTAATTTCTGTTATTGGGGTTGTTTTGGATATGTATATTTTGTCGAGTCTGGATCCTGTGTTTGCGAGTGATTTAAAGGTGGTTTCTTTCCCGAGTGGGAATGTTTCTCTGTATGTATCAGTTAGATTGTGTTTTTCTAAAATTCGTTGTAGTATTTGTTTGTCTATGACTGTTTGTTGTGTTCTATGGTGAGTTGTGTCGCGGGGGTGTAGTGTATTATTGAAATCTCCTGCTAGGATGATGGGTGTTGATGGGTTTATTTCCATTCTTTTCTCTAAGTCTAGGAAAGTTGTCTTTTTTTCGTCTGTTCTTGAGGCAGGTCCGTAGATGTTGTAAATTTTGAATTTTTAGTCGTCTTGAGTCACGTCTATTTTCCCTATTCGTCCTGTGTTGTCATGGTCGTGTTGGGTAACAGTCCAATTGTCGGAGGTTTTTATTATAGCTACTCCTCTACAGTTTCTTTTTTTCTTGTCGATTGTCCAAAATATATTTTTAACTTCTGGTTTAAGTTCGAGAAGTGTTCGTTCTTGTGTGAATTTGTCATGTATGTTCGTTTCTTGTAACAGTAGGAAGTCTGGTCTTTGTTTCCTTATTGATAGATTTGTGTCTTGGTGTGATGCCCACCACCTAGAGCTTAACATAAGCAAGACAAAGGAGCTAGTGATTGACTTTAGGAGAGTGAAGGAACCGATAGAACCGTTAAAATTAAAGGACCAATTCGTCCAGCGAGTTCCTCACTACAAATACCTTGGTGTAACGATTGATGACAGGCTCAAGTGGGATGAACACTTGAAAATAATTAGGCATAAGATGTGCAGACGTACATATTTTTTATCAAAACTCTCTCAGTTTAGAATAGATAAAACCCTCTGCACATTATTTTATAGAGCAGTAATCGAAAGTGTTTTGTCATTTTGTATAACAGCTTGGGGAGGCAATTGCTTAGCAGTGGAAAGGAACAAAATAAATTCAAATATTAAAAAATCCATTAAACGCTATATAAATGATGTTGACGATGTAGATCTTTTATACGAGAAATTTTGTATAAATAAAATAACTAAAATATTAAATGACCAGTATCATCCACTAAGACCATCAATTATTATGTCAGAAAGAAGTGGTCGCCCTTTCTCTATTTCAACGAAAACAGAGAGACACCGAAAATCTTTTCTGCCGTCCAGTATTAGGCTTTATAACAACAAGCAATAATCATTTTATATAATTATTTCTCATTTTTACTTTTTAAAAATATAAATATTAATTTATTAATTTATTTGTTTTGCAATCTTTTCAATTTTCAATTTATAGTGACAGTTTTAACTATTTTACAGTGTTGAAATTATTCATATTATAAAGCGCAGCTCTGGTTATAGAGCTGCTCCTTTTTTATATATATACATCCTATTTCCATTGTATTTTTATCTTATGTGTAAATTATAACACGTCTGTACAAAAAATTTCCTTTTTGGGATGCAATAAAGTATTATTATTATTATTATTATTATTATTATTATTATTAAATTTTTAATGTCTTGTATCTTCTGTCTCATGCCTCTGATGTTGAGTGTTATGATTGTCAATGGTGGGGGGTCATCCTCTTTGTAGGTTGTTTTTATTTTGTATGGTTTGTGTTTAGTGTACGGTTTTGCTTGTTCTCTAGAGGTGGTGTGTTTGTTGTATCTAGAGTTGCTTATGTATGTAGGTATATACGTGTGGTCTGTAGGCTGCATGTCTGGGTTTAGTGTGTGTATTGTTTTGTTTAAATATTGGGTTGTGTGTCTCCCATGTGTCGTGGTGGTCTGGGCAGTGACCTTTCTCTCTCGATGTTTTGGATGGGTGGAGTCTTCCTCTTGAGGGAAGAGCTCCTTTGGTGTGGTGTGTATGCTTGTTTTTGTGTAGGTATTGGGTAGTGTGTTCTGTGGCTTTTCCTTGCTCTTGGGCAAGCGCTTAAGCCCAAGGTGGTGAACATGTGAGTGAAGTGTGTGCTTTGAAGGGCGATGGTGTGGTTGTATTTTTTTGGGGAGAGTTTGTGGGTTTGTTATTGGGGTTGGGGGGTGTGGATGGGGGTGGGGGTGATGTTGCCCTTTCTAAAGGGATTATTACTGGTGTTGGTGTGGTGTGTTGGTGTAGATTTGTCATGGATGACATTCGTTTTGGTGTGTATGGGGAGTTGTGTGGTTCCTGTTCTGGCTGTTTGCTCGGTGCAGTCTTCGTCGTGTTGGTATCTTTTGGAGTGTTGTCTTGTGGGTTTGTGTTTGGTGTCTGTGGTTTAGTGGTGTAGCTTGTGGGTTGTGGTGTATTTGGTGTGTTGTTGTTGTTTTTTTGTGTGTTGGAGTGTTGTATTGTGTGTTTCTTTCCCTTTTTCACTACCTGGTTCCAAGGTTCTTGGGATTGGGATGGTGCGTCCGGCAGGGGGTTGCCGGAAGGCGTGACAGAAACAGTAGGTGAAGATGGAATAGGAGGAGGGATAGTGGGATTTCGTGCCGAAATCACTCCTGGTGTATACCGTGCTCTAGTAGGGCACAAGTAGAAGGGGTGCCCCACATTGTAGCATGTGGAGCATGCCGGCACACGCCCAGGAATGTTCACTTTTACGTGGTGGAAGGCGCCACCTACCTCAAATTTTAGATAGTGGGGTATTTCTACCCCATCTATCTTCTCCAGACGGAACGTGTAAGAGTCCAGCTCGTCCCGTCTGGGTTTGCCGACAACGATGGTGCCAGGCTTAGCGAAGGGGGCGAGGGCCCTGGTGAGGCCGCCTTCCTTGACGGAGGGAGCCACCCATTTCAATACCCCCGACACCAGGGATTTGTTAACATCCCTGATGTGGAGGTTTATTTTTAGGGTTGGGTGGGGGTGCAATACGCCGTGCAGTTTCTCCACCTCTGACTCCCTTCCTTCCTTGAAGGTGACGTAATATTTGCGGGCGTCCATGAAACGGTAGACTCCCACAATGTCGTCCATACTGACCCCCATGTTATTGAGGGCCAGCTTGATCTTAAGATGGTTGGCCTGGTTTGTTTCAGGTCCTTTTAAGAAGACCTCAACCGTATTTGGCGGATGAGGCCCATTGAACTTAAGATCCTCTGCGGATAGTTTCACTACAACTAAGTTGGGGTGAACCGCCATGGAGGCCCGGAAAGAGAAAGAAAAGGAGAGAGAAGAAGAGGTGTAAATGCAAAATCGTAGAGGGATATGTCCCCTCTTGTGGTAATATTTATTTAAAAAAAAAAAAAAAAAAGGGGGGGGGGCTAGAGGGTGGTAAGGTATGGACTTACTTTCTTAGTAAGGGGTAAAGCAAGTGGAGTTTGACAAATGTTTAAAGGAGAAAAAAAATAATAAAAATTAAAAAAAAAGGGGGGGAGGGGCTAGGTTGGGGTCAAAGGAAATTAGGAGGAAATGAGATTCTCCATCACAAAGGGGTACAAAGGGCGGGGTTACGGGTGTAGGGCGGGGATATGGGGAATAAACACTGGTGTTTGTTGGGAGGTCTTCCGTATACTTACACCATCCAGTTGTTTTAAATTTTTGGCACAGATAAGAACATTCTAACTAACTTCACTTACGAAGTTCCGTAACGGCTAAGAAATAAAAGGGAAAGGAAAAGAAAAAAGAAAAAAACAAACCTAAACAACAAAACAAAAAAAAATAACAAAAAGGAAAGAACACTAAAAAGGTCTAAATTAAATCCTTGGAACACTTTAACACAATAACACAATGCCACGTCCAGACATTTTTTTGATATTCAATTAGGTTATTGTGAACTCTGTCAATTGTCGAGAGTGAGACAATTCAATTTCCTTTTATCGTTTCCTTTTATATTGTATGGGACAGGGCTATATAAATACATTATTATTATTATTATATTATTATTATTATTATTATTATTATTATTATTATTATTATTATTATTATTATTATTATTATTATTATTATTTTGTTGTTGTTGTTGTTTGCGGTTGTTGTCATATTATTGGAAATGATTTGGATTCGACGAAGATGAGTTATCGAATGTGCGTTGTTGGTCACTGTGTTGTTTACGTGTATTGTTGTCACTGTTGGTGGGTGGTGACGAGGGGTAGGCCGATGATAAATGTTCACCATAATGGGAGCTATATTCAGGTTTTCACCCAACCAAGTCATCAATCACATGATTTGTTGCTGTCCAACGATTGGACATTTCTTAACAAATGCAAACTCGCTGCTTTGTTTATGAAAGTTTTAAACATACTCATGTGTCAAGTTGAACAAAATGACCAATCGTGATGTTAGATATTTCAAAAGCTGTGAATACTTTTCACTATGTGGGTCACTTTATGTGGGACGACTATATTGAATTTATTACTGTTTCGTCACGGCCATATTATCTACCCCGCGAATATACTCATGTCATCATCATCAACGTCTACATTCCACCATCATCAGACAACACCACAGCAAAAAATATTATGAGGAAAGAAATACAGGACATTCAAATTAAGTCACCCGATGCCGTATTGATGGTCATTGGCGATTTTAACCAATGTAACGATTTTACTCTCCCGGGACTTCATCAATACGTGGACTGCGAGACAAGGGACAAAAAAACATTAGATTTATTCCTGTGTAATATTAAAAATAGTTATAAATGTTTACCCAGTGCCCCATTAGGTTTATCTGACCACTGCATGCTCTTGCTACTCCCCACCTACCGCCCTGTTTTTAAACGTGTAAAACCAGTAAAGAAAAGTGTACAGATCTGGAACGGAAGTGTGTGTGAAGATTTGCGTGGTTGTTTTGAATGCACTGACTGGAATGTTTTTATCGAATCATGTGATAGTGTGGATGAGCTGAATGACTGTGTGAGTGAGTATTTAAAATTCTGTGAACAGCTAGTGTCTTGTAAAAAAGAAATAAAATATTATCCTAACAACAAGCCTTGGATAACAAAAGATCTAAAACTTTTATTGAACCAAAAGAAAACTCTCTATACTAGTGGAAACAAAAAAGATCTGAAAACAAAACAAAAAGAGATAAAGAGGGTAATATCTAGTTGTAAAGACACGTACAAAAATAAAATTGAAAAATGCTTTTCTTCTGGGGATATACGGGACACGTGGCGGGGGCCTAAAACTGCTGTAAACTATAATATCCAAAGCCCACGATTATATCAGAAGATATCGAAATTGAAACTTTAAATAAATTTTATTCACGTTTCGACACAGCAAACAAATTTGATATTGAAAATGAAAAACATAAATTAGACAGGGCTTTGGAAGATGAAATGACTATTGAGGTCAGTGAAGAGGAAACGAGATTCGTATTTTCGAAACTAAACGAGAGGAAGGCTGCTGGGCCGGATGGATTGAAAGGAAAACTATTAAAAGAATGTGCCCATCAGCTTTCCCCCATTTATACACATATTTTTAACTGGTCCCTCCAATGCGTTTCGATCCCTGAAATTTGGAAAACTTCAAAAATTATTCCTGTTCCAAAAAAAGAAAAACTTGAAACTATGAACGATCTCAGACCTGTTGCGATGACTTCAATAGTCATGAAATCTTTAGAAAAACTTGTTCTTGTTAAAATTAGGAATCAGTTTATGCCATTGAGTGATAGTCATCAATTTGCTTACAAACCAGGACGTGGCGTAGAGGATGCCATTTTGCTGTTTACAAACAACATCTACAGGCATCTAGATCACGCTAGGAGCTATTGCAGATTGCTTTTTGCAGATTTTTCTTCAGCGTTCAATACAATGCAACCTCAGTTGGTTGTTCAAAAATTGACTAGTCTGAATTTAAACAAGTATATAATTGCTTGGGTGCTCGAATTTCTTACGGAGAGAGCACAATATGTTCAATTAGGACAAAACAAATCTTCCTGTATAACTACAAATACTGGTGCTCCTCAAGGTTGTGTATTGTCCCCTGTATTATTCACAATATACACGAATGACTGTAGAAGTCAAAACCTGAGTGTACCTTTAATAAAGTTTGCAGATGACACCGCTCTTCAAGGCCTCATAACAAATGGCAACGAAGTGGCTTATAGGCAAGAAATTGATAGATTTGTGTCTTGGTGTGATGCCCACCACCTAGAGCTTAACATAAGCAAGACAAAGGAGCTAGTGATTGACTTTAGGTGAGTGAAGAAACCGATAGAACCGTTAAAATTAAAGGACCAATTCGTCCAGCGAGTTCCTCACTACAAATACCTTGGTGTAACGATTGATGACAGGCTCAAGTGGGATGAACACTTGAAAATAATTAGGCATAAGATGTGCAGACGTACATATTTTTTATCAAAACTCTCAGTTTAGAATAGATAAAACCCTCTGCACATTATTTTATAGAGCAGTAATCGAAAGTGTTTTGTCATTTTGTATAACAGCTTGGGGAGGCAATTGCTTAGCAGTGGAAAGGAACAAAATAAATTCAAATATTAAAAAATCCATTAAACGCTATATAAATTATGTTGACGATGTAGATCTTTTATACGAGAAATTTCGTATAACTAAAATAACTAAAATATTAAATGACCAGTGTCATCCACTAAGACCATCAATTATTATGTCAGAAAGAAGTGGTCGCCCTTTCTCTATTTCAACGAAAACAGAGAGACACCGAAAATCTTTTCTGCCGTCCAGTATTAGGCTTTATAACAACAAGCAATAATCATTTTATATAATTATTTCTCATTTTTACTTTTTTTTAAAATACAAATATTAATTTATTAATTTATTTGTTTTGCAATCTTTTCAATTTTCAATTTATAGTGATAGTTTTAACTATTTTACAGTGTTGATATTATTCATATTATAAAGCGCAGCTCTGGTTATAGAGCTGCTCCTTTTTATATATATATATATATATATATATATATATATATATATATATATATATTTTATACATCCTATTTCCATTGTATTTTATCTTATTGTGTAAATTATAACACGTCTGTACAAAAGATTTCCTTTTTGGGATGCAATAAAGTATTATTATTATTATTATTATTATTATTATTATTATTATTATTATTATTATTATTATTATTATTATTATTATTATTATTATTATTATTATTATTATTATTATTTGAACATATTTTGCAATGTGACCAATGACCTCTTTCACATGGAAAGTTAATATAGATCATGCCCATTGGTCTTTGCTTTCGTCTTCCACCTCGTTGGTTCCTATAAATACATTGTTGGTGAAAGCAGCCAATATTTAAATAATTACTTGATACAAAAATTGGGTCGTGAATAGAAATATTAAAAGTTAATGTAACAACGGGGCCTGGTGCGAACTGGCCATGTCGATAAAATCCATTTTAAATAATTCATAAATAACATAAATATCACGTAACATCATGTTAAAAGCAGACAAAATTTATATGAAATGAAAGAGCACGGTGTCACAAATACAAGAATATATAAAGAGTCCGGAATATAAATATGTATAGATAGTATGCGCTTTGCTAAGAAGCTCACAACATTGCCATCCTGATGTATAATGGACCAACACACAAAACTATGTGTAACCTTGAACGTTCATAGTCTGGTTAAGACCAGTTTAATGAGAATTACTCATAAACGCGGATGGCAAAAAAACCCAATAACATTAAAAATTAGAAAATGTTCATAAATTGTGGAGCAACAACAACACGACCTGTTAGGCGACGACACACAACGATTTACGATAACACCTTCCTGATAATAGATAGTATGCGCTTGGCTCAGAAGTTCACAACATTGCCATCCGGAAATATAACAGACCAAAACACAAAACTATATGTAACCATGAACTTTTATAGTCTGGATAATACTGTTTAGTGAGTATTACTCATAAAAGCGGATGGCAAAAAATAATAACAATGACCCGATTGACGTCAACTTCATTCAATCTATAGATAGTATGCACTTGGCTAAGAAGCTCATAACATTGCCATCCGGAATTATAACCATGATCGTTTATAGTCTGGTTAATACAGTTTAGTGAAAAGTACTCATAAACGCGGATGGCAAAAACAATAACAAAGACCTGAGTGACGTCATCTTCGAACTATCTATAGATAGTTCGAAGATGACGTTACTCGGGTCTTTGTTATTGTTTTTTGCCATCCGCGTTTATGAGTAATGCTCAATGAACTGTATTAACCCGACTATAAACGTTCATGGATACACAGTTTTGTGTGTTGGTCCGTTATACTTCCGGATGGCAATGTTATGAGCTTCTTAGCCAAGCGCATACGATCTCCGTTCCCTATGCGTACACATAACATACATCATACACTAACTTCCTGACAACATCGAATTTTCTTTGTGAAATCTCTCTGTCACAGACGTGTCCGCTTCAGCACATGTTATCTGGGCCGCTCCGTCATAATACTTGGTTGAATCGAAAGGCTCCAATTCAAATTAAGCTCGAACCTTTTACACGTCTTGGTGTTCATGGGATTAAAGATAAAGCTGACCCCAATAATGAAATCTCACGACCTCTGCTTGATAACGTTACAAGCCGTTGGCTTGAATAAAAATGACAAACCGTCTCTCTCTCTCTCTCTCTCTCTCTCTCTCTCTCTCTCTCTCTCTCTCTCTCTCTCTCTCTTTCTCTTTCTGCGTGTGTGTGTGTGTGTGTGTGTGTGTGTGTGTGTGTTGTCTCGAGAAAATATATTTGACAACAGCTCAAATACAAGTTCAGCTTTTGTCTGTCTTATTAAAGGTTTTATGGCGCTTGAATCCTATATGCATATCAGCGCCAGTAAAAAGGAAAAAAATGGGAGTAGAAAAGTTATAAAATGACAATGGGCATGATCTATAGATAGTATGCAGTTGACGTCAATGGGGTCTTTGTTATTGTTTTTGCCATCCGCGTTTGTGAGTTGTTCTCACTAAACAGTATTAACCTGACTTTAAACGTTCATGGTTACACAGAGTTTGTGTGTTGGTCCGTTATACTTCCGGATGGCAATGTTGTGAACTCCTTGGCCAAGCGCATTCTATCTATATTAACTTTCCATGTGCTCGAGGTCATTGGTCACATTGTAAAATGTGCTCAAAGTGACCCAGTTAGTGAAAAGTGTTCATAGCTTTTTAAATATCTAACATCACGATTGGTCATTTGATTCAGCTTGACGCATGGATATGCTTATAACAATTGTAAACAAAACAGCCTGTTGACATTTGTTAAGAAAAATCCAATCGTTGGACAGCAACACATCTTGTGAGCGATGACCTGTTTGAACGAAAACATGAATATAGATCGCTCCCATTAAAGCACTAAAAAATAAAAGTCAGACAAGAAGGAATTGGTTCAAATAGGAAACATGTAGATTCCAAGAGCATACTATCAATGTAGGTACTTAGTTTGAGATCACCTAAAAGTCTCATCCAGACACCAGCCTAGGATACCACTAAAAGGAACAAACTCATTTTTTTTTAATTGATCTTTTTTATAGCGCAATATCCACTAAAAGTGCTCAAAGCGCTTTACAAGGGGTCCCTGGCCAACAGTAACACTTAAATGTAGGACGGGACATTGCGCCTGTTAGGCGATATTAATATTTTTTCGGACAGAGACAACGACCAGGTACTCATTTTACACCTGAGTACGATGAGAGAATGTGAATAAAGAGCCTTTTCCAAGGACTCAACTATACGCCGAGCGAGGCTCGAACCCAGGACCTTCCGATCCGAAAGCGAGTGTCAAACCACAGGACCACATAGTCGCGAAATACATCTTCAAAACAAAAATATATCAATCAATACATAACAGAGAGATGACCACCTTCCAAAACTAAAACTATACATTTGACTGTTTCCCCTCAGTCAAGGACTCCGGCAAAAGCAAGGACAAAAGCAAGTAGTCCCATTCCAAGACAAAGACAGAAAGCAACACAGAAAACAGATATCTATAGGGGGAAAGAAGAGAAACCAAGTGACCGCCTGATTGGTAGGTTAAAAGACCGCACTCAGAATGTCAACTTTTCAAAGGCACCTCAAAACAGGAGAGCAAACAAACAAACAAAAACGCACGAACAAAAACAAAACAAAGGAGAGGCATTGACTCGGTACAGAACAACCTGAGCAGAAATATTCTTAGATACAATGTCTAAAGATAAAAATGAAGTATGCAAAAATAAAGAAAGAAAGAAAGAAAGAAAGAAAGAAAGAAAGAAAGAAAGAAAGAAAGAAAAAGGAAAGAAGTTAGGAAGGAGGTAAGCAAATAAGAAATGCTGCCGAAATTTCAAAATGACCATTCTATCCCCCCCCCCCCCTCCCCCCCAGGATTTGATCTATTTTACAAAACATTTGGCATATAAATTACCAAAATGGCAATTTAATGTCGCATTTATTGGTCTCCGCGATAACCACTGATTCAACAGTGTTATCAGCTCCAATGGACGTTTCTATCGTGCAATGTTAAAACACATTTTTGGATTGACGTACCATGATCACCGATGTCTGGCACAGACCTGATACTTGAAGAATTATTATTATTATTATTATTATTATTATTATTATTATTATTATTATTATTATTATTATTATTATTATTACTATTATTATTATTATCATTATTATTATTATTATTATTATTATTATTATTATTATT
>NC_088368.1:12960531-12990531 GCF_034508935.2 Berghia stephanieae | reverse complement strand
TGAAAGACAGAGAGAGAAAGATAGAGAGAGAGAGAGAGAGAAGAGAGAGAGAGAGAAGAGGGGAAGAGAGAGAGAGAGAGAAAAGAGAGAGGAGAGGAAGGAGAGAGAGAGAGAGAGAGAGAGAGAGATGAGAGAGAAGAGAGAGAGAGAGAGAGGAGGAGGAAAGGAGAGTGTAAGGAAGAGAGAGAGAGGAGTAGATGAGTGGAGACAAGGTTCTCTCATGGCTTGTTACAGGAAATGAATACTGGAACGTATATGAAGGTGGTGTATGGTGTATGGGAATGTGAAAGTGAAGACTGTAAGAATATTAGGAAGTTGTGTGATGATGATGATGATGATGAGATGATGATGATGATGATGATGATGTGTTGATTGTTGATGACGATATGATGATGTTGATGATTGTTGTGTTTTGTTGATGCGTTTTTTTTTTTTTTGTTTTTTTTTTGTGGTGGGGGGTGTTTGTTTATTGTTTTTTACGATAACATATGTTACTAGTGTGCATCTGTGAGTGTGTCTATGTCAATATTGTATTGTTATAAATGTGTAACCAAATGACAAATTGCAACTGTTATGGGGACAATAAAGATATATTATTATTATTTTTAATTTGGTCAGAAAACTCATCCTTCAAATATCGATCGACTAAAATGGCGCTCAAGAGGAGAATAGAGCGACTTGTACTATTTTGCAGGTCTGATAACCAAAAATGTTTATGATCTCATTGTTGTAATTGAAATACTCTAGATTTTAACGCGATTTTATATACGTCCATTTTAACGATCTTTAAAAAAAAATAGCCCACAAGTTCGTTCGATTATTAGACCTGTTACTACGCGCACGTCGAACAAGACCAATCAAATTAAATACGTAGGACCTATTATATAATATGGACTTAGAGAACTCTGTCCAATAATTAAATACGTAGGACCTATTATATAATATGGACTTAGAGAACTCTGTCCAATAATTAAATGCGTAGGACCTATTATATAATATGGACTTAGAGAACTCTGTCCAATAATTAAATACGTAGGACCTATTATATAATATGGACTTAGAGAACTCTGTCCAAAAATTAAATACGTAGGACCTATTATATAATATGGACTTAGAGAACTCTGTCCAATAATTAAATACGTAGGACCTATTACATAATATGGACTTAGAGAACTCTGTCCAATAATTAAATACGTAGGACCTATTATATAATATGGACTTAGAGAACTCTGTCCAATAATTAAATACGTAGGACCTATTATATAATATGGACTTAGAGAACTCTGTCCAATAATTAAATACGTAGGACCTATTATATAATATGGACTTAGAGAACTCTGTCCAATAATTAAATACGAAGGACCTATTATATAATATGGACTTAGAGAACTCTGTCCAATTCAATTTACAGTTTGTTCGTTTTTTATTGTGAATGACCCAGGACGTGACGATCCTCTGTTTATGAAATATGGCCCTTTAAGCAGAAAGAATAACTGAAATAGATAACTGCAAGCCAGGAAACAGTAGGTGGCGGGGAATGGGCGACCGTCAATCATGAAAGAGACTGTGGGAAAGACAAAATGAAGGCTACTTGACTAAACCCTATAAAAATTAATTATATGAGGAACATGCATCTGCAGTTCAACTCCTGATGTTATGCACTGACAAGGAATACAGGTTAGGGTGGGAAGACAGACCAGAGACTCCCCAGCATGCCATGACAAACAAAAGGAAAGCATACGAGCTCGGACGTCGCCACGAAAAAGGTCCGCGCCAGACAGTGAGTACCCAGGCTGATCTGCGCGAAAAGTCAGCTACTGGGACAAAGAAATTCCACAAACATTTGAATATTTTACAAATTAACATTTGTGGAATCAGGAAAAAAAAGACAGAGCTGAAGAAATTATTAAATGAAAAGGAAGTTCACATTGCTTTACTTCAGGAAACCCTGTATAAAAATAGCGATCCATATATTGCTGGTTATACATACTATACCTGCAAATGTGACGACTGCCGTGGTGTTATTACTTATATAAGAAATGACATCACGGGAGATGTTACTTCTAAACCATCACAGAACTCAACTGATGTACAGAAAGTAACCTTATGGCACCTAAATAAGAAATTTACCATTTACAACATTTACAACCCTCCACGGTGTACTATAAACCTAACAGATCTAAACAGTTCCCAATACAACAACACAATAATTGCTGGTGACTTCAATGGCCACTCTCCACTATGGGGATACAAAAATCTAAACAACACAGGAAAAGAACTAGAAAAGCTTTGCAATACAACCAACCTCACCATTTTACAAAATGCAGACTCAGTCCCGACCCTTCTTCACAGAGCTCATATGTCCCTGAGTCATCCCGATCTAACCATCATCTCCTCTGACCTTCTGAATTCTTGTCACATTAAAGTCCTGGATGAAATAGGCAGTGACCATAAACCAATTTTAACACAAATAACAGTTCAAACACAGAAGAAAACATTTGAGCAGAAATCCAAATGGAATTTCAAGAAAGCAAACTGGGATGTTTTCACAGCAACATTAGATGACCAGCTTCCAAAAATTACAGATACATCAAGTGTAGAACATTTAAACGAAGCCCTCACCAAAGTCATTCTTGCAGCTGCAAAAGCAGGAATTCCAAGAGGTAGTCGACAGAACTACAAACCCTTCTGGAGCAAAGAAATTGAAAAAGCAGTAAATGCAAGAAAGGAAACAAGGAAAAACTTAGAGGAAAACAAAACCATTAAAAACAAGATTGAGTACAATAAAGCATCGGCAATTGTCAAAAGAACTATTAACAACGCTAAAAGAAAGAAATGGGCAGACACATGCGCTAATATTGACCTCAATCAAAATGGGAAAAAAGCATGGGCCTTACTTAATAATCTTAACAATGAAACCCCGAAAACCAACCCAAAGCCCATGAAAACTACAGAAGGAACAATCGTAGATGACCAAAAAAAAGCCATGATCTTCAACAAACATTTTGCTTCAGTAAACAAGGCATCAAAAAGAAGTGAAAAGGACAAAAAATTGATTAAAGACCTTAAACATCAAGAAAAGGCCCCAAAAGCTATCTCATATCTGTTCAAAGAGGGCTTTACCATGTCAGAACTTCACAGAGCTATGAAAAAACTCAAGTTAAGGAAATCCCTGGACCAGATAAGATACACAATGAAATGCTCCTGCATCTTAGCGTGAGAGGTAAACAGATGCTTCTCAAACTTATAAATCTAACATGGGAGACAGGAATAGTACCAAGGGGATGGAAAAATGCTATTATAATTCCAATCTTAAAGAAAGATAAACCACCCGACGAAACGAAAAGTTACCGACCAATATCTCTCACCTCATGTGTTGGAAAGATCGCTGAGAGAATGGTAAATAACCGATTATACTGGTGGCTGGAGACATGTGGCCTACTAAATAAATATCAGGCAGGCTTTAGGATAGGGCAAAGAACAGAAGATCAATTGTTTAGATTAAGTCAAAAAATAATTGATGGCTTTCAAGATGGAAAACATACAGTCGCGGTTTTTGTTGATCTCCAACAGGCCTATGACAAAGTATGGAGGAAAGGGTTGTTATCAAAAATGATGGACTACGGAATTGATGGAAATCTCTACTTCTGGATTAAACAATTTCTCAGTAACAGAACAATCCAAACAAAAATTAATAACGGACTGTCAAACAGAGAAGTATTAGAGGAAGGTCTCCCACAAGGATCCTGCCTCAGCTGTACTCTCTTTCTTATTTTTATAAATGATCTACCAGAAGTATTACAGACAGAAAAGGCCCTATATGCTGACGATTTAGTTATGTGGTATACTACAAAGCACCTACCAATAGCCTCCAATAGAATAAATGAAGATTTAGAAAGCTTAAACACCTTCTGTGATAAATGGAAATTAAAAGTAAATTGCAATAAAACAGTCTACTCTATATTTACTAAGAGCCATCCTGTTTCCAAGAAAGAAATAACACTCTCCATCCAAGGCCATCGACTCGCGAAAGAAGAAAACCCCACATATTTGGGCATACAGTTAGACAGACAACTATCTCTGAACAAACACACTCAGAATGTAAAAATCAAAGCCACAAGGAGACTCCAGTTACTAAAACGACTAGCCAGTACTAATTGGGGAGCAGACAAAAACTCGCTTCGACAACTCTATTTAGGCTATGTGCGTTCCGTCATGGACTACAATTTAGCCCTCCAAAATGTAGGTAGTAAAAACACACACAAAACCTTGGACAGAGTACAAAACCAAGCCCTTCGCTTCATCTCCGGTGCCCTGAGATCGACACCCACAGCAGCATGTGAAATACATACTAATGTGGAATCACTTGGACTTCGCAGAGAATCAGCAGTGCTTGAAATGGTTGAAAGATACAAACGAAAAGAGGAAAACCATCCAAACAGAATTCTGGCAGAGAAATGGAAACCAAGAACAAGATTAAAACAAAAATCCCTGCTACACATTGCAAACAACTTGAATGAAAGACACAGACTCCCAGAAAACAGAGAAAAATCTATTTTAATCAGTCAAAAACTGTCATCTTCACAGACTCCAAATCGGTTCTCCAAGCTCTCGATTTAGATAAACTCTCCTCAACGTTCAATAGTTTAAGATCTCAACTAGATGAATTCCTTACAACACACAGAGTAGACTTATCTCTCCAGTGGATACCGGGACATTCAAATATACCAGGAAATGACAATGCAGACAGACTAGCCAGACTCGGATCAACACTTTTACAACCATCATTTCCAGTATCCTTAGACACAGCGAAACAAATAATCAAAACAAATAAGAGAGAAGAATGGATGAACAGTTGGGCAATGAGCACCACGGGTAGATGTATGTTTTCCCATATGACCACTCCTGTAAAGACTGATTGCCTAAATAAGCTCAGAAGACACCAGCAAAGCATCATCTTTCAACTAAGAACACAACACATACCGCTCAACAACCATTTAAGCAAAATTACAAAAGACACATCCCCCTCCTGCCCCCTATGTCAACACCCCAATGAAACAGTAACACACCACTTGCTTGAATGTCAACCTCTTGAAGATCTGAGATGCACATTCCTCCCACCAAATCCAAGCATCAGTAACACACTTTATAGTCACCTGGAACAACTACAAAAGACGTCTAACTTCTACGTCATGGCACAAGACCGAAGGGCTAGAGCTCAGGTGGTCGCTGGTTCGGATAAGTAAGTAAGTAAGTTTTTTATTGTGAAGGTGGAGGGGGCTTTTCCCCTTCATTTTTTTTTTTTTTGATTTTCATTTTGTATTTGGAGGGCAATTATTGATCTACCTCGTAACATCAGTACCAAAAACCTTATATTAAAAAAAAAACAAAAACAAAAAAAAAAAAAAAAAAAAAAAAAAAAAAAAAAAAAACAGGAAGAAATGCAAACAACTGATAAATTCAACTCTGCTCACATCGATTTTAACGCTTGTTTGAGACGATGGCTTACATAATATTAATTAAAACAGTGTCGTACTTACATATCGCGCAATATCCATTATAATAATAATAATTGTTGAAGCAGAGCTAGCTGACTGACTCACTGTCAAATGGTTTGCACGAAAGAGGCGTCAACGTCGATATGAAGAATGAAACCGGTAAATTTGTGTGGTGTGCGATGGCGTCACATCTTGTCACACAAGTGTGGTGTTCAATGCAATGATCGGCGAAAGCAGGCCCCAGAACGTGTCGGATTTTGCATTTAACTTTGCATTTAATATTATTAGTATTAGCCATTCGACAAGGATATGACGAATGAGAACCTGGCTATTGTGACGATACTTTAAAGAGTTCTAGTACAATATGGACGCCTATTAATTAGGTCACTTACACTTCATCCCAAGATCGTCATGAAGTCCGTCCAAGCGAATCTAGTCAACGACGTCAATGGATGTTTTTCGAGCAACTCGATTACAGCCTCGTCCGGTAGAGATAGTCATGCAGGTGAACAGGTGACTCTCGACCGTCATCCAGCTACTGTGCACCACCAAACATTACGAACAGCAACATGGAATGTAAGAAGTCTGTACCAGAAAGGAAAATTAGCAAATGTAGTTATGGAAATGAAGAGATTGAATATCAATGTTTTAGGATTATCAGAAGTTAGATGGAAAGGAGCAGGAGAACTTAATTATGATGACTGTAAAATTATATACTCAGGAGGAGGAGAACACCAAAGGGGAGTTGGAATTATACTAGATAATAAAACGGCGCGAGCAGTCAAAGGATTCTGGCCCATATCAGACAGAGTAATGGCAATCAAACTACAAGCAAAACCTTTTGATTTTGATATTTTACAAATATACGCCCCAACCACCAGTCACGATGATGAAGAAGTGGAAAATTTCTATCAACAAATAGATAAAGCAATGCATCAGTTTAAGTCTTCAGACATAAAACTCATCATGGGCGATTTTAATGCCAAGGTGGGCCGAGAAAGAATAGAAGATATTGTGGGCCCACATGGTCTGGGAGACAAAAATGACAGAGGTGATCGTCTTATTCAATGGTGCCGTCAACATGATCTGACAATCACAAATACTTGGTCAACAAACCACAATAGAAGGAAGTGGACATGGAAAAGTCCTGGAGATGGAGTGAGAAACCAAATAGATTACATACTCATCAGCAAACGTTTCCGAAACTCGGTTTTGTATGCCAAATCTATGCCGGGGGCTGACTGTAACAGCGATCATATACCTGTGCTATGCCCCATACGAGTTAAATTGAAAATCTGCAAAAGAGCAAAGGCTAAACCTAAATACCAACTAGACATTCTCCGGGAGGAACAGAAGATACAAGAAAAATTTGAACTATCAGTAAGAAACAAGTTTGAAGTGCTTGGAGAACTAACAGATATAGAAGAGAAATATGAGCAGTTTAAAGACAGTGTTGCTGCATCATTAGAAGAAAATGTTCCAACCACACTTAAGTTGCAGAAGAAGAAATGGATTACTCCAGAGATATTAGAATTAATGAATGAGAGAAGAAAGGCCAAAAATCAGGAAGA
Organism: Berghia stephanieae; assembly: GCF_034508935.2. Lineage (NCBI taxonomy): Eukaryota > Metazoa > Mollusca > Gastropoda > Nudibranchia > Aeolidiidae > Berghia > Berghia stephanieae. Next base: position 12,983,462 of record NC_088368.1, on the reverse strand, counting down.
AAAATACAAGACTCTGAACAGGCAGATAAAAAGAAAATGCAACGAAGCTAAAGAAGACTGGATAAATGAACAATGTCACTATATAATGTCCTGCAAAGAAAAAAATGGCAAATTCTTCCATCAGAAAATCAAAGAAGTGACAAACAAAACTAAATCAGGTGCTAAAAGTGGATGCATCAAAGACAAGCGTGGAAACACCATCATGGACAAAGACTGCATTCTAAACAGATGGTCAGAATATATTGAAGAACTTTTTTTTGATAATCGAGGAGAAATGCCTATGATAAAAGAACTGGAAGGGCCTTCTATAATGAAAGATGAAGTTAGGAACGTCATGAAAAGCATGAAAAATGGAAAAGCTGCAGGACCTGATGCCATAACAATTGAAGCCTTGACTGGCCTGGGTGAATGGGGGATTGAATTCATCACAAACCTTCTAAATCAAGTGTATGACACAGGAAAAATGCCAACTGATATGAAACGATCCATTTTTATAGCACTACCAAAAAAGCCAGGGGCAGTTGATTGTGAACAACACAGAACTATTAGCCTAATGAGCCACCTCACAAAAATTCTTTTGAAGATAATTTTACTAAGAATAAGAAATAAAATACGACCTGAAATTGGGGAGATGCAATTTGGTTTTGTTGAGGACAAGGGTACCAGAAATGGAATATTCACATTATCAATGCTGATGGAAAGATGTATTGAAGTAAATAAAGATCTGTATATGTGTTTCATCGACTATTCAAAAGCCTTTGATAAAGTACAACACGAAAAACTATTCAAAATTCTATCATCCTTGGACATTGATGGTAAAGATTTAAGAATATTACGGAATTTGTACTGGGAACAAGAAGCAGCAATGCGTGTTGACAACGAACTAAGCAGTTTTACACCTATTAGAAGAGGAGTTAGGCAGGGGTGTGTTTTGTCTCCAGATTTATTCAACCTCTATAGTGAAAAGATATTAAGAGATATCGAACATAAGAAGGGGGTGTGTATTGGAGGAAAGAATGTAACAAATCTGAGGTATGCAGATGATACGGTTCTACTGGCAGAATCTGAACATGAACTACAAGAATTACTGGATGTTGTAGTCAGGAGTAGTGAAAATATGGGACTGGAACTGAATATATCTAAAACAGAATGTATGACGGTATCTAAAAATAATAACCCACCAGCCTGTGTAATAACAAGCAGAGGACAAACAATACAACAAGTTGAATGTTTCAAATATTTAGGCTTCAATGTAACATCCAATGGAAAATCAGATTGTGAAATAAAGAAAAGAATAGGTATGGCGAAGAATGCATTCAACCAGCTGCATACAATTATGAAAAACAGGAATATTAGCATGAAAACAAAAATCAAAGTCCTGGATTGCTATGTACTGTCTGTGCTGCTATATGGTTGTGAGAGCTGGACCATAAACAAGACCATGGTTAAAAGACTGGAGGCAGTGGAAATGTGGTTTTACAGAAGAATGATGAGGGTGTCATGGATGGAAAGGAAAAGAAATGAAGAAATTTTAGAAATGGCAAACAGAAAAAGATCACTGATAACAAAAATCATCAAACGCCAAATGGAATTTTTAGGACACATTATCCGCCACCCTGGTTTGGAAATACTCGCCTTGACTGGAAAGATGAATGGAAAAAGAATAAGAGGAAGACAAAGAATAACGTATTTGAAAGGGATAAGAACTTGGACAGATGAAGCTGAGAAAGGTGGCGCTGCTTTAATAGAATTGGCAAGAGATAGATCAGCTTGGCGGAAGATGACCTCCGACGTCTGCTTCAGATATGGAACTACATGAGATGAGACACTTCATGAAATAAAGATTTGGTTCAAATGTTTAGCTGGGGAAACAAATGAAACATTTAAGCGCATTGAGCACGAAGACACCGTAGGAATTCGTTACATGGATGATCATTTTATTTTTCACTATTTATTATGGTTAAATGAGACACGTCAATGAAATTATTTTCATTATTTTACATTGATTTTCATCATAAGATGATATATTATAACCTCAAAATTTAAAAAAAAATGGTTGCAGTAGTGATGGTAGTGATGATGACAGTGTGGTGGTGGCTGTAATAGTGGTGGCAGTGATGATGGTGATGTGGTGGTTGTACTAGTGATAGAGGTAATAATGATGCGGTGGTAGAGGTTGTAGTAGTGGTGCTAGCATGCTAGTGATGATGATGTGGTTAGAATCATAGTGAAAATAAAGTGTTGGTGGTTGTAGTAGTGGTGATAGTGTTATGATAATGATGGTGGTGGTGGTTGTAGATAGATAGATAGAGAGATAGATAGGTAGATAGATAGATAGATAGATAGATAGAGAAAGAGGGGGGAAGGAGAGAGAATGTGAGATTAAGATAGATACATAGAGAGGGGGAGGGGGAGTAGAAAGTGAAACGAAATCGGAAGTGGGGAAAAAGAGGAAATTGAAACAAAGTAAATTTATGTATAGAAGTAGAAAGAGAGAGAGAGAGAGGGGGGGGGAGGGGGGGAGGGAGGGAGGAGGAAAAGAGAAGTAGAAAGAGAAACGATATATCGGAGGTTGGGAAAGAAAGAGGAAATTTAAATAAAAAGTAAAACGAGAGAGAGAGAGAGAGAGAGAGAGAGAGAGAAAGGAGGGGGGGGGGGGGAGGGGGAGGAAGGAGGAAGAGGAAGCAGAAAGAGAAAGGATATCGGAGTGGGGGGGAGAGGAAATTTAAATACAAAGTAAAACGAGAGAGAGAGAGATAGAGAGAGAGAGAGAGAAAGGAGGGGGGGAGGGGGAGGAGGAGGAAGAGAGAAGCAGAAAGAGAAAGGATATCGGAGTGGGGGGGGGGGAGGAAATTTAAATACAAAGTAAAACGAGAGAGAGAGAGAGAGAGAGAGAGAGAGAGAGGGGGAGGGGCGAGGAGGAGGAAGAGGAGGAAGAGAGAAGTAGAAAGAGAAACGATATCAGAGTGGGGGAGGGGGGAGAGGGAATTTAAATACAAAGTAAAACGAGAGAGAGAGAGAGAGAGAGAGAGAGAGAGAGAGAGAGAGAGAGAGAGAGAGAGAGAGAAGTCTGCAAGGTTAACACTAAATAATAATATAATAATAATAATAATAATAATAATAATAATAATAATAATAATAATAATAATAATAATAATAATAATAATAATAATAATAATAATATATTTCGACAATTACTGGATCCCTAAGTATTTTCCGCAATATCTTTCAAAATGGATTCAGAAATAATATGATAAGTCCTCTGGCATGAATGGGCTCGTCACGCCAACCATATCTTGGGGCCACGTAACTAAGCGATGGTTGTCAATATCGGTGTCGGCCTTGGGAGAAGGAGAAGGTCGGGGGGGGGGGGGGGGTCGGAATAGCCTTTCTGTCCTAGGTTTTTTGTGGGGTTGTTTTGTTTGTTTTTTAGTTTGTTTTTATTTTTTATTTTTTTTAATAGACGGGCTGATTTGTCGATTTCTAATGGAAAAAGGACAAGCTAAATGTCTAAAATTTGAATATTATTATAATATTATAGAGATCGCACGTTAAAAATTTACCCTGCCAATTATTGCCAACGTTGAAATTTCATCTCCAAATACGAATTGGAAACACTCGCAAAGAGTATGTGGAAGAATGTGTGACGGATGTAAAAGAGTGGATGGATGCAAACAAGTTGAAAATGAATGAGTCAAAAACAGAAGTGATGATTGTGGGAAATAGAGGGCAGTTGAAGGTGAATGATGGTCTTAAGGTGTTGATAGGGGGTGCTCCGTGGTATACGTCGGACGTTAAAGAAGCTAAAACGAAGTGTCGGAGAGCAGAAAGACTGCTGAAAACATCAGGCCTCATGATTCATCGTGAAATATTCAAGAGCGCATTTCGTGCCTGGAAGACAACAATAAAAAAGGCAAAGACCACGTATTTTCTTTCAAAATTTGAAACTTCTAAATCTTGTAAACAATTATTTAACATCTGCAATGATCTACTTGGACGTGAAAGATGCACTTCATTACCATCTACAACCAATCAAAGAGACTTGCCAGACACATTTGTCAACTTTTTTAAAGACAAAATCCATAACATTCGTTCAGAACTAGATCGGCATGAACCATTTATAGATACAAATACATTCTGTGGTACCCCTTTAGACAAGTTCCAACCAGTTTCACCTAGTTTCATAAACGAGTTGATAAAAAAAGCCCCCATTAAATCCTGCGACCTTGATCCCCTACCAGCACAGCTTTTGGCCAGCTCCATCGATACATTATTACCATCCATTACATCAATCATAAATACATCCATACTGACTGGCGAAGTTCCATCGTGCTTTAAAAGTGCCCTCGTCAAACCACTTCTGAAGAAACCATCACTAGACCACAATATATTAAACAATTATCGTCCTGTATCAAATTTACCTTTTTTGTCAAAACTTTTGGAGAAGGTAGTTCTTACACAATTAACATCTCATCTTAAGAACAACAGTTTGGAACAACCCTTTCAGTCAGCCTACAAACATCAACACAGTACTGAAACGGCGCTTCTTAAAATCTTTAATGACTTGTTATGTAATGCTGATGCTAACAATATCAATGTATTATGCCTTTTAGATCTTTCAGCTGCCTTTGACACCATTGACCATGACATTTTGTTAAGAAGACTAGAAAATACGTTCGGCATAAAAGGAATTGCCCTTAAATGGTTTACATCATATTTACAGGATCGATGGCAGACTGTCGTGGTGAATGGTGTTCAGTCAGAACAAGTTTTACTAAATTTTGGAGTGCCACAAGGCTCTGTTCTTGGCCCTGTCCTTTTTACTGTATATATGCAGCCCCTTTCTAGTGTGATATCCAGATTCAATCTGAGTTATCATTTTTATGCAGATGATACGCAAATATATGATTCAGCACCCCTTAGTAATTTACAGTTCTTAATACAACGAATTACGAGCTGTTTTAATGAGACTAAATCTTGGATGTACCACAATAAGTTAAAATTAAATGATAGTAAAACTAAGATTTTAATGTGTGGAAGACCGAGTATCCTTAAACAGGCAAATAAATCACTAATTACTCTCGGAAATAGCACAATAGAATTTTCAAATAAAGCAAAAAACCTTGGCGTCATCATTGATAAAGATCTTTCCATGACAAGCCACGTGAATAACACCATACAATCTATGTACATAGAAATGAAAAAAATAAGCAAAATTCGTAATTTAATACCGAAGCATATAACAGAACTTTTAATTAATTCCTTGGTTTTATCTAAATTGGACTATTGTAACTCCCTTTGGGCGAATTTAACTAAAGACAAAATTAGCAAACTTCAGGTTGCTCAAAATAACGCAGCCAGGCTCATTGTACGCAATAACAAAAAATACCCGTCAGCAACTCTTCTTCTCCGTGAGTTACATTGGCTTCCTGTTGAAAAAAGAGTTGCCTATAAGATTTGTACTGTTGTCTACAAATCCCTGAGCACGAACAGTCCCTCCTATATTAAAGACCTTCTAAACATATATGTCCCCAATAGAAACTTGAGGTCAAGCAATGACCAATCAATCCTTGTCAAACCTAAGCCATTGCGTAAAATAGGTGAACAGTCTTTTCAATTTTCGGCCCCCATTTTTGGAACTCTCTCCCGTCACACGTGAGATGCTCGGATTCGTTGACAACGTTCAAATCTCGCTTAAAGTTTTATCTTTTTACGTCATAATGTTGCAATATTATTTTCATATTTTGTTGTTGTTAAATTGAATTCGTATCACGTTTCCTTCACACTTGTCTCACTGTAATATGTTTTGTTTTATATCACTGTAAAGCGCTTAGAGCCTGTGACAACGGGGTAAAGCGCTATATAAATGCCATTTATTATTATTATTATGAAAAGATCAAAGTTTCAAAGACTGTGAAAAATTTGGGTGTCCATTTTGATTCAGAAATGAGAATGTCAGCTAGCTCACATTTCTGATCTCTGTAAATCTTTATACTTTCAATTGAAGAAAATCAGTTCGATCCGTCAGTTTATTACCATTGGAACATGTAAAACATTGGTTGTCTCCCTCATTTAAAAAAAAAAACTAGATTAACTCACTGTAACTCACTGCTTGCCAACTTGCCTCAGGCGTCTATAAAACAATTACAACTACTGCAAAACAGTGCAGCAAGATTTGTGTTTGGCAAACGAAAATTTGATCATGCAACCCCTTTGTTGGCCTCTCTCCACTGGTTGCCAATTGAAAAGCGCACATATTACAAAGCAACGTGCCTTATTTATAAGCGTGTGACTGCTATAGCACCGGCATATCTCACAGATCACGAGGTCATGTGTAAATTTTAAAATTACACTTTAAGATCATGTAATGACCAAACGAAAATTCTGGAAAAAAGATCAAGAACAAAATTGGGTGATAGATCGTTTGCTTGTTTCGGCCCCAAGATTTGGAATGAACTACCACGTGGTCTGAGGGAGTGAAAGTCTTTACTTGCCTTTAAAAAGAATCTCAAGACACATCTTTACTGTATATGCTTTTATTGACACTATGAATCCTTGATTTGGCTATGAATTCATTGCATTTTTTTTCCACTCAAAATTGATAATTTATATTGTAAAGTAACCAGAGCTTGTGTTTTTACACGAGAATGAGCGCTGTATAAATGTGTTATTATTATTATTATTATTACTAGCTTTATAAATGGGGCACGCGGATTGCTTGACCTCTTTTCTAATTGTATGCCACGTTTCATTCAATTTTTTTCAAAGGGTCTTCACCCCCCCCCCCCCCCCCCCCGCGCCTTATTCGAAGTGGTTATTTAGTATCAGATACTGAATAGTGCTTTGCCACTATTCAGTATCCATAGGGAACTCTTTTTTTTTATAGAGTGAGTGAAAAGTGCGACAATCTCGGTTGAATGCAAATAAACTGCTGACCTACTTCCAGATTGAACACGGGCAGTCACTGACAGCCCGATTCAAAGTCGTAAAAATATATTGATCGTTCTGCTATTGTGCAATTAACATATCTAGTTCAAAATATCAAAATAAGAGTGGCATTCAAATAATTTTTTTAAATGTATAAATAGAAATTTCAGTGATACCATGGCTTGGTGGATAAGCTGTTTGACTCTGAACTTAAGGTTCGAGAGTTCAGATCCCGGTAGGGGTAACTTTTTTTTTTCCCCCAATATTTTTAAAATTCCTTCCTTCTGTCTATTGATATTTTTTAAACTTTTGTTTTCATCATTTTATTTGCTTGTAATATGTTTTAATGTTTATGTTATACTGTTGTTCTTTTATTATTATTATTATTATTATTATTATTATTATTATTATTATTATTATTATTATTATTATTATTATTATTATTATTATTATTATTATTATTATTTCTACTTACTTACTATTATTATTATTGTTGTTGTTGTAATCGTCATCATCATCATTATTATGATTATGATTATGATTTTTTAAAATCAAGTAGTAGGAGTTATTTAATCAGTTATCGATTTATTACGAATATCTTTTATGTGCTATAATCTCGTTGTTGTTTTTCATTGATGTGCTCTTCTATTGTTTATTACTTTTTAAAATCTTGCTTTTTTCTGTTTGTCTCATTTGTTGTTGTTATTGTTGTTGTTGTAGTTGTTTGTTTGTTTTGTCATCTAAGACAAACCCGATTCATTATAAATATGTGGCCAGACTTTCTGCCATTTTAAATTGAGCGATGTACTTCCGTGAATTAATTGCCGTATTATATTGAAATTTACGTGTAATAATAATAATAATAATAATAATAATAATAATAATAATAATAATAATAATAATAATAATAATAATAATAATAATAATAATAATAAAATAATAATAAGATACTGAATATTAGACTACAATTGACATCTATTTACTGAATACACGTGGTATTTTTAGGGGTGTTTCTTGTTTTACGAAACCTGCCGAAACACGCCGAAACCTGACAAAGTTATTGGAAGTAGGCAGCAGTGGGGAGTGAACCTGGGACTCAGGGAAGAGTACACCATTGGGGAGTGAACCTGGGACTGGGTTTCGTAAAAAAAAAGCAATTACTTTTTTACGAAACCCAACAATATCCGACAAAGTTATGGAAAGAAAGTAGGCAACAGTGGGGGAGTGAACCTGAGACTCAGGGAAGTGTACACTATTGGGGAGTAAACCTAAGTCTATGGTTATGAGGTGGGTTTTGGCGGGTTTCGTAAAAGAGTAAGTGCTTCATTCTCGTCTGGTACCCAACTCCCATAGTCCCAGGTTCATTTCCACTGATATCCTCTTCTCACAGTCCCTGGTTCACTCTCAACCGGTGAGAACTTCCCTGAGTCCCGGTTCATTGCCATTTGGTGCCCACTTCCCATAACTTTTGACAATTTCGGTAGGTTTCGAAATAAAAGTACATTCTGGGCTCACTGTCCACTGGTTCAAAACCACTATTCAGTATCAGATACTCAATAGTGCTAGCCATTATTATTAGTGGAAAAAAATACCCTTATCGCTCCCGCAACATTCCACTAAAATAGGCCAGCCCAATCGGCAGGCCATATCTGGGAGACAGTGCGTCGGTCAATGACTTGGTGGTGGTGGTGGTGATGGATGTGGTAATGGTAGTGATGAAGGTGTGTGGTGGTGGTTGTAGTAGTGATGATAGTGACATTTATATTTTTAGATCAAGACCGGAATTATTATTTTTTAAAGTCCAAGTTAAATCGGAGTTTTGGCATCTCAAATAAACAGAAAACCGGCAAAACGTCGTTCTGGCTTATGCCGGCGATTTAAAATCCATGTAATTCATGTCATCATCATCATCATCATCATCATCATCATCATCATCATCATCATCATCATTGTCGTCGCCGTCATCATCAGCATTATCATCATAATCGTCGTCGTTGTCGCCATCATTATTATTATTATTATTATTATTATTATTATTATTTATTATTATTATTATTATTATTATTATTATTATTTATTATTATTATTATTATTATTATTAGAGAGAGAGAGAGAGAGAGAGAGAGAGAGAGAGAGAGAGAGAGGGGGGGGGGAAGTGGCGGACACAATGAAGAAAGGTAAGCGTTTAATGTTGTTATTTTTGTTTTCTTTATGTGACTTTCGTAATTTCTAGTGTACCCTTTCTTATTACTTTCGGTTAAAGTTGTTATTATTATTATTGGTGGTGCATAAGTTAGATTAAATTGCGGTAAGGTTGCATAGTTGTGTGGCTTTTCTTTCTCTTAGTTACAACCTTCCCTATCTTCGATAGGGAATAGCTGTACTATTGTTTACCTCTTAGCTATTTGACTCTCTATCCTCAAATAGTATACTATTTTTATTACTATTTTGATTTGTTTTGGCCAGGATATGTAATGTGTAGTGGGTTAAAGTAGAATATTATTAAGGGGATAAATTGTTCTCCATTTTCCCTTACCTTCCCTTACTTCTCTTAAGGCTGGGAGCTTTCGGAAAACATGCCCATTATATCCCTTTCATTCCAACATCGCCCCCCCCCCCCACAGCGACCGACCAATCAAATCCTTTCTCAGCGATCTTTTTGTCTATGTTCTTCTTCTTCTAGGTTCCATGCCTGGTCCAGGCTTCGGATACTGCATGAATTATCTCTCTCCATTCCTCCCTGTCTCTTGCCTTTTCAAACAGCTCTTGGATTGTTAGGCTGGTGAAGCCCTTCAGTTGGTCTATGAGTGTTTTTCTTTGTCTCCCCCGGGCGCGTTTACCAGGTATTTTTCCACAACTTGCCAGGTATTCATTCTTATCTTTCCTTACTATGTGTCCGAAAAAGGATAGTTGTCGATCCACTATTAAGGGCATTAGTTTCCTTTGTTGGTATGTTTGTTTTAGCACTTCTTCGTTCGTTTTGTGTGCAGTATACGATATTCTCTGCATCCTTCTCAAGCACCACATTTCAAAAGCTTCAATGTTCTTTTGTGTTTCTGCATTTGTAGTCCAGCTTTCGCATCCGTATAACAAGATTGGCCACACGTAGCACTTCAAGACTCGGAATCTAATCCCGAACGACATCTGTTTGTTTTTCAAAATGTTTCCCAGGTCCATGAAGGCCTGTTTGGCTTGAGTTATTCTTGCTCGTATGTCTCGGTTACATCTTCCATCTGTTGTCACTATTGAACCTAGGTATTTAAAACTTTCTACGTTGGTAAGTTGCTCGCCGTGAATCGTTATATTGCAGGTGTTGTTGTTTTCGGGGTTTTTCTGTATTACCATGCATTCCGTTTTGGTGATATTCACTTCCATTCCTTGGCTTCACTATCTACTACCACTTTGTCAACAATCTTTTGAAGTTGGATTTCTGATGTTGCAATGAGTACCGTATCGTCTGCGTATCTTATATTATTTATGTTGTGACCTCCCACTTTTATTCCCTCCATATTATTTATGCCCTCATGATTGTTTCTTGGTATAGATTAAACAGATCTGGTGAGGCAACACACCCTTGACGGACTCCTTTCTTAATAGGAATGGAATTTCCTGTAGAGTTTCCGATTTTGATAGATGCCTGCTGGGTGTAGTATAATGTTTGCATGAGTCTGAGGTCTTTCTCATCAGCGCCAATGGAGTGCAGTTGTTTTAGTATTTCTTCGTGGCGTACTCTATCAAAAGCTTTTTTGTAGTCGACAAAACAGAGGTATAGTGGGGTCTGAACCTGTATAGCTCTTTCACTTAAAACACGGAGGAGGTATATTGCGTTCCTTGTCCCTCTGTCAGGTTGGAATCCATATTGTTCTTCTGCGATTTCGGGGTTAATCTTATTCCTTAGCCTGTTGATAATTATACGCAACAGTATTTTGTTGATGTGGCTTATTAAACTTATAGTTCTAAAATTTTCGCATCTGACTGCACCTGCTTTCTTTGGTATTGCTATGAAAATAGAGTTACAGAGATCTTCTGGAATTTTCCCAGTATTGTATATATTGTTGAATAATATGTGAAGTTCATCAATTGCTAGATCTCCTAGGCTTTTTAATACCTCTACAGATATTTCATCAGGGCCTGTTGCTTTACCATCCCTCATTCGTTCCATGGCATGTTCAATTTCACTTTTGGTGATGTTTGGTCCGCTTAATGGTTCTTTGAATTTCAGTGGTGGTTCATTTCTATTTGGATCATTGTACAGTTCGCCTATGTATTCTACCCATCGGCTTTCTATATGTTGTTCTTCAAATAGCAGTTCCCCTTGTTTGTTTTGGATACAACTTCCTGCTGCTTTGCTTTTCCTTTTCCCTGATAGTTCTTTTATTCTTTGGTGAGCTTGTTGGGGGTTGGGTTTGTATTCTCTTTCGATTTCGCAGCATTTCCAGTCTAGATAGTTCTCGTGTGCCTCGATGCATTTGGATTTAATGTGGTTGTTCAATGTTTGGTATTCTGCAGACCCTCTGTTGCATTTTCGTCTTTCTTCAAATAGGTTTAGAATTTCATTTGTCATCCATTCCTTTTTGCTGTTTATTTGAGCTATTGGTAAATGCTTTTCTGCAGTTGCTTTGACACACTTTTGGAATATATCAAATTGTTTTTCACATTTTTCGTTATCAGGTTCACTTTGGCTTTGTATCATGAGTGCATTTTCAAATTCTTCTCTCATTTTTGTTTGTATGCCATTGTCTTTGCATAACCTGTAATCCCTCTTTATTCTACCAGCTGTTCTCTGAATAGCTTTAAACTTTATCCTTACTGTACAAACAACTGGGACATGGTCACTGTCTACATCGGCGCCTGGGTAGGTTTTGCAATTTAATATGCCATTTCTGAATCTTGATGATACTGCTATAAAGTCTATCTGGTTCCTTGCTCTGTCCCCTGGTGATTGCCATGTCCAGGTTCTTCTTGGGTGTTGTTGAAACCAGGTGTTTGAAATCATTAATTTATTTGTTCTACACCAATCTGCCCAGATGTTTCCTCGTTCATTTCTGTCTCCGAGTCCATGTGGTCCGATTATGTCACCATCTCTGCCTCTGCCAATCTTAGCATTTAGGTCCCCCATTACCATAAGGACTTCTTGTGATTTACACATTCGTTTTGCTTTGTCTAGTGAATGGTAAAACTCTGTCATATCTGCATCTGTCGCCTCTTCTGTTGGTGCATAAACTTGAATAATATTGGTGTCAACTACAGGTCCTCTTAGCTTAACCAGCAAAACTCTGTCTGAGATTGCTACGTGCCCTTTGTAAAATTTGGTTGATTTTTGGTCTAAGATCATCCCTACTCCTTTTTGGAAAGAGGTTCCACCACTCCATATGATCTTATATGTCATGTTGTTTTCTTGTTTTGACATGGTTCCCTGCTCTTTCCATCTCATCTCTGCCAGGCCAAGAATATTTATTTGGAGCCGTTTCATTTCTTTCAGAATGTTGTTTAGTTTTCCTTTTTGGGCACAGGTCCTGACATTCCATGTCCCAATTTTGGTTTTGTCACATTTGTTAAATTTATTTCGCCTAGTAACTGGCTGACGGTTCGGTGTGACCTGACGAACATCACGCTCCCAACCGAGCGAGGCAGCAGTCTTCCGTGAAAACATGCTCCCCTTTACGCTGTCACCGTTTAACTTTTTGGACTTATTCATGCAGTTAACTCGGCAAAGTTACAAGAATGGTTTGCCATTGCCTATTCTTGTCGCCCTCTGCAGTTGGCCAGCTTGACCTGTTACCGTTCGACACCACGAGGAGGTTGCAGTAGGGCTTGATGATGATCTATCTTTGCAGACTTGGCATCATCCATTTGTCGAACTTGTCTATGTTACCGAACCGTGAAGACAGTGATCTTAATCTTGGACTTGGTGCATTCCTTATTATTTTTCATTCTTTGCAAATGAACTTTTTCAAAATAAGTTTATTGGTTATATTTTTATTTTATTAAAGTAATATAAAATAACATTTTGAAAAGGTTTTCTCAAATATAATTAGTGATAATATCTCACCAAACGATAGATATTTCCTCAGTTGATAAGAGAGACGCATGCGCAATACTATGCTGACATTCTCTCTGTAAGGGCATGCACCATTTAGCCCTGCTACCACCATGCTGATAAATTCACACGACGGAAGTTGTTGAGGGTGTCGAATAACCTGGTGACAAGATACACCCGAGTTTCGGGTGTCGAAAAACACTCCGATCATAATAATATAAACACATATGCAAGCAACATCACATTTCTACGCGCTAAATTACTATTGTTTAACTATGTAGAGAGTCAATGCTGTTGTAGCATAGCAGTGATGACTACTACTAATACTCTTCAACAGTCGTAACGTCATTTCCTTCCTAATGACGCATGGTAACTTAGTAACACTGGCTCTAAACTACCGGAACAATGGCGGACGCCCGTATGAAATATTTCCCCGACGAGCATAAAAGCGTATCCAGAGGGGAAAAAAAAACATAAATTTGATCATGTTTTGACTTTTACACATTCTGATCACAAGGCATATGAAAAGTTCTAGCCAGCATGAAGAATAAAAAGTAAGGATTTTCTTTGTTTAGAACCAAGATGGCCGCCGTTGCCGGACGACGTGACATCAGACTACTGAATCCAATTTTGATTCAAATATGGGAAATACCCACCAATGTAAGACACACGTAAAATACCCCAAAAATAGTCTTAGTGCATATTTTTTAACCTAAAGCGTTGTTACAGCTCCCCATTTAATAATAATTTAACAATTAGACTCATACAAAATATTAAAGGAAAACAATATTATAAATTTAAACGATCAAAATAAAGTATTTTAAATTTTATTATAAAAGGAAATAACCCATGCCAAAGATGCTGGTTCTATTTAATTTTCACTTAACAAGTTCTATTTAACAAGAAGTATAGAAGCTTATATGAGATCTGAGACCATTTGAAGAATAAAAAAAGTTTATATGCATAATTCAATGCAAATCTTCAAAAATGGTGTGAAATATTTTAGATAAAACATGCGTTTAATAACCAACTGAAAAGATAAAAGTGACCACTGTCAACAGACAAATGTATGACAGAGAAGTGACAACTGTGTTTAAAAGAAAATTAAAATAGTCTACACAGGACTGGTGCACCGGTATTTCCTAGTATTAAAAGTTCAGGTGGTACAATAATGATAAAGCCGGCAGAGAAGTCAAAATACCGGCAGGCGATTATTATAATTACTAAAAAACCGGAATTTCCGGAATATACCGGCTAACCTTCACCCATGGTTGTAATTATAATAAAATAATAATAATAATAATATTATAATAATAATAATAATAATAATAATAATAATAATAATAATAATAATAATAATAATAATAATAATAATAATAATAATAATAATAATAATAATAATAATAATAATAATAATAATAACAACTACAACTGACCTCCTGACACTGTGAGGTAACATTTAATTTGTCCCATTTTTGTCTCTTAAGACTCGAACGAATTGCCTCAAAGCATGTGTAAAGTTACTTTGGCACACGTGTGTAGATTATATATAATTCTAAATCCCATTCCCGAGATCCAATTCGTCCTGACATAAAACCATTTTGAAGTGGCGAATCACACCAATAAAATGAGGAAAACGTATCGATTTTGTTCGTCAGATTGATCTGGAGTCGATGATAAATAGAAATTCAACAGGTGCTAATGACATGTTTTACTGCAGCTTTCTATTTTATGGCTAACTAACTGTTCCTGTCCTTTTTTTTAAAAATTGATTTACCTTGCACACAATTACCCATGATCTATAGATAGTTCGAAGATGACGTCACTCAGGCCTTTGTTATTGTTTTTGCCATCCGCGTTTGTGAGTTGTTCTCACTACTCTGTATTAACCTGACTATAAACCTTCATGGTTACACAGAGTTTGTGTGTTGGTCCGTTATACTTCCGGATGGCAATGTTGTGAACTCCTTGGCCAAGCGCATTCTATCTATAGATAGATACATAACATTGCCATCCGGAATTATAACGGACCAACACACAAACTATGTGTAATCATGAACGTTTATAGTCTGGATAATACCGTTTAGTGAGTATTACTCATAAACGCGGATGGCAAAAACAATAACAAAGACCAGAGTGACGTCATCTTCATTCTATCTATACAGAAATACATAAATACTTTTTAAATAATTTTGGTAAGTGCGGCTATGTGGTCTAGTGGTATGACACTCGCTTTCGGATCGGAAGGGCATGGATCCGAGCCTCGCTCGGCGCATAGTTGAATCCTTGGAAACGGTTCTTGACTCACATTCTCTCACCGTACTCAGGTGTAAAATGAGTACCTGACCGTTAACAGCGTTGTCTCTGTCCGAAAAAAATGTAATATCGCCTAACAGGCGTCATGTCTCGTTCTACATGTTACGTGTTGCTGTTGGTCAGAGACCCTTTGTAAAGCGCTTTGAGCACGTTTAGTGGATATTGCTCTATATAAAAATAGCTCCAAAAAAAGCTCAAGTTAACTCGTCTTTGAAATATCCAACGATTAAAATGACCCTCGTCTTGTCAATAACTCTCAAAACAAGTTGGGGACATATTAATCAAACGGATATTTGCAGGAACAATACGCCTCAACAGTCGTGACGTCACTTCCCCCGTAATGACGCAGAGTAACTTAGTAACAGGCTCTAAACTATCGGAACAATGGGGGACGCCCTTATTAAATACTTCTCCGACGAGTATAAAAGTGTATCCAGAGAAGAAAAACATTATAAATCTGATCATGTATTAACTTTTATACATTCTGATCACATGACATATGAAAAGTTCTAGGCAGCATGAAGAATATAAAGTACCGAGTTTCTTTGTTAAGAACCACGCTGCTCGCCGTTGCTGGGCGACGTGACGTCAGACTATTGAATCCGATTATTCTACCCAAAAACTGTTTTTTAAATGTGTTTATTCAGAGTACGGTAATATTGAATTGGGGTCCTTTGAAGTTTGATGGATCATTTTGAATAACCCTGTCAGAAAAAAAAGGGTTTTGACGGAATATGGTATCATTTTGTGACCCTCCGCCTCATAACAGTATTATGTCGGGGTAAGCGTGTACATACATGCAGGTCTGACATCCAAACCCACTTATTGGCCTAGTTTAACACTGTTGTAATGGACAATATTTTACGTCATTTTTTGGAGATTTCCATTACGACAATAAGCCCATAAGGAATTTGGTTGTCAGACCTGCAAATAAGTGCACGTCGTTCGGGGTGAATTGTATTAACAGAATCGAACATAGAGCCAGAAATAAATATTATGGATTACGCGTGATTATAATTATAGCAAAACCTCTACATTTTCGATGTCTACACCAATTGAATCTGTATAAACCCCTTACGGAAACACTGTGTAAGTACAATTTAGAGGAGATTGCGCTATATGATTTATATTTTGAGTCGGTAAGTGAGTGAGTGTGTTTTAATGATGGAACAGCCTTAAAACCCCTCTTACTTTTACAGGTTTTAATCAACTTCTAATTTTTTGGAGTGAGTCTCCAGCCGTGGTTTATGTTTTATGAAGTGTCGATTTTATTAATCTAATCAAATGTTTAATTTCAAATGTGATATGTTTCTTGCAAATCAAAAGGCATGTGATCGACATCAGTCACACACCAAACCTATCGCCACCATTTTGTTGCTATGCGACATTAATTGTTGTCGTCTAGTTATAGATTTGTAGATTTGCTGTTGCAGTTCTGAATTTGTTATGAAAATAATTGTTTAGGAATACTTAGCTATTTGTATTCTATTAATAGCTAAAGGAAACATTTATTTGTCAATTTTTATAAGAAAATGGATGCGAAGTATTGTCATTCTAGGGTCAATAGTGTTGGCTATGTTTATAATTTGGAGATATGGATATTGGTTTTAAAAAAACAGGCATCGAAGTGAACACAGCAGCTACTCAAGGAAGAAATACTTCTCTCTGTATTTAGTTGAGGATTATCTTGCCAAATTTCATTAAGGGATATAAAGAAACTAAAAAAATTCCAAATCTGATTTACTGACAGATATGCTTTCAATGCCATTTTTCTACGACAACTACTCAGACAGAAAATGCTGCATTATGCTTAACAACAATGGCTGGAGAAGAAGGCACAATGCAAGTTTTACATGACAATGACCAAACCAGAAAAAAAATGCAAAATCATTCTTGGGTTTGAAAGATACAACAAATTTAATTGAAGAAGAAAACAAGCATCTGAGATTTAAAAATTCAGCCCAACAGGACAAACTTAAAGAATCATTTCTCAAAATAAAATCACTAGAAGGTACTATCCAAAATGTACAAACTTTGAAAGAGCGCATTAGAAGAGGAGAGGGAAACTTTTATACATTTGAATAAAACTAACACATCTCTACGAAGAAAAGTTAAACTTTTGAACAACAAACTTAATACTTCAAAAATAGAAAATAAAAATATGAAAAAAGTTTTGAGACAAGGGGAATCTGAAATTCAAAATCTTAAAAATGAAATCGAATTCCTTAAACATAAACTTAAAGATGAGCAAACAAATAAAAGTAAAACTTTGAAAAAATTGAGAAAAGCAAAAAAGGAGTTGTCTGTTTGTGAAAATCAAGTCAACTTTCTTTTAAACCATGCAGAAAATTCTCATGATGGCTTGAGAGAGCAGGGGAGAGGAAGACAGTTCACTGATATATGTCACTATAAGGGGATGCACAT
Source organism: Berghia stephanieae (assembly GCF_034508935.2). Lineage (NCBI taxonomy): Eukaryota > Metazoa > Mollusca > Gastropoda > Nudibranchia > Aeolidiidae > Berghia > Berghia stephanieae. The sequence goes on along the minus strand of NC_088368.1, from coordinate 12,965,755 downwards.
ATCTCTGCTGAGAATTGTGCAAAAGTCGTACAAGTTGTCGCTAAACATTTGTTTAATAGAAATATTGATGAACATGAGTTGCCAAAAGCATCCAGTGCCCTAAATATCCTAAATGAAGCACATGTTATATCCAAATATCATGTCAAAGATGAATTGAATACATGCACTCATTTTACTTTCGCATGTGATGGGACAAGCAGGGAAAAGCAAAATTATTTAGAACAACACATTGTACTAGACAATGGAAAATAGCTGAGTTTTAGCAAGATTGCGTCTGACAATTCTGATACTCTATTATCAAGCTGTGTTGACATATTTGAATAATTATGTGATTTGTCTGATAATCCAACTGTTGATAAAAAGGTGCTTTTTAAGGATATATTACGAAAACTGAACTGTTTACTTTCAGATAGAGCTGAAGTAATGAAATGCTTTGACAAGAAATTTGCTCAATATAAAAAAGACTATTTGAATGATGAAGATGCATCCACTCATTTTGTTTACTGCAATGCCCATATTTTGCTTGGTTTGTTTGCTGCTGCTGAGAAGGCTGTTAAAAGTATAGAAGAAGAGATAAAAAATGAAGATGGTTCAAAGCTTGGTCGAGATACCAGTGGAATGTTCTATAGGTTTCATGATGACCCTGAAACTGCTGCTCTTCGACTGATTCGAATGGCTTCAAGTGTGTTTGAACCCCGGGGTGATGAAAAAAGTGGAAGCCGTCTTGAGTGGCTGACTTTTGGCTCTAAACTGTGTATTCAGTCGAGGTTCAGCACCTTCAGGAGCAACCGCTTCAATAATGTTTTCCATAACGCTACTGCTCTTATCGTTCACTCACAACACATTATGACATTTTTAGATCGCTATTCATCGAATAATAATCTTAAATAAAAAGTATTGTTGAAGACTTGAAAGACAAGAGAATAATTTCAATTATTGCCTCATTGTCACTGTTCCATATTTATTTTACCGAGCCTTACTGGAAGCTTATGAACAGCCAAAACTCATATGGTGATTTCCCGAGGTATGTTAGAAAAATGGAGGAGTCATTGTTGTTATGGGAAAAGGGTATTAGTATTGAATTAATGACATCTGTTTTTCCTGATTTTATTGCCATTGTGCCGTCTGATTTCTACACTTTGTTTGACTCACATTCAAATGTTCAGAGGTACTTGTCAGTCATTTTAAAGGAGAGTCCCGTTGTTTTTAGAAGACAGTTAAAAGATTTTTTAGATGGTGGGGATTTTGGGGGCACAATAGATCCCGATGTTCTTGATGTATTAAAGACTTGTCCTTTGACAAATTTGACTGGCGAGAGGTTATTTAGAGATTTGGATTTCGATAAAAAATAGACGTCGAAATGCCTCTTTATTTTCAAATTCTTCAAAGATAATGTGGTGGCTAATGAAGCAGAATAATAAGAGACGACAGAGGATTATTGCTAGAGCCATTAGGATGGGACCACAATGGAGAATGAAATCCAAAGAAACAAATCGATAAGTGATCGAAATCATCAAGAGGAGAATGGAAGCGAATAGAGAGAGGAAGGTTGTGAAGGACATTTAGGTGGCCGAGAGCAAGAGAGACATTATTAGTTGGGTTATTTCAACTGGTAGTGTGTGCAAAAGCAAGGCTGAATTGAATGAGCTAATGAAAGGAAAACAGAAATTAAAGAATATAAAATACCAAATCAGAGCGAGAAAACTTTTGTTTGGAGAGCCGATTTGCACCACTGGGTCTCTTACAGTTTTATATAAGAGCTTTTAAAGCACATTGAAAACCACGAAGAGTAATCTGATGATTGATCATATTTGCGATTGCGTAATGCAATGAATTCAATAGAACTACACATATGCAATATCATGCTTTTGGGCGGCTTTAACATTTCTAACAGTGTACTATTACCACAATTATATTTTAATTTTGGATCGTCAACACTAGAAGAAGAAGAAGAAGAAGAAGAAGAAGAAGAAGAAGAAGAAGAAGAAGAAGAAGAAGAAGAAGAAGAAGAAGAAGAAGAAGAAGAAGAAGAAGAAGAAGAAGAAGAAGAAGAAGAAGAAAAAGAAGAGGAAAGAGGAGGAGGAGGAGGAGGAGGAGGAGGAGGAGGAGGAGGAGGGAGGGTGGGAGCGAGGGAGTGAGGGAGGGACAAGAAACTATTTTTATTAATTCTTTTTTTTTTTTTTTTGTATTAGGGTTCCGATAGCTCAATTGGTAGAGCGCTCATATAGAAAGATCAGTATAGATCTAGGGAGCAGTATAGTTGGTATTATTTGTCGTTTTTTTTTTTTTGTTTGTCCACACGCCAGTGATTGGAATTGAATTGTTGTGTCTTAAGATAAAAACACTTTTCGATAGACAATGGTCCTATCTACTAAAGGGGAGCAAACGGATGTCCGTAAAAGATAAAAACTTACTCTATCAACCAGGAAAGATGAGAGTTAAGGCCCTGATTGACTACCCAGACACAAGGACAGGATCCCAGTTAAAAAGTTTTAAAAACAAACTAACTCGAGCTTTTATATAGCGCAATATGCACTAAAGGTGCTCAAAGTGCTTTACAACGGGTGCCTGGCCAACAGCAGCACTTAACATATAAGGCGAGACATGTAACCTGTTAGGTGATATTGCATTTTTTCCCGATAGAGACGACGCAGTTAACGGCCAGGTACTCATTTTAAAGTATGCGCCGATCAGACCGGGAATCGAACTCAGGACCTCTCGATCAAAAGGCATGTTATCTATAATATTGCTATTACATAAAACACACAGAAATGACTCGCAAGGAGAATAAAATAAAGAACTCTGAAACTTGGGCAATTTACTGCTTTCCTCTCAGTTAAGGGTCTCGGCCAGGGCTAAGGCAAAACCGTGTCATCAACCCTGAACAAGAATAGAAAGGGGCATGGAAAGGAGAAACAAGACTCAATGGAAGGTCGAGTAACATTGCTCAACTGAAATCAGCTGATAGGAGCTTTTTAGGAGTTTGATATATTTTGTTATGATGTCCACTTGAACAATTTAACGATAATTCATGATTTTATATTGAATTTTGGGGAGGAAATATCGATCCTATCCTAATTCTGATTTTAGGACTCAGCGCCCTCGATTTCCACGTAGAACATGTTGTTTTTCATGTATCTGCATTATTTAATGAGATATTCATTTTTTTCTGATTTTTGCTTGCACTTCGAGAGATTTTCTGCCAACGCGAGAGATTGCGTCTGTCCAAAAGTTCGCTCTCTTGAACCCAAATGTCTGAGAAAAATTGGACCTCTTCCCTGGACCATGGTCTACCTGCACATTTCAATATTGCATACTTTTGTAAGATAAATTTGTTTATTTTATTCGTTGAATATGCTCTTTCGTCATATTTGTGTCAAAATTGTTGTTTTCACGTAAATTTTTTAAATATTTAATTGATTGTAAATCTTGAAATATTTTGCGCATGGTTAAAAATTTTTCTTGTTCATTTTTTTGGTCAGTATGCTTTAAAAATATATTTTGACATAATTGATAGATATATTCTGTTCATTTTTAGTTAGATATATGACGTCAAAGTTTGATTTTTTTCATAATCAGTCGAATTGCAAATAAATTCTAAGTTTTTGAAAAATGAATTCGCTCTTATTTTTTTTTATTTATGTACGGATTTTCAAAATTCAAAAAGTGTTTTCATAGCTATCAGAATGGTTTCCGAATACAATGAGAGGGGCACAATTTAAGCATATATAAAATTTCTCTTGTGGTACCTGATAATAATAATAAGAAGAAGAAGAAGAAGAAGAAGAAGAAGAAGAAGAAGAAGAAGAAGAAGAAGAAGAAGAAGAAGAAGAAGAAGAAGAAGAAGAAGAAGAAGAAGAAGAAGAAGAAGAAGAAGAAGAATGATAATAATAAGAATGATAATGATGATGATGAAAATGATGATGCTACTGCTACTGCTGCTACTGCTACTGCTACTACTACTACTACTACTACTACTACTACTACTACTACTACTTCTACTACTACTACACACAAACACACACACACACATCCACACACACACACACACACACACACACACACACTAACTTACCTCTTCTAATAATCCACGCCTGAATAATTGGAGGGGGGAAAACGCAAGACTTAACACACACACACACATTGTGAACCAGTTTTCAAATCCATAACTACAAGTCTAACCCCATAAAGTGAACAGGAACTTTCTAAATTATTCTTCTACCCATGAGTAGGGGCACGCCGGCCCATAGATTACACAGTAGTCTGTGCGCCGGCCTTCGTTAATTTATTTCTATATAATATTTATAAATATTACAGAAAAATAAACATATTATAGATAATGACAATCCCCAATGTTAATGTTAATAGGGAAGCAAAGTGGTGACGTCACAACTGCTTTTCTGGTTCCAAAATCCTTGGAAGTGTGTATGTAATCAGTCCCTCGGAGGACTAATAATGAATAAGTTACAAATTGAACCATCAGGTGAAATAAATATTTTCGTAACAGAACACGGAGGAGGAAACGAACGAAGTGGCATGTTTTATAAAAGAATAATTAAATTATTTCAGTTACATTGAAGTTGTATCTGAGTTGAATTTGAAATGTGAACAAATGTCTCAAAACCGGACATCAAACTGCCAGTCCTAGAGGGTTCTGTGTCAGGCCGTAGTCATCGTTAACTTTAGCCTGACACAAAAACCCTCCAGGACTGGCAGTTTGACGTCATTTTTTAGGATTGTGTAGCGTCTAGTGAGTTGTCGTTAGTAGAGCTCAAGGAAACAAGTTATTTCAACGGTTGAACTATTGAATACAACTCACGATTCGTTTTCAATTGTGGCAAAAGACTAGCATTTTGACGTCATTCATTTTTGGTCAGTGTCAGGCTATAACTTTACGGTGGCTACGGTGTCAGACTATCAGTTAACGAGGGTTACGGTCAAACAGTCATTGCGATCAGCGGCATAGCTTGGAATTTTGAAGCGTGGGCTGAGACAGAGGTAATCAACGGGGTCCGAGGTGCGACTTCCAATCGTTGAATCCTGAATGATTGGGGTGATATATTTACCACGATGTTGGAGTCAATCTACATCGATGTTCCAGGCCTTTCAGCCATCGTCAGGACTGTGTGTCACATGAGTTTGGTATGTTGTGTGTTGTTGCTTTAAGTGATTCGTAGGTTTGTAGTTGATTAGTAGATGTGTAGACTGACTCCAACATCGTGGT
>NC_088368.1:12950531-12953031 GCF_034508935.2 Berghia stephanieae | reverse complement strand
AACCAGGGGTGGGCATAAGTGGGGAGTAAGCCTTGGACTATGGAAGATGCACTTCAGTGGGGGAGCGAACCCAAGACTCAGAGAGGTGAATTCCAGTGGGGAGTGAACCCGGTACCAGACGAGTTGGACACACGTGGGGAATGTGAGATGTTGAGACTTCTGGGGATTGAGGCCAGAGATATGGAAGAAGACATTAAATGGAATGTAACCCACCATATGGCGACTATCTGGTGCGGACACCAGTGAGGAGTGAACCTGGAACAAATGTTTACATTCTGTAATCTTGGCAATCCTATTTCAAAAGCTCTAGGCCAGGGCAACCACAGCTCGCCTTGCCCTAGGCTCGTTTCCCACTGGTGCCCGTCCCATGTAGTCTAGGGATTACATTTCATCGGTGTCCCCTTCTCATTTGTCACTGGTTTAAACCCTATTGGTTTATGTCTGTTATAGTCCCGGGTTCGCTCCACACCAGTGTCCACCTATTAGTGGCTATGTGTTTTGCTGTGATATGAATTACTTCAGAATATAACCGCATATGTATATAATCAAAGATTTTATAACTGATGTTATGTACACATATAAACTATGATTTTGATGAATTTTTACAGGTTGAAATGAACATCGAGAAGCGAGCAACGGGTTCTTATATTATATATATAGTGATCCAAAGCTCCTCTTACAGCATAAAAACAAACAAACAAACAGTTTAATGTTAAATACTTACTTGGAAAAGATACTATCGTAACTTTGTACAAACAAATAATTTTATGTTCAACAATTTGACACGTATAATTTGGCAAAGAGACTATCGTAAATCTTATTTACGATATATACATTTGAAGGGTAAAGTAAAAACTGGTTGTAAAACTATCTTGAGTCGAGTTACGATAGTCTTGTATCCACACATTTTCAACCGTCTAGTTAAGATATATTTTCCAAATTTGAATAGCTTTTTTGCTTTTAATGCGATAGGAATGTCGATTAGACACAAAGTGCGCAGTATCATAACGCACAATATATATCTCAGTACAACACTATTGTAACTTGAATTACGACAGTTTTGCACCCTACCCTCGATATACAAAAAGAGCCAGTCATTGTAATTGTTTGAATTCTCAGCACAACTTCTTTTGCTTTCATGGTTAAGTGAATTTGTGTTATAGCGTCATATATATATATATATATATATATATATATATATATATATATATATATATATATAATATATATATATATATATAAATATATATATATATATATATAATATATATATATATATATATAGTGTGTGTGTGTGTGTGTGTGTGTAAGTACAGAATTGTTGAGAAAAGTAAGTCTGTTTTGTTTTTGTTTTTGTTTTTTTTTGCTTTCTTTTTTTTTTGTTTTTTTTTTTTAATATCTTATATGTTTGTTTAAAATCAGATTTTAAACTGCAGTTACAAACTTGTATTTGGCCAATTATCGTAGTGTTATTAGGCTTGTTTGAGTATATTATCAATAGTCTCATTCCCAGATAAAAATAACAACCCCAACCACTCCTCAAAACGTTGCCTTTTATTTTGACTTTAAGAACATAGGCAATTGATCTTAGGCCGAACTGGGTTCTTCTTATCGGTATCATTCTACTTTACCTAGTTTAAGCCACTTGACATTTTTAACCTCAGACCGTCGACACTCTAACTTGACTTCAGGGCAGTACGGGATACCAATTGCTCAGTACAATTAGCCAACGAGTTAAGTACTAAACGCGGATGGCAAAAATAAAAATAAAAACAATAAGAAAGACTTGAGTGACGTCAAATTCACTCTATCTATAGATAGAACGAAGTTGATGTCACTCAGGTCTTTGTTATTCTTTTTTTTTTTTTTTGCCATCCACGTTTATGAGTAATTCTCACTAAACTGTATGAATCAGATAATAAACGTTCAAGGTTACACATAGTTTTGTGTGTTGGTCCGATATACTTCCGGATGGCAATGTTGTGAGCTTCTTAGCCAAGCGAATACAATCTATACTGTGCTATGATCACAACATAATTCATCGTCGTAGTCAACCATTGGCATACTATCGCCCGTGACCATTGTGGGCGGGTATTGGCGTAGCCATCGTTATGTTATAGATAGAATGCGCTTGGCCAAGGAGTTCACAACATTGCCATCCGGAAGTATAACGGACGAACACACAAACTCTGTGTAACCATGAACTTTTATAGTCTGGTTAATACAGTTTAGTGAGAACAACTCACAAACGCGGATGGCAAAAACAATAACAAAGGCCTGAGTGACGTCATCTGCATACTATCTATTGGTCGATAAGGGTCTTGCGAGCACTGATTCATTCACGAGAAAGAGAGAGAGAGAGAGAGAGAGAGAGAGAGAGAGAGAGAGAGAGAGAAAACACACACACACACACACACGCACACACACATACATGCACTCAACGGAATCATATCACTCACTCATCACTTACTAATGGGGATTATCTATATTACCTTTCCAT
>NC_088368.1:12923031-12945531 GCF_034508935.2 Berghia stephanieae | reverse complement strand
CTGAGTGACGTCATCTGCATACTATCTATAACATTTCAATACACAAAACTAAGTGCAACCTTAATAGTTTATAGTCTGATTGATAGAATTAAGTGAGGACTACTCATAAAAATGACTGGCTGAAAACAATACCAAAGAGGTGAATAACATCAAATTCGTTCTATCTATAGAGAGTTCGAAGATGAGGTCACTCATGTCTTTGTTATTGTTTTTTGCCATCCGCGTTTATGAGTACTTCTCACTAAACTGGACTAACCAGACCATAAACCTTCAAGGTCACACACAGTATTGTGTGTTGGTCTGTTTTACTTCCGGATGGCAATGTTGTGAACTTCTTAGCATACTATCTATTGATAGTGTGGGCTTGGCCAAGAAACTCACAACATTGCAATCCGGAAGTATAGATAGAATGCGCTTGGCCATGGAGTTCACAACATTGCCATCCGGAAGTATAACGGACCAACACACAAACTCTGTGTAACCATGAACTTTTATAGTCTGGTTAATGGATAGAATGCGCTTGGCCAAGGAGTTCACAACATTGCCATCCGGAAGTATAACGGACCAACACACAAACTCTGTGTAACCATGAACTTTTATAGTCTGGTTAATACAGTTTAGTGAGAACAACTCACAAACGCGGATGGCAAAAACAATAACAAAGGCCTGAGTGACGTCATCTGCATACTATCTATACAGTTTAGTGAGAACAACTCACAAACGCGGATGGCAAAAACAATAACAAAGGCCTGAGTGACGTCATCTGCATACTATCAATAGCGGACCAACACAGAAAACTATGCGTAACCTTGGACATTTATAGTCTGGTTAAGACAGTTTAGTGAGAATTACTCATAAACGCGGATGGCAAAAAGCAATACCTAACAAAGATCTGAGTGACGTTAACTTCATACTATCTATACAAATGATCCCTGACTAACAGCAACACGTTACATGTAGAACGAGACACGACACCTGTTAGGCGATATTACAATTCGCTTCAACAGTCATGACGTCACTTCCCTCGTAATGACGCATAGTAACTTAGAAACGGGCTCTAAACTATCGGAACAGTGGCGGACGCTCTTATGAAATATTTCTCCGACGAGCATAAAAGCGTATCCAGAGGGGGGAAAAACACTATAAATATGATCATGTTTTGACTTTTACACATTTTGATCACATGAAAAGTTCTAGCCAGCATGAAGAATAAAAAGTACCGTTTTTCTTTGTATAGAACCACGATGGCCGCCGTTGCTGGGCTACGTGACATCAGACTGTTGAATCCAATTATTCTCCGACAGAGACGACGCTGTTAACGGCCAGGTACTCATTTTACACGTGTACGGTGTGAGTAAAGAACCTTTTCCAAGGACTCAACAATGCGCCGAGCGAGGATCGAATCCAGGACCTTCCGATAATAAACGCGAGTGTCATACCACAAGACCACATAGCCGGACACAATGTCAGACAAAGCAGAGGAAAATACAATAAAAAATGCGGACTTTTTAAGTTGGTTTATCGTGTATTTTTCTCTCTGATCTGCCTCTTTACAAACGTTTTCATATGTTTATCTTACACCAGTCCCTTCGCCCTATCTTGCCTTTTGAGTGGAATTGGAAAGTCAGTGGACTAATGAATGGGGGGGGGGGGGGGCATACCATACCCGCTTCTGAAGGGAGAAACCCTTTTTTTTTATTAACTCTCCCCTTATCAGCCATTTACAGGATCTTCCCCAAAACTTCACACCCAACTAACACAAAAAAAAAATATTTTTATCACTCAAACATAATACCAGTAAGTTCTTGCGATACATTAATTTATTTAGCACGCTCTACAACACACTGTTAATTTTTTAAAATTTTTTATGATGTACAAGAGAAATTTGAATAAGAAAAATATTGGTTGTATCTTAACGAATTTGACGATTTTACTATAGTTGGTAAGGAGAGGGTTAAGAAAGGTAGGAAATAGGAGAGCTCTGTTTAATTAAAAACAGTAGGTTAAGTTCAAGTTCAGCGTCTTTATTTGCAAAAGGCGGATTGCCCATCACTGCAGATTTTATACATTGATGTGGTAACTTTCTCCATTATTGTGTTATTGTTGAAAGATAAATGTTTAATAGTTGACCGAATTTGTTGTTGGTAATATATAGGATTTCTGGTGGGAGAGTGTTCCATTCTTTGATGGTTCTTGGGAAGAAACTGTTTTTATATGTGTTGGTTCCGTGTGTTGGGGTTGTAATTTCTTGTGGATGTACAGTATTGTTTTGTGAAATACTCTGGTAAAGTTACTGCTGTTTTGTTGGAATATACTGTTATGTGCAGAAGTCGGAGGCGTTTTTTCTTTTCGCCTACTCTCCAGTGTTTTCCACTGCAACAATTTCAGGGCCTCAGTAACGTATCCTGGTTCGCGCAAGTAATTGTTGGTGACAAGCCGCGAAACTGCCCTTTGAACGTATTCGATTTTCTTGATGTGACCTTGCTGATAAGGATCCCACAATGTGCACGCGTATTCCAATACGGGTCTGACTAAAGCATGGTATGCCTGTTCTTTCACCTTTGGAGGGCACTGGTACAGGTTCCTCCTAATGAAGCCAAGGGTACGATTTGCTTTTGCCACAATATTATCAACAGGAGAGTTCAACTTTGGACCGACCTTCACTCAGACCTTCACTTCAGATCCACATATTTCTATTAATGTTTATTATATTTGTTCAAGCAATGTAAACCACTAAATTTTGTGGACAATAAAGATGTATTACTATTAAAAATACAATTCCCAATTTCCATTTCACTCTCTTTTCATCTCTCTCTCTCTCTCTCCTTCCTCTATGTATTCATCTCTCTCTCTCTCTCTCTCTCTCTCTCTCTCTCTCTCTCTCTCTCTCTCTCTCTCTCTCTCTCTCTTTTTATATATCTATCTATCTCTCCAACCTGGTAGTTGTAGAGGATTTCACATTTTCATGCCTCGTGGTGTGCACTCGTACGTACATTCATTTTCCTTTTTACGTACGATATATTATTCTTCATCTAGAACTCTATGCTCTTTTAATTGGTTTAGAGTGTTCAATAATTAAACAATGATTTGTTTAGAGATGTTTCATAAATAAAACACATGTTTCAGCTTTACTCTGCTACGGGGGTGGGGGACGGGTTGGGAGTAGTGTTTGTTAGGCCATGACGCAACTCAGCCAACACGCTAATAGGCCGCCGTCAGCCTATCTGCGATTTCGTGGACAGCTGGTCCTGCTTGAGATGTTGATGGGTGGGAGAAATTGGCTTTGATTGGACGAAAAGGGGGACCCAAGAAGATCAGGAACATGTACAGTGGGAACATTCACAACGGGTGCAAATCCCCTAAATCCAATAATCTTACATGTCAGAGGGGATAGTTCTGATAATCTTGGAACCCGAGCATATATTATGCATTGTCTAGATTTTCTATCTAAGAGGGTATGGAAAGAACAATTCCTCCAATTGCACTCCTTCTCAGGTAATGGTATAGTTCTGGACGAGTGGCTCGGTATGTTTCCAAATACCCTTTTCAGTTATTTGGGCTTAATAAGAACAGCTAGAAGCAGTGAGGAAAACCCCAATTAACAGACTCCTGCTTGAAACAGACTCCCCATATTTACCTTTCAATCCCCTGGTAAAGCGAAATCACCCACACTACTTAGGGGAATCTGCTAAGGCCATCGCAGATTTAAAAGGTTTAAGCTTAACTGACATCCTTAAAGTCAATGTCAGAAATTTTGAGCGAGCATTCAAGATACAAATAGATAAGGGAAATGCAGCATTAAGTATTATCCTAAATATTAAGTTGCACAGAGCAGGAATAATCACTTTACTATTTTGCAGGTTCCTAAGGACACCTCCGTTATGTAAATATTGTACAGCCATCCCAAGATGTGGATCCCCCTTTGTTTATAATACCAACCCAGGAGGAAGAGTTCACCCCTGAGGATTTTCTTCTTTTTTTCGTTCTTTTCAAGTTTGTAAATAGATATGTTTAAGCCACGACAATTTTTTTATTGAAATTCATTTTAATCTTCAGAATATTCGGATTCTCATAAGGTAAGAATTTTCCTTTTTCCCCTTATAGCTAAGACTATTGAAGGGGGGGGGGGGGCGTGAAAATTAGAAGGGGAAGGAATGTGGGGAAGATTTCATGTCAATGATTGTTGTGATAGGTTTGTTATGTTGTTGTTGTTGTGAGCGTTTTTTTTAATGATATGACTGTCGTGTCTCGATTGAGCTGTTGTGGGTAATCTTCATGTTATGTTCGTTCACTGTCTCCTGCGTACATTTGACGCCATCGTTTCTACCCTACAAAAGCTCGCAAAACTCTTCATTCTTTCTCTTCGACTTGACTTTTTCTGATTATTAAACTTATATTAACTTATTATTAAACTTATTCGATTTCGTTGATCTTTAGATCTGAACCACCATCGATGGTATGTTTTTAGTATGATTATAGATAGTTCGAAGATGGCGTCACTCAGGTCTTTGTTATTGTTTTTTTTGCCATCCGCGTTTATGAGTAATGCTCACTGAACTGTATTAACCCGACTATAAACGTTCATGGATACACACAGTCTTGTGTGTTGGTCCGTTATACTTCCGGATGGCAATGTTATGAGCTTCTTAGCAAAGCGCATACTATCTATACCGGGACGATTCCCGATGTGCTTGTAGAGCATTTTAACTGCCCATATAGATAGAATGCGCTTGGCCAAGGAGTTCACAACATTGCCATCCGGAAGTATAACGGACCAACACACAAACTCTGTGTAACCATGAACTTTTATAGCCTGGTTAATACAGTTTAGTGAGAACAACTCACAAACGCGGATGGCAAAAATAATAACAAAGGCCTGAGTGACGTCATCTGCATACTATCTATATTTATTTCCTTTACATATATATAGAACATCCACTTACGTGGAGACTTTTTCTTAACTTTTTCCTATATTTTACCTATCGTGAACTAGATTGAGAAATCCGTTTACGACACTTACCAGTTATCGATTTTAATATAGCTGTTATAAATAAAATCCTTTCCTATTGTTGTATAATTAATTGAAAAATTAATTTTGGATTAAGACAATTTGATTCTGAGGTCCATACAAACTTGTGCAGCTGTGCATTGAGGGACAGCTGCGAAAAAAAAAAAGAAAAACACGCGCCACTTATGAAAAATCTGACTAGATATAATACCTACATCCCTTATATTTTTTTTAAATTTCCAATTTCATTTTTAAAAAAATTTTCAACAATAGTCAACACGTTATTAGAGTAATTGTACACACTTCGCACAGCTGATCGTGACTTTTGATTCGCACACTTTTGGTAATTTAAATTTTCGGCATTTTTTTTTCAATACGTGAAATACATTAATTACGCAATCACAGTATTTAATTGCCTCAACCGATGTTCCTCCTTGCTTCTTGAGACATTAAAAAAGTGGCAGCTTATATTTTGCTCCTTTAAACTCCAATGTTACTTTCCTGAATTCACGAGATCGGCGAGTATCAACTTTCCTTCTTCCCTGGGATGATGCATGCAGATACACGGAGGAAGGTTTTTTTTTTTTTAACTTACTCCGTACCATCTGCTTAATAATCAGCATTTAAATATCTTATTTATAAAGTACACAATGTGGTAGAAAGGCGCCATTGGCCTAGCTATTGTGGTTTCGACTGAAAGCAGGTGTGCGGAACGATGAACACGATCGCTCGTGTTGCACATCGAACCGCACACCTTTGACGAGATGAATTATATGTTTTGCAATTCTTCCTTTTCATTAATTCACACAATGTATGTCAGCACAATCGAGATCTCTGGATTAATATATATATATATATATATATATATATATATATATATATATATATATATATATATATATTAAGACAGGAGAAATAAAGAAAGAAAAGAGAGAGAGAGAGACAGAGAGAGAGATAGATAGAGAGAGAGAGAGAGAGAGAGAGAGAGAGAGAGAGAGAGAGAGAGAGAGAGAGAAAGAGACAGAAAAATAAAACCCAACAAATTTTAACGACTGAGAAAGAATGGGGGAAGAGGGAGAGAGAGAGAGAGAGAGAGAGAGAGAGAGAGGGGGGGGGGAGAGAGAGAGAAGGAAGCTGCTATTTTCACCGTGCTGTGATATCTTGGCAGTTGATTGTCACTGTACTGTATTAAGGTGAAAATGATATCTTTGTAGGCTATTGTAACAAGATATAAAATAATAGTCAGATAATCAATGAATGTCTTTAATTACGGATTTTAATTCATGAGTTATACATGGTGTCCACAAAGTCTGGGTACATGTCTTACTTCCCCGTCTGTTTTTATTTATTCATTTAGGCTATAGATTGTGGAGATTTGGCTGAATGATACTTCTCTTCAATGAAGAAGAGGTCATGTATAGTTAAAATACTATTCATTTACATTCCAATCGAATAAGATAGAGTTTTTAAAGAAGAATTTATTGTACTATTACCATGTACCCAGACTTTATGGACACCCTGTATTGCAATTTTTAACGAGCATCAAGACCAGGTTTTAATATAAATAAATATATGAAATTTTAAAAACCGCAATGATAAAGGACACGACTTTTTAATATGCTTTATCCTATATCACATTCTTTTTAGAGATAGGAATTTTAGGTGAAAAATGAAGATAGACATTTTAATGTTGTCACCATTGATGACATTCATAGCTGCTTTATGAACGAAAAAAAAAACCCAATGTCCGCAAAGTAATACAACCCCGCTTTCATCCTATTGATATTTTTTTAAAGGCCAACTAAAGAAAAAAAATGTGTTTTTAATTTAAATTTAACAACAAAAATATTTAGGCAAACAAAATACAAATAAAATATTTTGGCAAACAAAAAATAAAAATAATTCCCCAAATAAAGACATAACAAATACCTAAAATCTGGGGTGGGGGGGGGGGGTGTCACAACGGGGAGTCGAACCACAGGTTGTAATGACGAGCGAATGTGTAATGTGTAGCCCATTGAACTAACAGGACCCGAAAAATCATAGTGGGTAGTAGTGATTGCGTTAGTAGTATGGACTCAAGAGGAGGAGAGTGCTTCTGATTGGCTGATACATAAGGTGAAAATAGCCTCTTTTATTAGGTATTAGCACCGTGCAGTGATAATAATACATAGTTCGAAAAAAAAGAAAGAGATGAAATAGTGAGTTGACAAAATAAGAAAGAAGGAAATACAAACAATATAAAATGATGTAGGGAAACAGAGTGTGGGGAGGGATAAAGGAGAACAGTGGGGGGGGGGGGGACGAACTAGAAAGTGGAGATAAAGAAAGAAGAGACAAGAAATACCAAACATTTTAAACGATTTTTACCCGCAGATAAAGACGGGGTTACAGAGAGGGGGAAGAGAAGAAAATACAGAATAACCGTGTGGTTGATAACAGGGAGATCACCACTCATATGTCTTCACAATTCGACCATGGGAGCGATCTATATACATGTTTTCGTCCATCCAGGTCATCAATCACATGATTTGTTGCTGTCCAACGATTGGATATTTCTTCACAAATGTCAACACGCTGCTTTGTTTACAAATGTTATAAACATACACATGTGTCAAGCTGAATCAAATGACCAATCGTGATGTTAGATATTTAAAAATCTGTGAACACTTTTCATTATGTGTGTCACTTTGAGCACATTTTGCAATGTGACCAATGACCTCGAGCACATGGAAAGTAAATATAGATCATGCCCATTGGAATGCTGGAATCGAACTCTAAATTGACCAATGACCCGGCAGATATTTTACCAACTGAGCCTATGGATCTGCTGTAACTGTTTATGAACTGAAAACTATTTTAAAAAAAACAAAAGGAAACAGTGTTTTTCAACATCCGTGAAGGGTGTTCGGTTTGCCCAAGATTGGTGGCCGGTTGGACCTTAAAGTTCCATAAGTGTCCGGTAGTACCAAAATGTCACGAATAACATTTTGCGTGAAGAACATGGATAAGACTGCTTAGGGTGCAAAATCGTCTGGTTCACCTGAAACTGGCCAATTGAGCGTTACATTTTACGACATCACTATACAGCAGTCTTCCATTCTCTGAGACGACCACAGATAAGGCTTGTGTGGCCGGTAAGCCTGAATCTACTCTAGATGAACTCGTTTTCTGCGACTCAACTTTTGTTGACTACATTATTATATATAGTTCGAAGATGACGTCACTCAGGTCTTTGTTATTGTTTTTTGCCATCCGCGTTTATGAATAATGCTCACTGAACTGTATAAACCTGACTATAAACGTTCATGGATACACACAGTTTTGTGTGTTGGTCCGTTATACTTCCGGATGGCAAAGTTATGAGCTTCTTAGCCCTGCGCGTACTAGATAGTATGCGCTTGGCTAAGAAGCTCATAACATTGCCATCCGGAAGTATAACGGACCAACAACAAAAACTGTGTGGATGGCAAAAAACAATAACAAAGACCTGAGTGACGTCATCTTCGAACTATCTGTAGGTATTGTGACTCGACTCTGAATAAATGTCTACAGTTATTGCGAGACGACTCCCCGACTCTGAATAACTGTCAACAGTTATTCCGAGTCGACTCTGAATAACCGCAGCCTTTATAAATATATCATTCTATTTTAATTCGTGCTTCCTTACAAAAGCGCATACTATTTCCTGCCCATCAATGTTTTTGTTTATTCAACTTAACAACGCCACTACCACATTATCCCAATTGGATTCAATAGTCTGATGTCACGCGCCCGGCAACGGCGGCCATCTTGGTTCTAAACAAAGAAAATCATTACTTTTTATTCTTCATGCTGGCTAGAACTTTTCATTCCCTTTTCATATGCCTTGTGATCAGAATGTGTAAAAGTCAAAACATGATCAAACTGATGGGTTTTTTTTCCTCTGGATACGCGTTTAAGCTCGCCGGGGAAATATTTCATACGGCGTCCGCCATTGTTCCGATAGTTTAGAGCCAGTGTTACTAAGTTACCATACGTCAATAGGAAGGAAGTGACAATACGACTGTTGAAGACTATTGGATTCAGTAGTCTGATTTCACGCGCCCGGCAACGGCGGCCATCTTGGTTCTAAACAAAGAAAATCTTTACTTTTTATTCTTCATGCTGGCGAGAACTTATCATTCCCTTTTCATATGCCTTGTGATCAGAATGTGTAAAAGTCAAAACATGATCAAACTGATGGGTTTTTTTTCCTCTGGATACGCTTTTAAGCTCGCCGGAGAAATATTTCATACGGCGTCCGCCATTGTTCCGATAGTTTCGAGCCAGTGTTACTAAGTTACCATACGTCATTAGGAAGGAAGTGACGGTACGACTATTGAATCCTTGACAAAAGGGCTTTACACATCAGACAGACTGATAACGTTCAAGGTTACACACAGTTTTGTGTGTTGGTTACATTATACCCGACTAGATAGCTGATTTTGTGATGACACACACACACACACACACACACACAGAGAGAGAGAGAGAGAGAGAGAGAGAGAGAGAGAGAGAGAGAGAGAGAGAGAGAGTCGAAGAGGTGGGGGGAAGGGGGGGGGGGGGGGGGGTTATGAATGTGTTGTGCATTGAAGTGAGCGAGTGTAATGTTTGATTGCACACTCGCGTCTATGTGTGTGAATATGTTTGTGTGTGTGTGTATGTGTGTGTGTGTGTGTGTGTGTGTAAGTGTGTGTGCGTGCGTGTAGGCATGTGAATGAACGAAAGAGAGAATCATTTGGAGTTCGAAAGAGGTAGTGTGTGAGCACACGGAGGAGAGACAGGGTCTCTAAAGATACAGTGGTCCCTGCTAGATGCCTCCAAATTGGATTCAATAGTCTGATGTCACGTGGCCAGCAACGGCGGCCATCGTAATTCTAAACAAAGTAAATCGGTACTTTTTATTCTTCATGCTGGCTAGAAATTTTCATATGTCTTGTGATCAGAATGTGTAAAAGTCAAAACAAGATCATATTTATAATGTTTTACTCCTCTGGATACGCTTTCATGCTCGTCGGAGAAATATTATATAAGGGCGTCCGCCATTGTTCCGATAGTTTAGAGCCAGTTACTAAGTTACCATGCGTCATTACGAGGGAAGTGACGTCATGACTGTTGAAGTGTATTATTGTTGTTTGGCTATTAAGTTGTTGTTGTGAATTGTTCTCATGCTGGGTAATCTTGGGTGTCACTGTGAGTTCAATTCACTGTTATGTGTTGTTTCTTCCCGTGAGTTTGTGACGTCACAATTGATATAAAAACAGGGTTACATTCATTTTCGAAGCTCTTTTTACTACGAAACGGATAATGGATATTTGATTGAAATTAGTCAAGTGTTGACTCTGTTTTGACTACCGGACGAACATACCCTGACTAATCGCGTAACTACCCACTTCGGTAGCGTCTACCCACTCATGTGGAGACACATGCCTTGTACTTACTTACTTACTTAATCCTCTTCGGGCCTTGAGGCACATAGGGCATCCACCAGACATCTCCATTTTTTGCGATCGGCTGCTTTTGCGGTGGTTGTATTCCAGGACAGGCCTGCTTCCTTTAATTCTTTCTCCATGGTCCTTCGCCAGGTTTCTTTGGGTCTTCCCGCTTTCTCTTCCCATCTGCTGTCCAGTACAAGGCTGTCTTGGGAAGTGACCCTTTTTCCATTCTGGCCACATGACCCAGCCAACGCCATCTTCTTCTTTTTATTTGGCTATCAATGCTAGTGCAGTCAGCTTTCTTTAATAGATCCACTGTTCTTATTTTTGTAGGCCAAAATAAATTAAAAATTCTTTTTAAACACTTGTTTTGAAAGGCTTCTAGTTTCTGTATTAAGGAGGATGTCATTTTCCAGCTTTCACTTCCATAAAGCAGTACACTTAAAACATTGCTCTTGTATATTTTCAGCTTTGTCTTTCTCATTATTTGCTTTGATTTCCAAAAGTTTTTCAGCATGCCGAAAGCCTGGTTTGCCTTTTGAATTCTGTGCTTGATATCGTGTTCTGCATTTCCGTCGTCTGTTATTTTGGATCCGAGGTAGGAGAACTCTGTTACCTCTTCAATTATATGTTCATCGATCCTAATTTCACTGTCATGTTTTGGATTCCCCCTAATGTACACAGTCTTTTCGAAATTTATTTTCAGTCCAATTTTCGAGGCGTTCTTGTGTAATACGTTTAGTTTCTCTGAGGCGTCTCTGTGTGTACTGGAAACTAACGCGATATCATCTGCGTAGTCTATATCTTCCAGAAAGGATGTCAGTGTCCAGCGAATGCCTCTCTTCTTACCATCAATTGTATTTTTCATGAGCCAGTCTAGAGCCAGGATAAACTGAAGCGGGGAGAGTATGCAGCCTTGTTTTACACCAATTGTTACATTAAAGCTGTCTGTTAAATTGTTACCACAGATCACTTGGCATTGGTAGTTGCTGTACATTGCTTTGATTAGGTTGACTATCTTCATCGGTATACCATGGAGTATTTTCCACAGGGACTCTCTGTGTAAGCTGTCAAAGGCTTTTTCAAAATCGACAAAAATGGTGTAGAGGGGTCTGTTCCATTCAATGCTTTGCTCCAGGATTTGTCTCAGGGTAAATATGTGGTCACTACATGACTTCCCTTTTCTGAACCCTGCCTGCTCTTTTCTAAGAATGTTTTCAATGTGAGGTGAGATTCTTTTCAGAAGGATTCTATTAAAAATTTTGCTCGTTACGGACAGGAGTGTGATTCCACGCCAGTTAGCACAATTTCCTAGGTCTCCTTTCTTGGCTATTTTATGGATGATGCCTTTCTGCCAATCCTCTGGTATTTCTTCCTTTTCCCAAATGTTGGTGAACAATTTACTGAGAATTTTGGACATTTCTTGCGAGTTCGCTTTAAGCATTTCCGCACTGATTTTGTCAATACCTGGGGCCTTGCCATTTTTTTGTTGTTGTATTGCCTCGTGCACCTCATGCTCAGTGATTGGCCAAGATTAACCTCTACGTCCATTTCTGCTTCTGGGATATCTGTGTAAGAAGATGGGTCTGGTCTGTTCAGAAGGTTTGCGAAATATTCTCTCCATCTTTCAATTTTCTCCTTTTCGTCTGTGATGACACTACCATCTTGGGATTTTAATGGTTTCTCTTGACCATAGCTTCTGTTTCCCGAGAGCTTTTTTGTGATTTTGTATAGTGTTTGTGTGTCTTGTCTTACAGCTGCATTTTCTGCTTCAGTTGCTAAATTTTCTGCAAAATCTCTTTTGTCTTTCCTTGTGGATTTTTTCACTTCTTTATCCTTCAATGAGTATTCACTGGATAGCCTTTCTTTCAGTCGGGGGGATTTAGCGTTCAGGAGATTTAGTTTGATTGATTTTCTTTGGTTAATGAGCTCCCATGACCTTGCTGATATCCAATTCTCTGTATTGGATTTATTGTGTCCTAAGTGTTCAGTGGCACTTTCCTGCATGACGTGGTTGAAGTCTTGGATTGTCATGTTTGTAATATCTTGTATTGCACTGAATGTGTTTCTTACTGAGATATTGAAATTGTTTTGGATATCTGGGTTTTTCAATTTATCTGTGTTGAAACGTTTCTCCTTCTGTTTTGCTATTTTTGTTTTCATCAATTTAGTAGCGATTTTGGCTGTGACAAGATGGTGGTCACTTCCAATGTCTGCCAATCGTCTGACTCTGACATCGTTTAAGCTGCTCTTCCATTTTCTGTTGATAATTATATGGTCTATCTGACTTTCTGTTTTCCCATCTGGTGATTTCCATGTCAATTTATGGATGTTTTTGTGTGGGAAGAAAGTTCCACCAATAATAAAGTTGTGTTCTTCACAAAATTCTGCCAGTCTGCTTCCATTGTTGTTCATTACCCCTATGCCCTCCTTTCCAACGGACTGATTTGTTTGTGTATTGCCAACTCTAGCATTAAGGTCTCCGATGATCATGAGCATATCATGTCTTGGAATGTTTTCAACGGCCATTCTTAGAATATCGTAAAATTCTTCTTTGTTTTCTTCATCTGAATCCTCTGTAGGTGCGTAGCATGTGAGGATTGATAGCTTGGTGTATTTTGAGTTGTGTCTTGTGTATAAAAGTCTTTCACTTATCGGTTTCCATTCCAATAGTGACTTGTTGTTTTGCCTGGCTATCAAGAGGGCAACACCTTCTCTGTGTTGGTCATCCTTTCGTCCTGACCAAATGATCAGGTCGCCATTTGAGAGTTGGCGCTTCCCAGCTCCTGTCCATCTTGCCTCTGATATGCCTAGCAAATCGATCTTGTAGTTCAACATCTCGCGCTGGGCTTGTGCCAGTTTTCCTGTTTGATATAGGGTCCTAACATTCCAGCACGACATTGAGCTTGCGTTTTGGTGACAACAGATCTGCAATCTGGTCGGGGGCGTCCTTTCGGCTTTTACCTCCTACCGTCATGAAGCCAGTATTCTGGTCCGCTTCTCTGCTGCCGCCGGTTGTGGATTTACGTCTTGTTTCTGTTTCTGTAACAGTTTGTTTTTTATGAGGTGGGTTGTTAACCCTACGCTCAACCCCCATTCCTGGAGGGCCGTGGATTACCCTTCGTCTGATCTCTCTCCTTTTTTCTCTTATTAGAGGTTCGAGGTTCGAGATACGCAAGCCCTCCCACCACGACAAGGTGATAATCCGTCGGGAGAGACACATGCCTTGTGCATATTATTTATTCATTTCATTTCTCATCGTGAATGAGATGTCAAAATCTACTCACGACATAATCATACAATAAATCTCACCTGTCGATATATAAATTCAGCGCACAGAAAGCCTCAGAATATAATATACAAAACACACAGCTGAGTTAATAATCCGTTTGAAAATACAGATCTACTCCTACAGAGTCCACAATATCGAAGCACACCACAGGTTTGACATGATGATAATGACGAACCGCCCTCACCGCCGTCAATTAAAAAATGATTATAAAATAAATGGAGATGAGGACACACATCAGATATTATTATCACTAAGGAGCTCGAATTATTATAAAATGAATGGTGTTGACGACACTCGATTGTGTATTATTGTTTTTACACCAACAGTTGGGTGATTAGTTCTCACTGAATTCTTCCAATCAGATTAATAAACGTTTCAGGTTACACATTATTGCTTTCCATGTGAGTACGTTCCATGTGGAAGGTAGATTTTACGAACTTAAAACTATTTTTGTTTAAAATTGACTTGGTTCTCTTTTAAATAAAACAGCGAGATAATGAAGTACACACCACCATCAGGGTTGCCAGATTGGATTATTTTAATCCAAACCACTTATTTTTGGATGGTTGATCTATTCTTCCCTATTGACAAATAATACGATGTTCACTTTTCGTACTTCACACTAAAGCTGGGCAATATTCGTTATTGTTGTCTATAGAGCAGTATAATTAGGTGCCCCAAACGTAAACAAGGTCTAGAAGCACATGGCAAACCACATGTTCCTGTCTTGACAGCTCAAGTTCCAATGTAAATTATAGAAAAAAAAAATAACCTTTAAAATTTGGCTGTTAGGTGGCAAAAGAAACACATATTCATAAATACTCGATCATGCATCAAATAATGTCTAGATATGGATATTTTATGGAACAAAGGGTAAAATTTATCAAAAGTTACAGTCTATCTATTTTAGACCAGAGCAAATTATTGCGCTGGTGTGAACAAAACGAGAATTATTCGGAGCCTGATTTTCAGAATAATTTAGTCTTATATTATTATTTCTGCAACTGTTAGATTTTATATAAACATATTTTCAATACTGAAAGTGTATTGCCTACAACTCAAACTACAAAATTGGGAGACCTATATTGTGCGTAAATTTTTCCGGTCCCTAACGAAAATCACTAGCAACTTGTTATTGTTTACGTTTGGGGCACCTAATTATACTGCTCTATGTACAAGACTTGAGTCTACGTTAGAGCATGTATTTGAATCGTTTTTATAACGTCCCCGCCCCACCCTCTGTGAGTGAAAAAATTGGGAGACTGTCTATGTTTGTGTGCGTCTGTGTGATGTTTTGTTTTAGTTAATTTGTTGCTTTTTTGTGTGAGGTGATATTCCTTCCTCCAATGAATCATCTCTCTTGGTGACTAGTTTCGTATTAGGAACTATCTAAGTATTTCCCATTATATAATCATCCGATCTGTAATTGTCTTGTCTTTTCAAAAGTTTGGGCAAATTAAATATGTATCTAGAACGGTTTCCTCAAACAGGGTTTCCTCAAACTCATTCGAATGCCCCGAACTTTTATCCTTGTTACTCTTTGTTATCATTCCATTCATTCCTCGAACAAATTTTAAACTCAAACACGGTTTTCTCGAACTAATTTCACCAAGCCCAAAAATTATTTAATTAAAGGGTATCTTGTTATATATTTGGCAAATCCGATTTTATGTTCCTCTAAGGCTCCAGATCCACCAAACCAATTGTCCCAAGTGGAAATATCGATATGGCTTTTTCTTGTTGACACGCGATTAATCCCCTAGTCACAACGACGCAAACTTCACACCTACATGAGAGAGCAAACTCTAGTCTACCTGCATCGCTCAAACTCCGCCAGTACCGGACAATGTAAAATTAACTGTGAACATCTGGAAGACACGCCCAACCACCCTATCTTCAAAACAAAAACTCATATTATGGGAATGAACAGGGCATGCTAGCCTGATAAAACTTGCAACTTGCAACAAGACATTCTCTCAACGAAAATATCCTAAAGACAGGGGCGTGGCTATATTGGTTGATTTTGGTGCCTGGCACCGCCTCCATCTTTTAAAAATGGATTTCAACATTTCAAAAAGAAATAAAACTGGAAAATGGTATACATCGCCTCTTATTTATTTGAGTAAGTCTTTTCTTTAATATTTTATCTGTCTTTTGTATTTACAAACATAGCATGTTTTATGTCATATTCTTCTGATTCTGGCACCATCTTGTACTGTAAGCACGCCACGCCACTGCCTAAGAACAGGCGTGTTTTTATCCTGATTAGTTGTGTGGTATTCATTAACAAGTGATTTCCATCCCTTACTAACAAGTGATTTCCATCCCTTACTAGCGGGTGGTTGGATGGGAGCATCACCCTTGAATCATATACCTATGATGTTCGCATGGGTGTACGATCCGATAGTGATGTCGTTTCTTCTTCTCTTTACTAGCCTATCCTGCTTCTGTGGTTTGTGATTGTATTTTTGACAGGGGATATTTTTTTTTCTGTAAATCTTCTGCCTGTTTGTTCTTGGTTATTTATAATTTAGCTTATGATATCTTTAGGTTATGATTTTGATTTACATTTGTACTATTTTTGTTAGATTGCTTGTTTTTTTGTTTCAGCGGTCTCTCATATAACCTCAATTGTGTTGGAAGAGACCTAAAGCAACAAACAAACAAACAAACATCCCTTACTAGCAATGCCGTAGGAAGAGCTGTCCAACAGCATCATTGCATCAAACGGCACCCCTACAACCAGAAGCGGAGAGACGGCCAGTTCAGCTAAGGACCTCAGCTGCCACCAAGATAAGAATCAAAACAATAAAAAAATATTGTGGTTTTTCTTTTGTTAGTGCCCAATGATGAATCAGAAACATTAAAAACATGTAAATACGTACCATACTATTTAAAACAGAATAAATCTGACTTACTTTTATTGTCCATTATAAGTGGGAATGGAACTTATTTAATTCATTACTTATTGTATTGTGAAGGTTATATCCTTAGACAGCTATACGAGCCAATAATCATGGCTGTTAAATATTTCCATGTACGTGTAATATGTAACGGGGAAATCATAGTATTTGCAGACATCTATAATTTAATTCTAATTAATAGGGCGATTCTGTGCGTGCAGGAGCTGACGACTTATGTAAAACGCTCATATGGTGTGGAGATTATTACATATTTACTTAATTTTTAAAATTAAACCTCCAGCTTAAATACCACATTACACCAATCACCACCAAATCATGCATGGCTGTATACAATTGATCTGAAGATGGTTTTTGTGTACCTTTGAGTTTGATGAAACATGGCGGTGATTTTATCAAAAAATCAATTGTTTCGTCAAAATGTCTTCGAAAACAGACGCCATCATTTTATGGTTATGGGTTAAAGGCTCCATACACGCCCGGTTTTGATCCGGGTTCGTACGCCGATCAGGCAAACCGGGGTGAAAACGCAATGTGTGTGTCCAAATACCTGGCCGATAAGCAGAGGGACGGTCGATCGCTCGCAAAGCCCGCCTTGCTTAATATTTTTCGAGGCGATCGGCGATCGGGGGCGTGGCAGTATAAAAAATTGGACAATTTTTTTCCGGATTTTCGCTGTTTTGACGTCGGATTCGTGATCAGCGTCGAATTTACAATAGGTTTGATAACAAGAACTATGTTTTTACTCCAAAAAATGATGAAATTAGAAATAAATTTTAATTAATATTGAGTTTTGTGATGGATCAAGTGGTATGACTCTCGCTTTCGGATCGGAAGGTTCAGTTTTCGAGACCCGCTCTGAGTGGCGCAGAGTTGAGTCCTTGGAAAAGGCTCTTTACTCACATTCTCTCACCGTACTCAGGTGTAAAATGAGTACATGGCCGTTCGTTGTCTTTGTTGGGAAAAAATGTCACATCGCCTGACAGGCGTCATGTCTCGTCTTTCAAGTTCAATATTGCTGTTGCCTTGGGACCCCTTGTAAAGCGCTTTGAGCACGTGGATATTGTGCCAAATAAATGCTGTATTATTATTATTTTTTTAATGATATGTTTATAATGTTGCGCCAAGAAGAGTTAGATGGCAAACGTTTCGTTCTTGATCATCGTAAAATTTATAAAGGATTTCATACAAAATAAAAAATAGTTTTCATAATTTTCAATGTAATGATATAATAATATGCCAGTTCTTTTATTTTTTTTTCCTCCTCACCCGTTGACGCGACATGACGGTCGACCTTGACACAGACATTTGGGATTGGCAGATGCCAAAAAGCTTGACTACGTGATGACAGGGGTGGCATTGTAACCTTGAATTATAATCCACAAACAACGCCCCCCCCCCCCCCAAAAAAAAGAGCTGTGTGGTGGTGGTGGTGGCGGGTGGGGGGGGGGGTGCGAATGCGAGTAGTCCCGAGGAGTACCCGTTTAACCTGCCACGGGAGCACTGTCGATTTGTTTTATTAATAATAATAATAATAAAAATAATAATAATAATAATAATATTTAATAATATATATAATAATAATAATAATAATAATAATAATATTAATATTATTATTATTATTTATTATTATTATTATTATTATTATTATTATTATTATTATTATTATTATTATTATTATTATTATGACGATAAATAAACAATCTTTATTGTCCACAAAATGGAAAAATTGCCGTGGTCTACGTTGCTTTTAAACTTAAATCGGATTGCAAATGTATTGACGTTATGCGTATTGGAAAAATACTCACGACATCTCCATCGGGGTATAACATATTAACACACAAAACTGCAAACTCGAACGTTCATTTTCTGATGGATATAACTTAGTGATAAGTTAATTATAAAAATGGCTGTCTAAAAACAATAACAACGGGTTGACTAACGTCAAATTAATTCCTTCTATTGATGCTCTGTGTTAAATTAAAATACTCACAAAGTCCGCCAGCCAGAAATATCACTCCAGCCCAAAAATCTACATGGAACCTTGAACGTTATAGTCTGATATATTTTAATGAGAACTAATCATCAAAATTTGTGTCTAAAAACAATAACAATGGGATGAGTGACGTCAATTTGGTTCCTTCTATAAATATCCAGGAACTTTACTCACTCCCTTCAATACATATGAATCTATTCTCTCATCACTTTTTTGTGCGGCTATGCATGTGGTCTTGTGAAATGACACTCGCCTTTGGATCGGACGGTACTGGATTCGAGGTTCCGCTCTGAGTGGCGCATAATTGAGTCCTTGGGAAAGGCTCTTTACTCGCATCCTCTCACCTTGTTCACTGTTAAAATGAGTACCTCGCTGAGTACAGATGAATGAGATAATGTGGTGTTTCATTCATCCTGTTTTGTTGATAAAGGGGAAACCCGAAACATTCATTTGATCTTTTTTGTAATTAAATTGAAGCTTAGAATCAATTTCACATTATTATGTATTTCTTCGAGCTTCGAGCAGCAACATTTACATTATTTCATAACAGTGAAACAGTCCGATGGATGTAAGAACAATAGTCTGAAAGTACCATCGAATTTTACCCCATCGGTGTCTTACAATCGCTGAAAGTGTATTCCTCGAGAGCATAACTTCTCTTCGGGTTACGTCTGGAGTGAGGTTCAAGATAATCAAACAGATGACTGATTATGTTATTAAGGGTTTTACGGCGCTTGCAACACATTTAGGTTATATCAGCGCCAGTAAAAAGGAAGAAAATGGGATGGTAAAAAGTTCTAGAATTACAATTAAAGCAGCCAAGAGAAAGTAAGACAAAGGGGAACTGGGAACAAATAGGGATCAGATGTAGATTCCAAGAGCATACGGCCAATGTACTTAGTTTGAGATCACCTATAAGTCTCATCCGGACACAAGCACAAAATCCAACAAAGAGGAATACACTCAAATGCTTACATTATACATTTAAAATAACAAATATAACAATACATAACAGAGAGATGATTTACAAGGAAAAAAAATATCATCTCCCAAAACAACTATGCATTTGACTGTTTCCCTCCCAGCCAGGACTCCGGCCAGGGCCAGAACATAACCAAGTAATCTCATTCCAAGACAAAGACAGAAAGCATGTTAGAAAACAGATATAAGGGGATAGAAGACGCAGTATGTACCTCCCTGCCCACTATGGGAGGTCAGGAACCCTACCCAAAAACAGATGACTGACGACACAGAAGACTATCCATATTGTTGGGGTGAGAGAAAGTGTGCAATTAAATTTATCTCCTTGAGCTTGTTCCAACAATCAGACTCCATCATTTCTTTAAACTTTTTTTGTATAGATAGTTCGAAGATGACGTCACTCAGGTCTTTGTTATTGTTTTTCGCCATCCGCGTTTATGAGTAATGCTCAACTGCACTGTATTAACCTGACTATAAACGTACATGGATACACACAGTTTTGTGTGTTGGTCCGTTATACTTCCGGATGGCAATGTTATGAGCTTCTTAGCCAAGCGCATACCATTTATAGATAGTATGCAGATGACGTCACTCAGGCCTTTGTTATTGTTTTTGCCATCCGCGTTTGTGAGTTGTTCTCACTAAACTGTATAAACCAGACTATAAAAGTTCATGGTTACACAGAGTTTGTGTGTTGGTCCGTTATACTTCCGGATGGCAATGTTATGAGCTTCTTAGCCAAGCGCATACTATCTATATGATCGATCTGTGAATGTTGTTTTTCTCTTCCAGCACTACCACGCGCCTGTCAATTTCTTCATCATCAGTCTAAAATATCCATATAGATAGAATATAATAACTGTATTAACCAGACTATAAACGACCAAAATTACATAGATAATGTGCTCTTGGCTAAGAATCTCACAACATTTGTACCCGGAAATATAACGGACCAACAGACATAACTCTGTGTAACCATGAACTTTTATGGTCTGGATAATACAGTTAAGTGAGACTTACTCATAAACGGGGATCAAAAAACAATAACAAAGACCCGAGTGACGTCAACTTCATTCTATTTATTTATCCTGTCGAAAGTGTACGCTTAACTAAGAAACTCACAACATTGCCATCCGGAAATATAACGGACCAATACACAAAAATATGTGTAACCTTAAACGCTTATAGGTAGTATGAGCCTGGCTAAGAAGCCCACAACATTGCCATCCGGAATTATAACAGACCAACTCACAAAATGATGTGTATCCTTGAAAGTTTATAGTCTGCCTAATACAGTTTAGTGAAAATTACTCATAAACGTGGATGGCAAAAAAAAAAAATAAAAAAATACAGACATGAGTGACGTCATCTTCATTCTATCTATAGTCTTGTTAATACAGGTTAGTGAGAAATACTCACAAACTTGGATGGCAAAAAAAATAAATAACAAAGGCCTGAGTGACGTCATCTTTGTTCTAACTATAGATAGAATGCGCTTGGCCAAGGAGTTCATAACATTGCCATCCGGAAGTATAACAGACCAACACACAAACTCTGTGTAACCATGAACTTTTATAGTCTTGTTAATACAGTTTAGTGAGAACAACTCACAAACGCGGATGGCAAAAACAATAACAAAGGCCTGAGTGACGTCATCTGCATACTATCTATAGATAGTTCGAAGTTAACGTCACTAAGGTCTTTGTTATTGTTTTTTGCCATCCGTGTTAATGAGTAATTCTCACTAAACTGTATTAACCTGATTATAAACGATTATGGTTACACAAAATTGTGTGTGTTGGTCCGTAATGCTTCCGGGTGACAATGTTATGAACTTCTTAGCCAAGCGCATACTATCTATATAAAAACCTTAAAGATTAAAAGTCGGGTTGACATATTTCAGTGAGAATTAATCATCAAATTACGGTCCAAAACGATAACAAAAAAGCTGAATTACTGCTACAGAATAACACACAACGGATCATGAGGGCACAAACTGACTGAAACATGATATTGCGGGTTTCAAGCTGAATGTCCATAAAAATACCATAAAATGTGGAATAACAATTAGGCGACGTGCAATCTATTTTTGGGAATGCGCTTCTGATAACGACCCGTAGCTTAACACAATCGAGTTGATAAGAATAAAAAATATTTCTTTTTTTTTAAATTCCAAATAGTATAGCTTGTCAGCACACAACTATTGTATATGGCCAAAATTCCTTTCCTCAGTTTTGGCCAGAAAACTGATTTCATAAAAAGTATCTGCGGTTATGTGGTCTAGTGGTATGACACTCGCTTTAGGATCGGAAGGTCCTGGGTCCGAGCCTCGCGCTCGGCGCATAGTTGAGTCCTTGGAAAAGGCTCTTTCCTCTCATTCTCTCACCGTAATCAGGTGTAAAATAAGTACCTGGCCGTTAAGAGCGTTGTCTTTGTCCGAAAAAATTGTAATATCGCCTCACAGGCGTCATGTCCCGTCCTACATGTTAAATGTTGCTGTTGACCAGGGACCCCTTGTAAAGCGCTTTGAGCACATTTAGTGGATATTGCGCTATATAAAGCTCAATTTTATCTGGATAGATACAAACGTTATTATGTCGGGCTGGTTAAGCTGCTAAAATTAGATTTATAGAAGGAACGAAATTGACGTCACTCAGCTATTTGTTATTGTTTTCACCCACCATTTTATCTGTGTAGTCCTCACTCAATTCTATCAATCAGACTATAAACGTTTATGGTTACATACAGTTTTGTATGTTGATATGTTATATCCGGCTGGCGGATGTTGTGAGTTTGTTTTTTTAACTAAACGTAAATAATCAATGTCAAAGGATAAAATTGGGTTA
>NC_088368.1:12883031-12920531 GCF_034508935.2 Berghia stephanieae | reverse complement strand
ACAACATTGCCATCCGGAAGTATAACGGACCAACACACAAACTCTGTGTAACCATGAACTTTTATAGTCTGGTTAATACAGTTTAGTGAGAACAACTCACAAACGCGGATGGCAAAAACAATAACAAAGGCCTGAGTGACGTCATCTTCGAACTATCTATAGATCGCTCCCATTATCATCCCTATAGATAGAATGCGCTTGGCCAAGGAGTTCACAACATTGCCATCCGGAAGTATAACGGACCAACACACAAACTCTGTGTAACCATGAACTTTTATAGTCTCGTTAATACAGTTTAGTGAGAACAACTCACAAACGCGGATGGCAAAAACAATAACAAAGGCCTGAGTGACGTCATCTTCGAACTATCTATAGATCGCTCCCATTATCATCCCTATAGATAGAATGCGCTTGGCCAAGGAGTTCACAACATTGCCATCCGGAAGTATAACGGACCAACACACAAACTCTGTGTAACCATGAACTTTTATAGTCTGGTTAATACAGTTTAGTGAGAACAACTCACAAACGCGGATGGCAAAAACAATAACAGAGGCCCGAGTGACGTCATCTGCATACTATCTATAGATAGTATGCGCTTGGCTAAGAAACTCATAACATTGCCATCCGGAAGTATAACGAACCAACACACAAAACTATGTGTAATCTTAAACGTTTATAGTCTGGTTAATACAGTTTAGTGATAATCACTCACAAACGCGGATGGCAAAATACAATAACAAAGGCTTGAGTGACGTCACCTTCGTTCTATCTGTAGATGTTACTGCTGCCAACACACCTGGCAGTTTCGCCCACTCGTCACAGCCAGTGGTTTAGGTTTAGGCCATCGCATCGCTCAGTCTCAGTGACATCTCAGTGACTATTATGGTCAAGTTGCAAATCATGAATTTGACCATGACCTAAAAATAATTACAGTGACCCACATACCAGAGAGAGGGAGAGAGAGAGAGAGAGAGAGAGAGAGAGAGAGAGAGAGAGAGAGAGAGAGAGAGCAGTGGTCTGTGCAATTTTGTATTCCTTATCTATTTCCTTCGAAATCCTGCTTCCTCTTCACTGACTTTGGCATTTATTCTATCCTTTATTCTTCTCAGTATGATAATAATAATAATAATAATAATAATAATAATAATAATAATAATAATAATAATAATAATAATAATAATAATAATAATAATAATAATAATATAATAATAATAATGATAATAATAATAATATATACTTTATTCATTTTTAAAAAATGGAAATTCGTTTACAGACGTGGCATGCATAAAAATGTATAAACACAAAGTTGAGAATCTATGGCGACAATGTATATACAGATATAGAATGCAAATGCACAAAAATGTAAAAATATACAACCAAGAACCAATAGCAACACAGTCCGAACTTGTGCGTGTGTATATTTAAAAGATAGTATTTAATCTAATGGGCCAAAAACAAAAAGAACTTCTTTTGACTGTGAAGCACAAAAAGCTGTCATATTTTGGACATATGCGAAGACATGATAGTCTCGAAAAAAGGATAATGGAGGGAAGAATTGAAGGAAAGAGAGGCAGAGGAAGACAAAGGAAATCCTGGACAGATGGCATCAAGGAAGCTACAGGACGGCGTATGGCAGACTGTAACGAGGCTGCAATGGACCGTGAAGGATGGAAGGCCATGACATCCGACCTCTGGAAAGAGATGGAACCCGGATAGATAGATATAGATTTAATTTAAATCACAGTTGTGCGTTAAAAATTCGAGCACCATGGGACAAAAATGAATTAAGGTGACGTGTTGTCTTTGTTTTTATAGATATGAGGCGACGGCTCCTCATGGAGAACTTAATATATTTGTGAAGGGGGTGATCGTCATCCCTCATAACTTTCTCCATTTTACTTAGACACAATTTCTGATAGACGCAGCTTCAATACGAATTATTGTTCTGTAGTCGGAATATTCTACTGCATTTGCTTTCTTTGGGAGGAGTAAAAATACTGATGTTCTTAATTCTTCTGGTATATGGTTGCTTTTGTAACTCATGTCATATTACACAGGCCTGAGAGAATTTCTATGCCGATCCCTCCGATCCCTTTTAACATTTCTGTATTAATGCCATCAGTCCCTGCTGCCCTTCCTTCTTCAGTTTTCCAGGGCTGATCGCACTTCTGATTTCATTATAGTATCTGATCCCTTCTTATAATATTATGCTTGCATCGCGTTTTCATCTCTGTTGTCCTGAAATAGTCTTCCACATACTTTCCTCATCATTTGATAATTTCTTCTTCTTCGAATACCACCATATATGTCCGTTAGAGTCTTTTATACAATTTCTCGTGTTTTGTTTGTTCCTCGTCAATTTCTTGATCTATTCGAACATTGCCCTTGTTTTGTGTTCTCTTTGGAGTTTTTCTTTCTATTTTCGATCATTTCTCATTTAGCCATTCCTCCTTTGTCTCTTTACATCACTTCTTTATTTCCCGATCTATTCTTATATAGGTTGGCTTATCCTTATTTTATTTTATTTTCTTCATTAAATCCAGTATCTCATTCTTCATCCATGGTTGTTTTGCTTCATTTTCTTGCTCTGGTAATACAATTTGTGACCCACCGTCTCTAAACGGTATTATGTCGGGATGACTTGGGTGCAAAAAATTAAATTTATTGACAAAAACATGAAACTAGGGGTTTGTTTCTATTTGTTATGTTAGAGAATGAAGACAATTTCTCACAATGCAAAAGCTCAAAAATTGGTATTTACTATCAATTTAATTCTAAAGTCACTTTTCGGGGTCCAATTCATTCCGACATAATACCGTTTCGAGACGAAGGGTCACATTTCATTTGCTTTTGTTATGGAAGTCTTGAGAGCCTCCCAGTTGTTATCAATCTTCTCAAATTCAGATTTTTCCTTGATGGCTTCATCTTCAATGTATAACTTATACATATTGCTCACTTTTACTGAGTATAAGCTGCTAACTTCCTGGTCCCTCAGTATATCAGTGTTGTATCTTGTTTTCCTTTTTGGTTTGCTTGGGATTTTGAGCTTAAGTCTCGTCCTCATTTCTACAGGGTTATGATCAGGACCTATGTCTGCACCGGGGCATGTTTTGTAGTTTGTGATGTTATTTTTAAATCTTGATTTTATCAGAATTGTAATCGATTTGATTTCTGTATCTGTCTCCCAGACTTTTCCACGTATATAATCTACGCTTGGGTTGTTTAACCCTCTCCTTACCAACTATAGGAAAATCGTCACATTCGTTACGATACAACCAATACTTTTCTTATTCAAATTTCTTTTGTAAATCATAAAATTTAAAGAAAATGAACAATGTTTTGTAGAGCATGTTTTGCTAAAGAAATAATGTATGGCAAGAACTTACTGCTATTGTGTTTGAGTGATAAAATATCTATTTTTGTGTTAGTTGGGTGTGACGTTTTGGAGAAAATCATGAAAATGGCTGGTAAGAAGAGGGTTAAACACTGTATTTACAATTGCGAGTCGGTTTCTGTCATAGAAATGAGTCAACATTTCTCCTCTTTTGTGTGTTGTTCCAAGACCATGTCTCCCAACATATATGATGAGGTGATGTCTTGCCCAATGATGACATTGAAGTCTCCCATG
This sequence comes from Berghia stephanieae, assembly GCF_034508935.2. Taxonomy (NCBI): domain Eukaryota; kingdom Metazoa; phylum Mollusca; class Gastropoda; order Nudibranchia; family Aeolidiidae; genus Berghia; species Berghia stephanieae. Next base: position 12,916,900 of record NC_088368.1, on the reverse strand, counting down.
ACTATCACAGTATCTGTCCACTTTGATTTATAGCATTTTGTATATCTTGGTAAAATGATTCCACTTCTTCATCATCATGTGTTGCTGTTGGAGCATAAATTTAGCATTTAATAAGATTGTATCTATTATTATTCTCCACTATAACAAATAGAAAGTAATACCAACATTCAGAATTTGTGGCAAGAAATTCAATGGAGTGACCTATTTTTTAAATATGTTTTTCATAGACTACAATATCATTTAGATATAATAGCAAACCTATAATAATGAGTGTTTTGGTTACACATGATTTCACAGGTAAAACTATTAAGGAGCATTGAAGCTTATCTTTATAATTAATCATAGTCCTGTATCCTTGGTGAATATGATGACAATCCTTTCTTTAAAAATATATATCTAGCCTTGAGGAGAACATTGTGCTTTTTTGAGTCAATAAAATAAATTATACGGCGCACAACTCTATTGAAAGATTTTAAAATTAGAAATGTAATAGACCGTAAATTTAGTCAAGGCCATTGAGCTCGTCATTGTAACCACGGTTGCATAATTCTGTGCCTGCCCAAACGCCTTGTTGCTAGATACGTTTTTTGGCATTCAACTTTACCTTTGCATTTCCACCTTTTCGTCAAGCGGTAAAACGGTAGTTACTGTTAAGGCTTTTGGGTAGTTGCTGATAGGCACTGTTTAAAGCAGCTTATAGACGTATTTCAAGCTACGGCTTTTGGGCAGTCACATTATTTGTCTAAAAACGTTTCGGTTTTCGGGTTTTAATTAATAAAGATTAATTAATTAATATTTTTGCATATATTTTTTTTTGTAGAAATAAACCTTACTCCAAACCAAGTTGATTAATGTAAAAAACGAAAAATTGAAATTTTTGACGTTACGGCCTTTGCGCAGGCACCCCTCGATTTGGTGCATGTTGATTTTTTTTTTTTTTTTTTTGGGATGAAATGATATTCTGTTATCATAATAATATCATTATATTGGTGAATACTGAATGCTTATGTATGTGAACATATTATGTTGTTATGTTGTATTGCCGTAATGAACTGGCTATAGGATATTGTTCATCATCATGGTTGTTTATCATTAAATACATCTATGCATCTTTTGTATTGATGGTATTGATAATAATCATTGTAATTGTTGTGATGATTATGATATGTTGATGATGATGATAATAACGATGATGATGATGATGATGATGATGATAATAACGATGATGATGATGATGATGATGATGTTGGTGATGGTGATGATGATGTGAGTCGTGATCGATGTCGCGTGATCGGCTTAACAAGGTTTGGGGGGGGGGGGGAGCCTTCAATTGATTTGCGCCAGCTGCAAATTCCTTTCCACGATAGGCGTCGGTTCACATAATCAGATTAAAATACCTTTTTATTTAAAATAACCAGAGGCTGTAACTTCTTGTCGCTCAAATCAACACAAGGATTTTAAGTCATAAAATACTATTTTCAAAAGACAGTAATCTCATTTCTTTATTATTCTTTTTTTTTCCGCTTGTTTATTATATCTTTTATATTCTTAAGCCTCAAACTGATACTCTCTCCCTCTCTTCCTCTTTACTTTCTTCTTCTTCTTCTTCTTCTTCTTCTTCTTCTTCTTCTTTTATTTTATTATTATTATTTTATTATTATTATTATTATTATTATTATTATTATTATTATTATTATTATTATTATTATTATTATTATCATTATTATTAACATAACAAAACATAACATATGGTATGGGGCAAAATAGGATAAAATCCCTTGAATGCCCTTAATATTAATAGTTATGCCATAAATCTATTGATTAAAGATTACAATAATGATACACGTGGTAAAGATAGTATTTCAACTTAAATGTACTCATGTATATGTGGTGTACAAACATATATCTTTAACCGTGACATACAAAGCACACACACACACACATACACACGCATATAGAAGATAACCATAACAATATAATAATGCATAATATATACATACAAGATTGAAAGCCATGTCAACAGCAGTGCAAACAAGTATTATTCGTCATATATATATATATATATATATATATATATATATATATATATATATATATTATATATATATAAATCTCCCATCATATATATATCATCATTATTATTATTATTGTTATTAAAAGACTCTTTACTCACATTCTCTCACCGTATTCAAGTGTAAAATGAGTACAGTACCTACTCTTTAACAGCGTTGTCTCTGTCGGAAAACATTTTAATATCGCCTAACAGGCATCATGTCCCGCCTTACATGTTAAGTGTTGCTATTGACCAAAGTCCCCTTGTAAAGCGCTTTGAGCACGTATAGTGGATATTGTGCTTTATAAAAGCTCATTTTATAAATTATTTAATTATTTTTTTTGGCTGTTGTATATTTCTTTTTGCTTTGTCTGGCATCACGACTTCACGAAGTCCCGGGTTGGGGAGTTTTTGCCTAGATGAGGGTCATTTAAATCGATGGATATTTGAAGGAAGATTTTTCAGGCCAAATCTTTAATACGAGTTTTTCTTCAGAACGACAGTTCACTGGTTAATTCAATTCTTACTTTTCTCAATCCCCGCGGTATAGATAGGATGAAATTGACGTCACTCAAGTCTTTGTTATTGTTTTTTGCGATCCATGTTTATGAGTAGTTCTTACTGTTTTGTTTTTAATGGTTTTACGGCGCTTGCAACACTGTTCCTCTGATGTGTTGTGCTGAATGCCGTAAAATTTACAGACATGTTTTTTTTTTTTTTTTTATAAATGGTTTTACGGCGCTTGCAACACTGTTCCTCTGATGTGTTGTGCTGAATGCCGTAAAATTTACAGACAGATCGTTCCATTTATGCAGTGTACCATTTACCGGCTTCGACTGTACCAGACTGAAAAGGTAAATCACATCTGTTAATATTTTTCTAGAAACCAAGCTGATATAGGTATTCCACACAATCAATCCAATTGTCTGTATCGCTTTTTATTCCATGAACCGCCTGCAGCAATAATATTATATTGACACGGAACCCGTCGAGCCTCAGCTCCGTATCTGAGCTAAGGTAAATAACCTGTTTTTTTTTTTAAGCTTTGTAATAAGTCTCATGATACTCTCCCCTGAACGATAAACTCGCAGAAACACGAGATGAATAAAACTTATGATCCTTACCAGTTATCGATTTTAATATAGCTGTTATAAGCGAAATCTTTTTCTATTGTTTTACTATTGTTTGAAAAAATAGTTTTTAATTAAGACAAATTGATTCAGAGGTTCATACAAACTTTTGCAGTTGAGCATTGAAGGACAGCTGAGAAAACGAAGAAAAAAAACGCGCCACTTATTAAAAATCTGACAATAATTCTATTATTATTGTCATCATCCTCATCATCAAACTACTACTACAACTACTACTACTACTACTACTACTACTACTACTACTACTACTACTACTACTGCTGCTACTACTACTACCACTATCTGGCGCTGATATGACCTTAATGTGTTGCAAGCGCCGTAAAACCCTTAAAAACAAAAACAAAAAAAACTATTACTATTACTTCTACTACTACAATTACTAATATTTAATGCACATTTATATTGCGCAACCTATCCCCCTGGTTGGAGGCTCTGGGCGCATTAATGGCAAGATAAGAGGGGGGGGGAGGGTTTTATTCATTGTTTTCATAGTTTTACGCTAATCTATTGTAAGGAAAAGCTGGAATAACCCATGCGTCAGCCGCAGTGCAGCGCCGCAAATTGAGCTAGGGGGATTTGACTTAATCAAGGCCATACAGTGCAGCGGTGAGTGATCGAACTCGGTACCCTTCGTGTACAAAGCAAAGACCGTACCCCTGAGCCACGATGCCCCTAGGCTGACATCATAGAATACAAGAGTGTTACCAAAATTCACGCAACTGAACAGGTGTCAAAATATAACATAGGACATGATTTTTTTTTTAAAGGTTTTTTTAAGATTATACGGCGCTTGCAACACATTAAGGTTAAATCAGCGCCAGTAAAAACGAAGAAATGGGATAGTAAAAAGTTCTAGAATTACAAATTAAGCACCCAAGAGAAAGTAAGTCAAAGGGGAGCTGGGAACAAATTGGGATCAGATGTAGATTCCAACAGCATACCACCAATAATGTACGTAGTTCGAGATCAACTATAAGTCTCATCCAGGAACAAGCACAAAATATAACAAAGAGGTTTATTTGTTTTTAAGGATTTTACTGCGATTGCAACACATTTAGGTCATCTCAGCGCCAGTAAAAAGGAAGAAAGTGGGATGGTAAAAAGTTATAGAATTACAATTAAGGCACCCATGAAAAGGTAAGACAAAGGGGAATTGGTTCAAATAGGGAACAGATGTAGATTCCAAGAGCACACTATCAGTGTACTTAGTTTGAGATCACCTAAAAGTTCCATTCAAACACAAGCACAGGTCCTAACTAAATCATATAATATAATATGTAAACTAAACAAAATACAATGCATAACAGAGAGCTGATTTACAAGGAAAAAAATATCACCTCCCAAAACTATAACTGTACATTCGACTGTTTCCCTCCCAGCCAAGGACTCCGGCCAGGGTCAGGACAAAACGAAGTAATCTCACACCAAGAGAACGACAGGAAACGATTGGAAAACGGGTAAGGGGGGATAGAAGACACAGCATGTACCTCCCTGCCCACTATGGGAGGTCAGGAACCCCACCCAGTAGGACACGATAGTGACATGACCGGCAACTTTTGAAAATTAAACAACAAAAAAAGCCTGGCATATCATTTTTATTCTTAGGAATGCCTTTTAAAAAACGGCAATATGGCACACATGGGATGGTACATTTTTTTTCTAGATTTGCAATTAAAAGCACCCAGAGAAAAGAAATACAAAGGGGAATGGTTCAAAATGACGGTGAAGATTCCAAGAACACACAATCAGTGAACTTGATTTGAGATAATCTAAAAATCTTGTGTTTGTTTTGCTTTTAAGGGTTTTACGGCGCTTGCAACACATTAAGGTCATATCAGCGCCAGTAAAAAGGAAGAAAATGGGATAGTAAAAAGTTTTAGAATTACAATTAAAGCACCCAAGAAAAGGTAAGACAAAGGGGAATTGGTTCAAATAGGAAACAGATGTGGATTCCATGAGCACACTATCAAAAGATCACCTAAAAGTCTCAAGACACCAGCACAGGTCCCCACAAAGAGGACTACACTCAAATGTTTACAAATCATATGTTAAAAATGATAAGAGTCCCAGTATATAATAGGTAGATAATTTACAAGGAAAAAAAATATCATCTCCCAAAACTATAACTATACATTCGACTATTTCCCTCTCAGACAAGGACTCCGACTAAGGTCAGGACAAAACCAAGCAATCTCATTCCAAGACAAAGACAGAAAGCAATTGGAAAACAGATAAAAGGGGATAGAAGACAGCAAGTACCTCCCTGCCCGCTATGTCAGCGCCAGTAAAAAGAAAGAACATGGGATAGTAAAAGTTAAAGAATAACAATTAAAGTATCCAAGAAACAGGAAGACAAAGGCGAATTAGTTCAAATAGGGAAAAGGTGTAGATTCCATGAGGACACTATCAAGGTGCTTAGTTTGAGATCACTTAAATGTCTCATCCTGACACAAGCACAGGTACCCACAGAGAGGAACACACTGAAATGTTTACAAATCAGATAATATATGTATAACAAAAAAAAATTCTGTGCATAACAGAGAGATGATTTACAAGACAAAAAATATCATCACACAAAACTCTATACATTTGACTGCTTCCCTCCCAGCCAGGGCCAGGACAAAATTAAGTAATCTCATTCCAAGACAAAGACAGATATAGGGGGATAGAAGATACAATCAGTGCCTCCTTGCCCACTATGGAATGTCAGGAACCCAACAAATCTAAAAGTCTCATCCAGGCACAAGCACAAGATCCCACAAAGAGAAATGCACTCAAATGTTTATAAAACATTATAAATTAGTTTTTTGTTTTAAAGGGTTTTGTTTTGTTTATTTTTTGTTTTTAAGGGTGTTACGGCGCTTGCAACACATTTATGTTATATCAGCGCCAGTAAAAAAGAAGAAATGGGATAGTAAAAAGTTCTAGGATTGCAATTAAAGCAGCCAAGAAAAAATAAGACATAGGAGAACTAGGAACAAATAGGGATCAGATGTAGATTCCAAGAGCATACCACCAATGTACTTAGTTTGAGATCACCTATAAGTCTCATCCGGACACAAACACAAAATCCACAAAGAGGAATACATTCAAATGCTTACATTTTACATTCAAAATAACAAATATAATAAAACATAAGAGAGATGATTTACAAGGAAAAAAATATCATCTCCCAAAACTATCACTATACATTTGACTCTTTCATTTCCCTCTCAGCCAGGGCCAGGACAAAACCAAGTAATCTCATTCCAAGACAAAGACAGAAAGCAAGTTGGAACACAGATATAGGGGGATAGAAGACACAGTAAGTACCTCCCTGCCCATAATGGGAGGTCAGGAACCCAACCCAGTAATAATAATAACCATGAATATGTCGACGATGATGACAATAAAACGAAGTAACACAAATTAGACATCCAATCTACATTTTTTATTCCAACATTTCCTGACAGTTTTACCGATGAATCTAAATCAAATTAGATAAAGATACAATATTACCACATCGACTGGTAGCCATACTTTCATAATAGTACATATGTACATAAATTAGTTAATGTACCAAGACACAAAAATAATAGAAAGCAAATTTTAAATTATAGGACTGCCTTAAAATTGCTTTGTTTTTTTGGGGTTTTTTTTTTGTGTGTGTGTGTGTGTGTGTGTATGTGTGTGTGTGTGGTTTTACATTGCTTGTTTTGTTGTTTTGTTTTTAAGGGTTTTACGGCACTTGCAACACATTAAGGTCATATCAGCACCAGTAAAAAGGAAGAAAATGGGATAGTAAAAAGTTCTAGAATTACAATTAAAGCACAAAAGAAAAGGTGAGACAAAGGGGAATTGGTTCAAATAGGGAACATGTAAATTCCAAGAGCACACCGTCACAGTACATCTTTTGAGATCACCTAAAAGTCTCATCCAGACACAAGCACAGGTCCCAACTAAGAGGAATACACTCAAATGTTTACAAAATCATATAATATAATATGTAAACTAAACATAATACAATGCATAACAGAGAGATGATTTACAAGGAAAAAAATATCATCTTCCAAAACTATAACTATACATTCGACTGTTTCCCTCCCAGCCAAGGACCTCCCGACCAGGGCCAGGACAAAACCAAGTAATCTCATTCCAAGACAACGACAGGAAACAATTTTGAAAACGGTTTGTTTTTTGTTTTGTTTGTTTTTGAGGGTTTTACGGTGCTTGCAACACATTAAGGTCATATCAGCGCCAGTAAAAAGGGAAAAAATGGGATAGTAAAAAGTTCTATAATTACAATTAAAGCATCCAAGAATAAGGCAGACAAAGGGGAATTGGTTCAAAAGGGTACAGATGTAGATTCCAAGAGCACACTATCAGTGTACTTAAATTGAGATCACCTAAAAGTCTCATCCAGACACAAGCACAGGTCCACACTTAGAGGAATACACTCAAATGTTTACAAATCATATATAATACATACATAAAACATAATAGAGTGGATAACAGAGAGATGATTTACAAGGAAAAAAATATCTTCTCCCAAAACTAACTATACATTTGACTGTTTCCCTCCCAACCAAGGTATCCGGCCAGGGCCAGGATAAAACCAAGTAATCTCATTCCAAGACAAAGACAGAAAGCATGTTTGAAAACAGACATAGGGGGATAGAAGACACAGCATGTACCTCCCTGCCCACCATGGGAGGTCAGGATCCCCACCCAGTTACATTGCTTGCAACACTCATTGGTCATTTCAGCGCCAGTAAAAAAAAGAATTGGCATAGTTTTTTAAAAAATTAAAAAATCTAGACTTACAATTGTTTTTGTTTTTAAGGGTTTTTCGGTGGTTGCAACACATTAATTTAACGTTTAAGGTCGTATCAGCGCCAGTAAAAAGGAAGAAAATGGGATAGTAAAAAGGAAGAAAATGGGATAGTAAAAAGTTATGGCATTTCAATTAAAGCACCCAAGAAAAATTGTTGTTTGTTTTTAAGGGTTTTACGGCGCTTGCAACACATTTAGGTTATATCAGCGCCAGTAAAAAGGAAGAAAATTGGATAGTAAAAAGTTCTAGAATTACAATTAAAGCACCCAAGAAAAAGTAAGAAAAAGGGGAACTGAGAACAAATAGGGATCAGATGTAGATTCCAAGAGCATACCACCAATGTACTTAGTTTGAAATCACCTACAAGTCTCATCCAGACACAAGCACAAAATCCAACAAAGAGGAACACACTCAAATGCTTACATTATACATTCAAAATAAAAATAATAATACATAACAGAGAGATAATTTACAAGGAAAAAAAATATCATCTCCCAAAACAATAACTATGCATTTGACTGGGGGAATTGATTCAAATAGGAAAGAGATGTAGATTCCAAGAGCAAACTATCAAAGTACTTAGTTTGAGATCACCTAAAAGTCTCATCCATACACAAGCACAGGTCCTCACTATGAGGTTTGTTTTTAAGGGTTTTACGGCGCTTGCAACACATTTGTTTTTTGTTTGTTTTTGTTTTTAAGGGTTTTACGGCGCTTGCAACACATTTAGGTCATATCAGCGCCAGTAAAAAGGAAGAAAATTGGATAGTCAAAAGTTCTAGAATTACAATTAAAGCACCCAAGAAAAAGTAAGACAAAGGGGAACTGAGAACAAATAGGGATCAGATGTAGATTCCAAGAGCATACCACCAATGTACTTAGTTTGAAATCACCTACAAGTCTCATCCAGACACAAGCACAAAATCCAACAAAGAGGAACACACTCAAATGCTTACATTATACATTCAAAATAAAAATAATAATACATAACAGAGAGATGATTTACAAGGAAAAAAATATCATCTCCCAAAACAATAACTATGCATTTGACTGTTTCCCTCCCAGCTAGGATTCGGCCAGTGCCAGGACAAAACCAAGTAATCTCATTCCGAGACAAAGACAGAAAGCATGTTGGAAAACAGACATAAGGGGATAGAAGACACAGTATGTACCTCCCTGCCCGCTATGGGAGGTCAGGATCCCCACCCAGTTGCAACACATTTAGGTTATATCAGCGCCAGTAAAAAGGAAGAAAATGGGATAGTAAAAAGTTCTAGAATTATAATTAAAGCACCCGAGAAAAAGTAAGACAAAGGGGAACTGAGAACAAATAGGGATCAGATGTAGATTCCAAGAGCACACCACCAATGTACTTAGTTTGAAATCACCTACAAGTCTCATCCAGACACAAGCACAAAATCCAACAAAGAGGAACACACTCAAATGCTTACATTATACATTCAAAATAAAAATAATAATACATAACAGAGAGATGATTTACAAGGAAAAAAATATCATCTCCCAAAACAATAACTGCATTTGACTGTTTCCCTCCAGCTAGGATTCCGGCCAGTGCCAGGACAAAACCAAGTAATCTCATTCCGAGACAAAGACAGAAAGCATGTTGGATAACAGATATAAGGGGATAGAAGACACAGTATGTACCTCCCTGCCCGCTATGGGAGGTCAGGATCCCCACCCAGCCCACTATGAGGAATGCACTCAACTGTTTACAAATCATATATAATACTTATTGTTTTTGTTTGTTTTTAAGGGTTTTACGGCGCTTGCAACACATTTAGGTTATATCAGCGCCAGTAAAAAGGAAGAAAATGGGATAGCAAAAAGTTCTAGAATTACAATTAAAGCACCCAAGAAAAAGTAAGACAAAGGGGAATTGAGAACAAATAGGGATCAGATGTAGATTCCAAGGGCATACCACCAATGTACTTAGTTTGAAATCACCTACAAGTCTCATCCAGACACAAGCACAAAATCCAACAAAGAGGAACACACTCAAATGCTTACATTATACATTCAAAATAAAAATAATAATACATAACAGAGAGATGATTTACAAGGAAAGAAATATCATCTCCCAAAACAATAACTATGCATTTGACTGTTTCCTCCCAGCTAGGATTCCGGCCAGTGCCAGGACAAAACCAAGTAATCTCATTCCGAGACAAAGACAGATAGCATGTTGGATAACAGATATAAGGGGATAGAAGACACAGTAAGTACCTCCCTGCCCGCTATATATAATACTTAAACAAAACATAACACAGTGCATAACAGAGAGGTGATTTACAAGGGAAAAAATTTCACCTCTCAAAACTAACTAAACATTTGACTGTTTCCCTCTCAGCCAAGGTATCCGGCAGGACCATGACAAAACCAAGAAATCTCATTCCAAGACAAAGACAGAAAGCATGTTAGAAAACACACACACACACATATATAGGGGGATAGAAGACACAGAAAGTACCTCGCTGCCCACTATGGGAGGTAGGAACCCCACCCAGAGACTTATAATTCAAAGCACACAAAGGGGAATGGTTCAAATAGTAGATTCCAAGAGCAATCCGTTTGTTGTTTTAAGAGCTTTAATGTACCTTGCAACACACATGTCATTTAGGCGTTAGGAAAAGTAATACGACAGGCTTAGATAAAAGGGGGAACAGAAGTCGAGGAGAGAAGAAATGTACCTTTGTATCTAATATGAGACAAAATTCATGACTTCACCTGTTTTTGTTTTTGTTTTTGTTTTTAAGGGTTTTATGGCACTTGCAACACATTTAGGCTATATCAGCGCCACTAAAAAGGAAGAAAATGGGATAGTAAAAAGTAATAGAATTACAATTAAAGCACCCAAGAAAAAGTAAGACATAGGGGAACTGGGAACAAATAGGGATCAGATGTAGATTCCAAGAGCAACCCACCAATGTACTTAGTTTGAGATCACCTAAAAGTCTCATCCAGACACAAGCACAGGTCCCAACTAAGAGGAATACACTCAAATGTTTACAAATCATATAATATAATATGTAAACTAAACATAATACAATGCATAACAGATTTACAAGGAAAAAAATATCATCTCCTAAAACTATAACTATACATTCGACTGTTTCCTTCCCAGCAAAGGAACTCTGGCCAGGGTCGGGACAAAACTAAGTAATCTCATTCAAAGACAACGATAGGAAACAATTGGAAAACGGGTAAGGGGGGATAGAAGACACAGCATGTACCTCCTTGCCCACTATGGGAGGTCAGGATCCCCACCTAGTTAATTTGCAACACACACGAGTCATTTAGGCATTAGGAAAAGTAATACGACAGGCTAAGATAAAAGGGGGAACAGAAGTCGAGGAGAGAAGAATTGTACCTTTGTATCTAATATGAGACAAAATTCATTGCTTCACCTGGATCTTTGGTGAAAACGAAATATATACAATTGTACTCTTATTAACATTATCTAATACACATTATATCTTACCACATAAAATACAAGATCTGATTCATACAGAATATAAATCATAATAATATCATTATTATATCTTACAATGCACTACACAGGAGATGGTGACATTCATCAGGTTTTTTTTTTGGTTTTTTTTTTTTTTTAAAGGGTTTTACGGCACTTGCAACTTATTAAGGTCATATCAGCGCCAGTAAAAAGGAAGAAAATGGTATAGTAAAAAGTTCTAGAATTACAATTAAAAAACCCAAGAGAAAGTAAGACAAAGGGGAACTGGGAACAAATAGGGATCAGATGTAGATTCTAAGAGCATACCACCCATGTACTTAGTTTGAGATCACCTATAAGTCTCATCCGGACACAAGAACAAAATCCAACTAAGAGGAACACACTCAAATGCAAACATTATACATTAAAAATAACACATATAATAATACATAACAGAGAGATGATTTACAAGGAAAAAAATATCATCTTCCAAAACAATAACTATGCATTTGACTGTTTCCCTCCCAGGCAGGACTCCGACCAGGGCCAGGAAGAAAACCAAGTAATCTCATTCCAAGACAAAGACAGAAAGCATGTTGGAAAGCAGATATAACTGTCATCTGCATTTTTTGCGGCCGCAAATGGCAATTTGCGGCCACAACTATGAGGGCGATCCGCAAATTTTGACAAATTTCCCAAAATTGGCAAATCGTGGCAAATTTTGGGAAAATTGGCAAATCGCGTGGCAAATTTTGGGGGAAAAAAAGAAGCGAAAACAAAATAACGAAAAAAAAGTGCGAAACTTGAGAAATGTTGCAGCTTTGCCTGGGCCCAAACCAAAGGAAGCTACTCTCTACGGATAATGATCCTTTAAAATCTTTGTAACAACGCTATTCACAGTCATTTCATTTCTCAAGTCAAATAAATCGAGTCACTTACACTTCCAACTTCAGTCATCGATCGTTTCGTCAAAAAATCTTCAAATAAAGACCCAAAGTGCGGCCAATTTTTTGGCAAATTTTAGTCTTTTTGGCGAATTTCTTGGCAAATTTTGGGTCTTTTGGGGCAAATTTTGGCAAATTTTAGGTCCCAATTTGGCAAAAAATGCAGATGACAGATATAAGGGGATAGAAGACACAGTATGTACCTCCCTGCTCGCTATGGGAGGTCAGGATCCCCACCCAGACTCAGTTTGAGGTCACCTAAAAGTCTCATCCAGACACAAACACAGGTCCCCACTAAGAGGAATACACTCAAATGTTTACAAATCATATGTTAAAAATGAAAAGAATAACAGTACATAACAGAGAGATGATTTACAAGGAAAAAATATCATCTTCCAAAACTATAACTATACATTCCACTGTTTTCCTCCCAGCCAAGGACTCCAGCCCAGGTCAGGACAAAACCAAGCAATCTCACCCCAAGACAAAGACAGAAAGCAATTGGAAAACAGATAAAGGGAGATAGAAGACACAGCAAGTACTATGGGAGGTGGGAAACCCACCCAGACATTCATCGTGGTTCAATTTCGGAAAAGAAGAAAATAAAAAAACTCAAAATAAAATCTATTTTGATTTGTTTGTATCTAGAATTACAATTAAAGCACCCAAGAAAAGGTAAATGTTTGTTGCTTTAGGTCTCTTCCAACACAATTGAGGTTATATGAGAGACCGCTGAAACAAAAAAACAAGCAATCTAACAAAAATAGTACAAATGTCAATCAAAATCATAACCTAAAGATATCATAAGCTAAATTATAAATAACCAAGAACAAACAGGCAGAAGATATACAGAAAAAAAATATCCCCTGTCAAAAATACAATCACAAACCAAAGAAGCAGGATAGGCTAGTAAAGAGAAGAAGAAACGACATCACTATCGGATCGTACACCCATGCGAACATCATAGGTATACGATTCAAGGGTAATGCTCCCATCCAACCACCCGCTAAGAAGAAAAGGTAAGATAAAGGGGAATTCCTTTAACTTTAAATAGAGAACAGATGTAGATTCCAAGAGCATTCCATCACTGTACTTAGTTTGAGATCACTAAAAATCTCATACGACACAAGCACAGGTCATCACGAAAAAGAATACACTAAATGCTTATAAATCATATATGTAAACAAAAAAACACAATAAAGTGCATAACAGAGAGATGATTTACAAGACAAAAACAAATCATCTCCCAAAACTCTAACTGTACATTCGACTGTTTCCCTCCCAGCTAGGATATCTGGCCAGGGCCAGGACAAAACCAAATAATCTCATCCCAAGGTAAAGACAGAGAGCATGTTGGAAAACAGATATAGTGGTATAGAAGACACAGTAAGTGCCTCCCTGCCCACTATGGGCGAAAAAGCAAGTTGGAAAACAGATAAAGGCGGATAGAAGGCACAGTAGGTGCCTCCCTACCATCTATGGGATGACAAAAGTACCCACCTAGAAAGCAACGTGGAAAACATCATATATCTTGCAGTGAATGACATAATCAGTCGGATGGTGAAAAGGACTGAACTGAGATATTGCCAAGTTTACTAAGCAGGTCAAATTTTTAATCAAAAATGAGTTCTTGTCATAAATGATTAAATCAACTACTACGGACATTTCGTAGTACTACCAAATGCTTGGGTCCTAATTGACATTTCTATAAAGATTTTTAATTCAATAAACTTCCTGAAAACAAAGTTTAGTTGCCAGAGCTAGTGTATAAAGGAGTTTAAAGCATTAATTTAATGTATTTAAACACAAATTAATTATATTTAAGAGTAATTATAATGCCTACTATGATTAGCCATGAAAACTACAAACTTTTCCAATTTCAAATAGGCAGGTTTGGTTGATTTCTATAGAATGAATGAAGATGACGTCCTCCATATTGGGCAGGGAAGCACTTACTGCGACTTCTATTCCCTTATACGAGTCGATGCATGACATAATCAGTCGGTAGGTGAACATTTTGCATTTCCATTTTTGTTTTTCATTTTCTGAAAGAATTTGATCCCCTGAGCATTTTATTATATAATCTTTATCTGAAGTAAATCGGGTGGTTTTTCTTGAAATTATAGTGTGATGTATGGGAAAGGTGTCCAACAACTTTTTTCGAATTTCATACTTTTTCAACTTGACCAGCTGTAGAAAATATTAAGAAGTGAATTTAAGCTTTGATATTTCCCGAAGATGTACAGATTAAGTAGTGTGCAGGTCTGAACAACTGACCTATGTTTTGTTTTCTTTTTAATGGTTTTACGGCGCTTGCAACACATTGTTTTTATTGTTTTGTTTGTTTTTAATGGTTTTACGGCACTTGCAACACATTGTTTTTATTGTTTTGTTTGTTTTTAATGGTTTTACGGCACTTGAAACACATTGTTTTTATTGTTTTTAAGGGCTTTACTGCGCGTGCAACACATTAAAGTCATATCAGCGCCAGTAAAAAGGAAGAAAATAGGATAGTTAAAACTTCTAGAATTACAATTAAAGCACCCAAAAAAAGGTAACACAAATGGGAATTGGTTCAAATGAGAAACGGGTTTAGATTCCAAGATCACACTATCAAAGTACTTAGTTTGAGATCACTAAAAGTCTCATCCAGACACAAGCGCAGGTCCCTACTACTACTAAGAGGAATACACTCAAATATTTTACAAATCATATACAATGTAAAGAAAACATAATACATAACAGAGAGATGATTTACAAGGAAAAAAATATCTCCCAAAACTAACTATACATGTGCGGCTATGTGGTCTAGTGGTATGACACTCGCTTTCGGATCGGAAGGTCCTGGGTTCGAGCCTCGCGCTTGGCGCATAGTTGAGTCCTTGGAAAAGACTCTTTACTCACATTCTCTCACCGTACTCAGGTGTAAAATGAGTACCTGGCCGTTAAGAGCGTTGTCTTTGTCCGAAAAATTGTAATATCGCCTAAAAGGCGTTATGTCCCGTCCTACATGTTAAATGTTGCTGTTGACCAGGGACCCCTTGTAAAGCGCTTTGAGCACATTTAGTGGATATTGCGCTATATAAAAGCTCAATGTAATTTAATTTAATTTTACATTTGACTGTTTTCTTCTCATCCAGAGCATTTGGCCAGGACCAGGACAAAACCAAGTAATCTCATTCCAAGACAAAGACAGAAAGCAAGTTGGAAAACAGATATAAGGGGATTGAAGACAAAGTAAGGAACCTCACCCAGCAACTGACCTAACAAACACTTTGATCTGGAATCCCATACATTATCCAATATCTAAAAATACAAATCCTAATAGGCTTCAACAGTCGTGACGTTACTTCCCTCGTAATGACGCATAGTAACTTACTAACTGGTTCTAAACTATCGGAACAATGGCGGAAGCCTTTATGAAATACATCTCCGACGAGCAAAAAAGTGTATCCAGAGGAGAACAACATTATAAATCTGATCGTGTTTTGACTTTTATACATTCTGATCACATGGCATGTGAAAAAGTTCTAGCCAGCATGAAAAATAAAAAGTACCGATTTTTACCGAACCAAGCTGCCCGTTGCTGGGCAGAAGTGACATCAGACTAGCGAATCCAATTACAATGCGAATATAGCATATTATGATTTATACTCTGTAGATCATACACATTAACTGGGGTAATTGCTTAAATCTAAACAGTAAAGAGTCAACACCATATACCTGTCATCTGCATTTTTTGCCAAATTGGGACCTAAAATTTGCCCCAAAAAACCCCAAAATTTGCCAAGAAATTTGCCAAAAAGACAAATTTGCAGAGGAGAACTAAGCGTTTCAGTAAAAATTAACACGCGATACAGAAAAAAATATATATAAAAGAAAATTTATTACATTTATTTGACTTGAGAGATGAAATGACTGTGAATAGTGTTGTAACAAAGATTTTAAAGGATCATTATCCGTAGAGAGTAGCTTCCCTTGGTTTGGGCCCAGGCAAAGCTGCAACATTTCTCAAGTTTCGCACTCTTTTTTCGTTATTTTGTTTTCGCTTTTTTTTTTCCCAAAATTTGCCACGCGATTTGCCAATTTTCCCAAAATTTGCCACGATTTGCCAATTTTGGGAAATTTGCCAAAATTTGCGGATCGCCCTGATATTTGCAGCCGCAGAAAATGCAGATGACAGATATACACAGACTGCTGAATTTGGGAGCCGCACCGCAGTTATTTTCAAGTAGTATAATATTGGTGAAAACTCAAATACGATGTGTCCAATTTAAGGAGAATGGAGCCCTCGTTTGCAATAGGACAGGCCATCATTCAATCAAATGTCAAATATCTCTCTCCCTCTCTCTTATCTATATATCTCCCTCTCCCGACAATGAACAGGAATTTCAAAATTACTTTCTAACTATGACAAAAAGACTGAAAAACCAGTTCATATTGTGTTTCAGCAAATTACACTGTAAATGGGTTATCCGTATAGATATATGTGGTTTACAAAACAAATATCATATAGAGAGATGACGATAATAGTGTGAGATATCAACATTAATAATAATAATAATAATAATAATACAAACATTCAAACAAAAACAAATAAATACAACCTACCCACAAATCTAAAATAAATAACACATTAAAATCACTGAAACAATGCCGTTATCAAGAGAGTTAGAACTTTGTAAAACAGATCTCTCAACTTGAACTGATAAAATTTCACAGTTTTCAGAGCTAAAAATCATTAGTCATTTAATAAATCAACTTACCAAAGCAGTATTAAATATCGGTTCAAAATCCTGAACAGATGCTTTCTGGCACCATTTTTTTTTCTTTTTGAACTCATTGTATTCAATCAATTAAGTCGATTCAATTAGCAGTTGAAGCCAAAAAATCACATTTCTACTAAATTTTTATGTGCCCGGTAAAGTTACTTGAGTCCCAACCAACAGCCTAGTTTTTATCCCTATCTGGTTTGTAAACAACTGCAGAAAGGACTGCTTGACCTCCGATGACAGCCCTCCCTCCCCCCCCCCCCCCCCTCCTTTCCACCCACCAGCCACAAGCCCACAATGGAAGATACTGATTTAATTGATCATACAACAAAGGGCCCACAGGAAGAATGATGATGAAGCCGACCACAAGCGCATTCTCCCACTGTAAAAATGAACATTTTTCAATTTTTCACTTCCACAAAATCAGACAGCCATGTAGTGGACATCAACAAAATGTTTGGAACCAATAACAAGCAACAACAACAAATTAAAAAAATAATTAATAAATAATAATAATAATAATAATAATAATAATAACAATAATAATAATAATAATAATAATAACAATAATAATAATCATCATAATAATTATAATAATAATAATAAATAAATAAATAAACTTTAATAAATACAAAATAAATTCATAAACAAAACTTTAGAACCACTCCCTGGTTTTGACATCAAATGAGACATTATAAAATGAGATCATTTCTCATTGGCAGCCTTGTACAAATGATAAACATTGCAAAAACTATATCATTAGAAATCTAAAAATTGACAGAATGAGAAGAAAAACTTTAGTTTCTCGCTCCAACTCATGCTTTCTCAGTTTGCTCTGCTGCAGCAGCTTCAGTAACTTCAACTCCTGGGTGCAATTCCTTCATGTGAGCCTTCAACTTTCGCCTTGTGGAAAACTCATTCCCACATATCGTACATGTTTTCCCAGTGTGAACTTTTTTGATGTGATTGGTGACGTGGTACCGCACGCTGAACGACTTTCCACAAATCGGGCAATTGAAAGGACGCTCCCCGGTGTGCTGGGTTCTAATATGAGCCTGGAGTTCATTACCCCAAATATAAGCCTTGTCGCATAGAGAACATTGAAATGGTTTATCACCTGTGTGAATTCTTATATGGTACTCCAAATTTAATTTCCTATTGAATTGTTTCTTGCAGAGAAAACACTCGTACTTGTCCGAGGAGTGAACCTTTTCGTGCTGTTTCAAGAAACTCTTCTCACCAAAAGCCTTATCGCAGTGTGCACATTTGTGAGGGAACTGACCCAAATGAACCATATTGATGTGATTTTTCAGGTACCGAGGCTCCTTATAACTCATGTCGCAAAAGTGGCAAATATGAATCTTCTCACCAGTATGGATTCTTGAGTGCTTTGTCATGTCCACCCTTCTGATAAATTTTTTATCACACATGTCGCATTCATACAGATCCTCACCCGTGTGTCGCTTCATGTGTGTGGTCAACTCGTGTTGACTGTTGAAGCTCTTGTCACATTCTTCGCATGGGAATGGCTTCTCTATGGCGTGGGTGACTAAGTGATTTTTCAACACGCGCTGTGTTTTAAAAGCCTTTGGACAGATGGTGCACTTAAATTCCCTCACATCCGAGTGACTTATCATGTGCAATTTCACCTCGTGATCCGTTCCGAAACCTTTGGAGCATATCGTACATTTGAAAGGAGAATCGTCTGTATGTTTGAACATATGAGCTTTTAATCGCCTTTCAGAACTAAATTTTTTCTCGCACATCGTACAAGCGAACGGCTTCTCTGCATAATGAACATTCATATGAGATTCCAAGTGACATCTACTGTTGAAGGTCTTGGAGCAAACTTCACATTTATGGGGTTTTTCTACAGTATGGGACAGCATGTGATTCTTCAAATAGGACCGGTTGATGAATCCTTTACCACAAACAGTACACTTACAAGGCTTATGATCTGAATGGAGACGCTTATGCCTCCTCATTGAACCTGGCGTTGTAAATCCTTTTCCACAGATAGGACAGGTGTTAGGCTTGACATCTGTATGTGTCATCATGTGTGTCTCCATGTAAACCTGTGTCGCAAAAGTTTTGTCACATATCGAACACACATACAAGTCCTCGTTGTGTTGCTTCATGTGTTTCTGTAATGAATCTTGAGTCTCAAACATTTTATGACAAATCAGACACTCAATTTGAACACTTTTTACATAAGAAGCCAAGTCTGACGACGTCGTCGCCGTGGAGTCTCCGCCATTTTCTTCTGTAAATTTCCCAAAGTCTAATCGGCCATCCTCCATGTGTTCATCCTCTGTCGAATCCTCAGGTTCAACTTTCACAATGTTTCTTAAACTGCTCTGATCACCCAGATTCTTTTCTTCATATCCCTTTGGAATTTCATTCAAACCGCCGTCTACATCCTGGTTAGCTGCAAAGTTATTTACAATTTCATCATCAGTTTGATTTGTCTTCTTGAAATTATTTACACTTTCTTCTTCAGACTCACTTTTGATATTATAGTTTGCACCATGTTCCCCAGTCTCACCGTCATCAGCTCTATCTCCTTCTTGAGGGATCGATTTACACTCAGCTTCTTGATCAGAATTTTCCATGAGTATTCGTTCAATAAATTCCATAGGGTCAGCACAATCCTTTCCTTCTGGGTGGCGCCTGACATGCTTTTTTGCAACACTCAACACACCATAAGCTTTTTGGCAAACGATGCATTTATACGGTTTTATATTGGAATGCACCATCATGTGATCACGCAAATATCCAGCCTCGGCGAATGCCTTATCACAGACTGAACAAATATGGGGCTTGTGGCCTGTGTGGGTTGTCATGTGTCGCCTCAAAGCTGTAAGATCATTAAATGCCTTCTCACATAAGGAACAGACGAAAGGTTTATGCCCTGTGTGAACTAACATATGCCTGCGTAATGAGTTTGTATCACAAATAACCTTGTTGCAAATAGGGCACTCCTGAGGAACTCTCTTTACTTTCTTTCTAGGCGGGTTGACTACATTGTCTGTCACATTTGAATTGTCAGCTGCAAGATGCAAGTTTGTGTGTCTCTTCATGGCAGTTATATCACTAAACGCCTTGCCACAGAAAGAGCATTTGAATGGTTTCTCACCAGAATGAATTCGCATATGCCTTTCTAACGAACACGCATTGAAGTAGACCTTGTGACAAACTGTACACTGGCGTCGTAAGTGTATTCTATATCTCTTTCTTCGCGAATGGTTCGAAGTTGATTTATCCGATTCTGCACTGCCGTGGAATGATCTGGTATTGTTTGAACTGTTATTCAGATGCTCTTCATAAGGGTGAACTTTATTCATGTGCAACTTTAAAGAGCAGCTCCATGAGAAGAGCTGGCAGCAGATGGAACACATGAACGACTTTTGGCCAATGTGAACTTTCCTGTGCTTATCCAAGGAATTTTTAAAAATGAAAGCCTTCTTGCAAAGGGAACACCGATACCGCCTCTCTTTGGTGTGAAGTTTCATGTGTGATTTAAGAGTGAAGATCCAAGTAAACGTGGTCTTGCAAAACGAGCATTCATAGGATCTAGGATTACCATCTGGTGCTGGAATGACCAAAAAAAAAAAAAAGATTTAATAAATACACATATCAATATGTAAACCCGACTACTTGAAAATTAAAAAATTCATCATTTTTAGGGAGATAAATAATGTAGTTGCTAAAAAGTTAAATTTAAATATCAACAATTTACACTCACAAAGATTAAATAACACTTCAAAATCTTTAAAACGATGTAGTCTGACATCAACTGTCATTGTCAATAAGTGTTAATGACTAAGAGATGCTCATAAAGCTCTGAGATTGGAGCCAAAATTTCGTAATTCTACAAATTGTTTGTAACAGTAGGCATGTCTGCCTATGCAAATGACATTGGTTGTGACAAAAGAATTTGTGTCATGTTTGACAAAAAAAAAAGACAAAGATTTTCCGCATCAGAACACGTATTGACGTGTTTGAATCAAATTTTTGTACAATTCATATCGGTTAGGAAGTCAGTGCATCAAACGGCCAAGTTAAAAAAGTAAGGAACATTTTCCCCCAGTTTCTGAGGTCCCGGTAAAGGCTCCCAGCGGGGTCCAGGGATAGATTCACATAGGGAGGCTCAGGGGGTGAAGCTCACAAACAATTTTGGAAAATAACGCTGTTAAAAGTGTTTTTAAAGAAAATGTGTATTCAAGAATTTGCAGACAATAACTATGACCTGTCTTTTTAAAATCTATCTTCCTTTCCATCATAAAATATGATACTTAAAGACCAAGCGATTAAGTAATTGTCATAAAACTAAAGATATCCATAAAAAAATATGGATGAATGCAAGCATGGCAAGTCTGATAGGGGTCACAACAGCTCAGTGATAGAGTCAATGTCGGAATTATAAAAGCTTCAAATTCAATCTAATCAGATGGATGGAAACTGGAATGGCATTCTCCTTACGACCAGAAGGTCCAGGGTTTGAGTCTCATTCTGGAAAAGGCTCATGACTCATATTCTCTCACCATACTCAGATTACAACGACCAACGTCTCAGTCAGAAATAAACTGTACTATCACCTAAAAGGAGTCATGTCACGCCCTACATGTTACGCGTTGCCCTTGGCAAAGGACTTTTTGTAAAGCGCTTTGGGTATGTCTAGTTGCTACAGCTATTTAAATGCTCAAGTTGTACTTGTTAATTCAATTCAGAAAATCCACACTGCCTCTTGGATCTGAAGGACTCCTATAGCAAATCTGATACAAATTTACTACTCTTATACCTTCTTCTTTATCCTGATAAGACTCCTCAGTGACAATTTGACGGCTTGATGGCCCCGGAATATCCTGGTGGTTCTCCTGAAACAATAAACAATAAACCTGGGATGATATTGTTGTCTTTGCTCTATAACAATTATCGTATGTGTGAGGCATTCTAGAGAAATGGTCCACATGACCTATTATATGGGAATTGGGTTACTGATAGAGTGTAAAAAAGAAGATATTTTTCTACATGTTGTCGTTTATTTCATTTTAAAAAATAATGTAAAAAGAAATTGGCTGAGTTATGGCCAATGAAAGTGGACAATCTGCTCAGGGGTGAGAATGACTGGTCACAAAAAAAAGAAGGAAATTTTTCTGTGCCTGGATCATGACCCATCCATGTGACTATAACTTATAAATTTGAATTTCATTAAAATTTACTGAGATGCAATTTTTGATACCACTTGGAGAAATTACCATAACAACAGATTGCCTTAAAAACAAATTACTCCATATAACCAATAACTTTTAGCTGAAAAAGAAAGGCTTCTCTCAATGTTTCTTTAAAAAGAAACTCTGGAAAAATTATATACAGATACGTTTACAATCTATGTCATAATAAATATGATGTTAAATTAACAGTTGGCAATGGACAACAAAATATTATTGATATTCACAACATAACCCCTTTAAGGGGCAATTACGTTCTATTTTTTTTTACAGAAAAAAAATGCTGTTTTTGGTTCAAGAACTTTAAAATAAATATACAAACATGACATTTATAAAGTTCATTTTCATAGATATTCATCATGCTAAATGTACCTAATGATGTTTTATTTGTCTTTGAGGACTCAACTTTGCAATGCCTATAGCCAGATTGAAACCCTCAGAAGCTAGTCATACCACAAGACTACAAAGAAGCCCAATCTATCTTTCTTACCTCAATTCTATGAGCATTGAAACCTTGAGAAGTCGATGGAAGGCCGTAGTCTCCATCCTCAACTGGTTCCTCTTTAACGACAGCATCCAAGTGAGAAGGCTGGGCTTGATTCAAAGGCATGAACTTGGCTATAGTCGGAGTAGCTTCCATATTGGCGTGTCAAGAACTCTCTTCTCCTTCAAAATAAATTATAAATAAATAGAATATAATTCCCTTTATTCAATCTCCAGGGGGTAAATAACTCTCTTGGGTCTTTTATAATTGTTATCTATTTCTTTGAGCTCCAAGCAGTAACATTTACATCTCATCTGCAGACCTGCCAACCCTTCACATTCCAAAAGTGGAATCAGAACGCTTGAAAATAGGAATTCGAGACAAAAAATAGGAATTTCACCTCCTCCACCCCCCCCCCCCCCCTCTCTCTCTCTCTCTCACTCTCTCTCTCTTTGCTTTGCTGTTTTTTATTCTTACCATTATCATCATTTTTTGAAAATCGGAATTTTAGAGACAGCGGCGGAATAGTACAAAAAGGAAGAATGAAATTAGGAATGATTCCGCCAAAAGCGGAAGGGTTGGCAGGTATGCATCTGAATCTGATCTACTCCAAGAGAAGACTGGAATAACCTAGGAGTCAGCAGCAGTGGAGTGCTGCAAAGTGAGAAAGGGCAAGATTACCTGCTCAAGACCACAAAGTGCTGTGAGTAATCGACAGTAATAATAATAATAATAATAATAATAATAATAATAATAATAATAATAATAATAATTTAATGTAAATAGCGCCTGCCCATACAATATAGCTCTAGTTGCACAATATACATGGCATGCAATATATATCATTAAATTTTATTTTATTTTTAATAATCATATTATCAACAACATTTAAAGCAGATGAGAATACAGAATTATTTTAAAAAAATGTAAATCAGGGTAAATATGTTCTATGAGGTGACACCACAAAAATGATGTAATGAAACCTGTTGAATATTATGAAGATTGCTTATCCATTCTTTTTCAACTTTAATTTATTTTTTTTAAATAAATAAAAATAATATGCCCAATTGGTTCTTTCTACATACCATCTTAATATAACAGAAAGAGATGACTTTTTAATTTTCTTTTAAGAACTGCATCAGAATCAGTGAAGATAGAGAGCAGATTGAATGGCAGAATATTCCACACTGTTGGAGCAGTGCAATATAAGGTTCCATCTATTAATTTTGTGTTCCCCCTTTTTATTGTTCACAAAAGATCTATTCATGTCATCATTTTAGAATAGAACTGATAACTTACTTTTGGTGTAAATAATCACAATCATCATTTTGATTTTTACACAAATTACAACTTCTGACAATTTTTTTCAGATTATTTGGCTTTTTCATTTCCATTTCCACTTCCACGATTAGTCTGGCATTTTCATTTTGCATAAATGTAATCTGAGTATCTGCCAGGCATCTGTGAATGGCTGTCGTTATTGCCAGACATGTCTGCCAATAAAGAAAAAGGATTATTGGAAGATACCTGCCGGATATTGATGTTGGCCAGGGATTTGTTTATTTGCCAGACGAATCCCTATGTCTAGGTGTTGTTCGCCCCAAAACTGACCCAATATTGGACAGTCTTCCTCATAAAAAATAACAGTTTATTATCACACTTCCACAAAACTAAATCCAACAACATATTATCCGATTCAGAGATGAAAACAGCTATCAAAACAAGGAAGTAAAGATGGTGGAAAATTACCTAGCTCCTACTCATATATGAATTTGAATAGACACAGCTAGCAGTGTGGATAGAAAGCTCAGTGGGTTAGACCACCTTTCATTTTGTTCGTTTTCTTGCTGCACTGGTTCGAATCTGCTCGCTCCCTCTTTTTTTCTTTTCTCTTTACTTCCCAAATTGATGTTAATTGTTTTCCCTTTTATTCTGAGCAGGAGTTATTTAATTAATTGAATTGTTTTATGTCTGAGATTATCGTTCAATTTTAATTCAATATATATTTTGCTCTGTTCTGTTTTTTTTTCTCCACAAATATTTATTACTATTATTATTATTCATTTACTCACAAGCTACTATTTATTAACATACCGGTTTAGAGAAAGAGATTTTAAAATTTGACCTAAAAACAAATCAAAAAAATCATAACAACAAAACTCTTGTTTTTTTGGAATTTTTTGTTTGCTTTTGAGCCAGTCTATTATTTTCTCCTTTTTTTGTTTGGCCTTGTTCCGTCTCTGAGCATGAATTTCTTAAAATTGTTGTAATTTTTATTTATCCTTTTCCTTCTATGTGACAATTTGATCGCCCTCTGAATTTTGTTCTTTACTTTTTAATTATTTATTCTTTTAGTATAAACCTTTGGAGATCGAAGTGGGGACAAATGTGACAATTTGCAATATTCTATAAAAGGAACCATAAGAGAGAGAGAAAAAGATTTAAAAGTAAAAGAAGAGGGGTGGAGGTGGATGGGAGATTTATTTGCAACGTTCTGTAGAAAGAAGAAAAAAAAAGAGAAAAAGTGACGGAACCAGGATTCGAACACACAGCGTCGATTCCAACAAACCTTCCAAGGCAGATGACTTAACCATTCAGCCACGACATCTACATATATTGACGACGCATATTGTGTGTATATAGTAGTAACCTACTATCCATCAACTGAGTTATATTATTGGTTAATTTTATGATTTCATAAATAATTTTTGAACTTTACTTATTTCAATGTGCATTACAAAACTTTCCATATTCTGGAATGTGGAGAAATGTTTAAAAGAACTTTTAAAAGAAAGAGTTTTAAAAAAGGGGAGGCTTTCCGAAAGCTCCTAGTGCTAAGGGAAACAACTCAAATATTCCCTCAACTAATCCTAAGAAAAAATAAAACCTAGTACCTTTAACTAACCCTTATAGGAAAAACAAACACCCTAGCACCTTTGCTAAGACTTATGACTAATCCTAAAAGAAAAAAAATCCTCCGACTCGAGCTAACCCTAATACTATTTTTTTTTTAAACCCCAAGGATTGCTTTACACTACCTTTCAATACTTCACAAATCAAAATGGCGGCCGAGAATCGAAACAATGGACCGAGAATCAAAACAATGGACAAATTGGGAAATTTTTAACTTTCACAAATCTCTCAAGGTTTGTTCTCGAGTTTTAAAAATTAAAATGCTTCTATTTCTATGATGACAAACAGAATACATAAACGCCTCACAAAAGATCCACAGCGATAATACAAATTGAAAGAAATGCTAGCGCTAGGAGCTTTCGGAAGGTCTCCCAAAAAAAGTTGTCTATGTATAACCTTTCATCATTATTTGGTATCTGCAACTTTATGAATGAAATGGCAGACATGTCTGGCTCAGTGCAGCCATATTAATCAGCAGCCAGACTGTGATTATTCACAGACCAGCTGTCTTTAATCTCGTGTGATTAAAGACAGACAGGGTCTCTGTGAGTGACTATAACTATAATGTTGTTCTAAGTGAGATGAGACTTGAAGACGAATAGAAGTAGATCTAGAAGTAGAAGGAGAACCGGTGGCTCTGGTCTGGTGTTTGTAAAACTTTGTACTGTATGAATGCAATTAAGTCATCTGCTTTTCTGTTATATTATCACCACCACATGAGTTAGCTTGTTTATCTTTCAACAGCTAGTCACATTTACCTTATCTACTGCAACTATAAAACTGAAATTGAAAAAGTCGTTGATTTCTTATTCTCCAGTCATTTCTCATTGTTCTCCATTTTCATGATTTTCATGATTTTATGCAGAGCGGAAGCAGTTGATGATTTCAGCAGTCATATGCAGTTTCTTAAAAAATTGTGCGTACTTCGTTGATTATTTTACTCGCATAACATCATTACCATTAACAACGTCATTAACCCTTTCCCCACTATTTGATACCATATTCCCACTGACTGGGTGTACCGTATACTTAACATATAGGAAAAAATATTCATCTTAAAACTACTGGATGAGTGGATTACACCCATATACGCTATGCTTAGTAAAATATCACATAACTGAATGGTTATCTAATCTTATGTGTTTGATCGGGCGCTGGGTGATCATGGGTGGTGGTTGTAGTAGTATTGGTAGTGATGATGATGTGGTGGTGGTGGTTGTAGTAGTAAGGGTAATGATGTTGATGTGGTGGTTGTAGTAGTAGTAGTAGTAGTAGTAGTAGTAGTAGTAGTAGTAGTAGTAGTAGTAGTAGTCGTAGTAGTAGTCGTAGTGATATAGTGGTGGTGGTTATAGTAGTAGTGGTGTTGATGATGCTGTGGTGCTGGTGGTGGTTGTAGCAGTGGTTGTGATGATGATGATGTTGTGGTGGTGGTTGTTGTAGTCATGGTAGTGATGACGATGTGATGGTGGTGATTGCAGTAGTAGTAGTGGTAGCAATGATGGTGATGTGAAGGTGGTAGTGGTGGTGGTTCTAGTAGTCGTGGTAGTGATGATGTTGTTGTGGTGGATGTAGTAGTCGTGGTAATAATGATGATGTGGGGGTGGTTGTTGTAGTAGCAATGATTGTGATGATGATGTGGTGCATGGTAATTGTTATAGTAATAGTGGTGGTGATGATGATGTGGTGGTGGTTGTAGTAGTAATAGTAGTGATGATGTTGTGGTGGTGATGGTTGCAACCGTTGTAGTAGGTAGTGATGATATGGTAGTGGTCGTTGTTATCTTAGATTTGAGTTCAATTGCCACCAGAGTCATCTTCAAAATTAGATTCCCAAGTGACAAGTTGTCGTATAAGGACAACAGAAAACTTTTCAACATAAATGTTGGTCGCTGGTCGCCAACTGTGTATTTAGCAGATTCAACGACGCTCAATAACTATCCCCTCACTCCAACTTCCAATCAAACAAAATATTGAAACCGTGTTAGAAACAATATTGCCTTCTTCCACTTCAATTGCAGCCACTTCTCAATCAACGCCATGCAAAGACACTTCGAATTGAAGCAGACCCTGTCAAACAAAAAGAGATGTGTGGACTTTGCCCTGCGAAGAAAGGCAGAAAAAACGAAAACCTAATGCAAGAAACGCCATCGCTCAATCTGCAAAGACCACACAACATTCCTTTGTGTTAATTGTTAGATTAAGATGATTAAAGTATAAGCACTCGGTAGACCTGCAAAATAATTAGGATTCTATCCATTCCTGTTAATCAAATCTGAAGTTGATTATTTTTCCACTTTTGTAATTCAATTTTCAGAAACTATAAAAACTCATTCATGTTCATCATGATCTTAACCCTCTCCTTACCAACCTTAGGAAAATCGTCACATTCGTTACGATCCAAACAGCACTTTTATCATTCAGATTTCTTTTGTAAATCACACAATTTAAAGAAATATGTTTTATTATAGCTATAATAACATGACACTGTGATGTTGATAGAGTTCATTTTGTTGATCAATATTATGCATAGAATGTATTTGCTGCTTTTCTGTTTTAGTAAAAAAAAAAAAAAGTTTTTTTTTTTGTGTTGGATGGATGTGAAATTTTGGGGAAAATTCTGAAAATGGTTGGTAAGGAAAGGGTTAAATAACCCTCTTGTTCTATTTATATTGATTAAAACGTGTTTTTTATTATTAAACTTTCATAACAAAAAGTTGGGCAGTTCCTCGATATAATGGTTTCCTCCTTTAAAGTGTACGGGTGTAATATACAAGTCAGTGGGAAACGGGTGCGAAAAACAAAAAAAAACAAAGCAGAAGTGACCAATGTCCATGTCATAATGAATACAGTCAATTTCTCCTATGTTGTGTAATACAACTATCTTGAGGAATACGTTGAGTTTTAACTCATGGTGTCAATACGGGCTTGTATAAAGATCCTGGAAGGGGTCTACTGGATGGATTACACCCGGTCAGTGGGGAAGGTTAAAAAAATAAACACGCCAAAAACGCGTATAATAAGAATAACGATGATGATGATGATGATGATGATGATGATGATGATGATGATAATGATAATGATGATGATGATGATGATGATGATGATGATGATGATGATGATGATGATGATGATGATGATGATGATGATGATGATGATGATGATGATGATGATGATGATGATGATGATGATGATGATGGCTATCATCAGGACAAACTACACTAGCTACTGGTCACCAACTTATTTACTCTGGAGTACCTGACAAAGGAAACATCCATAGAAGCGGAGTGGGCCTGATGTTAAACAAAAAATGCAAACAAGAGCATAATTGAGTGGGAACCAATTAACGATAGAATTTTGACAGCTCGATTCTACTCAAACTTTCAAAATGTAACAGTCATCCAGTGCTATACCCCAACCAACCAAGCAGACAAAGAGGATAAAGATCAGTTCTGTGACCAACTTTAGAACACGATCAGCCAGGTACATAACAGAGACATCGTCATACTAATGTGGGATTTAAACGCTAAGGCCTCAGATTACAACACGGCAGAGAAGCAATAATGGGCAAAGGTGGGATAGGAAGCATAAAGGAAAATGGAGAACTCTTTGCAGATTTCTGCCAAATGAATGATGTGGTTATAGGAGATACTATATTTCCACATCGAAATGTTCAAAAAATAACTTGGAGCTCACCAGACACTTTAACAGAAAACCAGATTGATCACATTGCTATTTCTAGCCTATAGCAAAGGACAACGATAGACACACGAACATATAGAGAAGCAGATGTTGAATCAGACCACTCCCTACTTGTAACAAAACTAAGAATCAAGAAAGCTACAATGAACAATACTAGCCCAAAGAATCAGAAACGTTTTAACTTAAAGCGACATTAAGTTAATGTAGTAAAACTAAAAGCAGAGGAAATCAGGATAGGAATAAATTTTCGCTTTCTCTGCCAAATTAAATAGATTTGAGATACTGTCAGACTTAGAAGAAGAATCAGTGGAAAAGAATTGGGAAGTTGTAAAGCAAACATAACTTATAAAAACATGCGAAGACAATATAGGATCCAAAAGAAGAGAATATAAAACTACGATTAGTCCCGACACAATAAATGTCAAAGAGGAACGAAGAAAGACCAAACAGAAACTAAACCAAACGAAGACAAGAACCCAGAAACATCACCTCATTAGACTCTACACATCAAAAATTTTAAAAAGTAGAAACAAGTGCCCGAAAGGAAAAGGAGACCTTATGAATAGATTAGAAAATGACGCACAAAACGTTGGTGAAAAAAGAGACCTAAAAGAGCTCTACAATATCATCAAACAGTTATTAGGACGAAGAACAAATACCAACAGACCTATCATCAACAAAAAAAAAAACGGGACCACCCTAATTAAGCCAGCAGAGCAGGTAGACAGATGGAAGGAATATTTTAGTGAACTTTTGAACTGTATGCCTGTACAGAACTTAACAGAATAAGAAGAGAGAGGGGATTTAGACATCAATATTGACGCCATCCCCACTCCCTTACTCAGCGAAATAACAAATGCTATGCGACAAACCAAAAATAACAAAGTACCAGGACCAGATAATATCCCACCGGAAGCACTAAAAGCAGATCCTTTAGTACAACAAAAACACTCTTTTAACTTATCACAACAATTTGGGAGAATGAGAAGATCCCACAGGATTAGTGACTTGGATACATTGTAATAATACCAAAGAAAGGAGATCTCAACAACTGTAAGAACTGGAGAAGAATACAATCTCTATCATTGCCCAGCGAAATCTTTTCTTTAATAATCCTCAACAGAATCAGAATTTGGTTGATTTAAAAATGAGAGACGAACAATCAGAGTTTCGATCAAACAGATCTTGCAGAGACCAAATAGCAACACTGCGTATTATTATCGAACAATCAAAAGAGTGGTAGTTACCACTAAACATAAACTTCGTAGACTTCAAAAAGGCTTTTAACATGATTGGCCGCGGAGTAACATAGAAGGTTCTTCGACATTACGGCCTACCCAACAAGATTGTGAACCTACTTCAGAAACCATATGAAAATACTAAAAATGCCATCTACTATCATCAATTAAAGAACCATTCGACATTGAAAATGGTGTGCGACAAGGATGCTTACTCTCCCCAATATCATTTTCATTGGGGATCGACTGAATCATGAGAACAACCACAAAAAATCCACGCGGGATCCATTGGAACTTTAATGAAAAATTGGAAGATCTTGATTTCGCTGATGATGTAAGTCTTCTAGCTCATACCTGGAAAAACATGCAAGATAAAGGGAACACACTCTATGCAACAGCAAAATCAACGGGCATGGACATAAATGTTGAGAAAAAAAACCCAATGATAACCAACAGCAACAACACAACTCCATTTCAGCTGAATGACACAGAAATTGAAAATGTATCAAAATTTACATATTTAAAGAGCATTGTAGATGAACAAAGAGGACCAGATGCTGACATAATATGGTCAAGAATATCAAAAGCCAGACAAATTAAAATCGATATGGAGAAATAAGAACCTCTATTCGAAAACCAAATTAAAACTCTTCAACAGAAACGTCAAGTCGGTCATTCTTCAAGGCTTAGAAACCTGGTAGCAGACTAAAGCCACAGAGAACAAGCTACAGGTTTGTTTTTTTTATTAACGCTTGTCTGCGTCGAATCGTAAACATCCGATGGGCAGACAAGGTCACCAACAAAATGCTGTGGGACAATAATTGCCAACAGACACCTATTGCAACAACCATACGACAAAGAAAGTGGAAATGGATTGGACACACCCTGAGAAGAGACCCATCCATCACAAGGACAGAACTTGACTGGAACCCCCAATGTCAGCGGCGAAGAGGATGTCCATCAACAACATGGCAAAGACCGCTAATTTGGAATAGATAGGTAGATAACCACGCCTCTCGGACAATCGTCATTATGTAAACAATACCAGTGATTGGTATACACAGCAAACTACACACGTTTTACTATCGATGGTATGTGTTTAAGTAAAATACCCACTGTTCTACCGCTTGATCAATGGAACTAACACAGAAAACTATGTGTAAATTTAAACGTTCATAATCCGAACGAGAAAATCGTGTGATAACTAATCACCCATTTGGCGGTATAAAAACGATAACAATTACCAGGGAGAGGACGATTTCATTCACGTTACTGTTTATAACCAACCAACTATGTTTGTCCGAGCACGTGTGAGGGGTGTCACAAAATCCATGTTTTGATTGGTCAAAAATCTACTGGTTAACTCACTCAACCCTGACACCGACTATATCCGTAGTTTACCCGGGTTACTTTTACCCCACGTCTTTTTATTACACAGAGAGACAAATTATAGGTGTAGTATCAAAGCTAATGTTTTTAATTTAACATCTTAGTGTTAGAGGTAGTTGAATAAAAATATATATATGCACAGGCTCATTTTAATACATTTTTTTTCAAATCTTGAAAAGTTAAAAACAATTCTAGGATTGAGTGAGTTAAATTAAAAAGTGCCAAAATGTCGTGGAAAGAGCCAAAGATGGTAGCCAAAGACAGTCCCAGGTGGAGTTAAAAGGAATAAGTAAGTATTTGACTTCAAGCTGTTCGCTGGCATAGTCGACCGACTTTGCAGCCTCAACGGCCATCGTGATTTCAATACAGAGGAATCTAAATTCCTATCTGATAGATGTCATGTCTACGGGGTCGATGAGGTCTATAGTTATGTTATCTGGACGTTGATGTTTGGTAATCTTTTGAGGTCACGAGTTCAACATACACAAACAATTAAGCTTAAATGTTGGCCAACTAACTTCGAGGGAATTTGTGTAAGTTGAACTCATGACCTCAAGACGTCAGTGAGAGAAGCTCTAGTTAGACTAAGGTTTGAAGCGACTTTTTGGGGGACCGTGGATAGCTCATACGGTAGAGTCACGATCTCCCCGGCCAGGTGGAGCTGTCGTACCAGTAAGGTTGCGGGTTCGAGCTCCCATCACCGCCGCGAGGTTTTTTATTCTATGTTGTCATCTGGCACTTTCCTACTCACTTCATTTCTTGTTATTGTCAACATTTGTGCCTGCTCCACTGACTTTTCTGCTTAACGTATCATTGAATTCTTTAAATAGAGTTTTGAAGCGATCATGTTAACATCTTTGACATCTCAAAATATTACTGTTTTGCATCTACACTAGATAGAATTTATGTAATAAATCTCCTCGCTCGTGTCTTTTCATTAAGTCTGGAATCTTTCATAAGTAAACCATCCTTTTATATTGGAAAATAAGTGGAATAAGATACTCTCCAATGAAATGTTTAGTGTAAGGAAATTGCACTTTCGCCAATGACGTAAAACCGCACTTTTAGTGACGTAGAAAACCAAGCAACCTCTAATTGAATTTCCGGAGGAACTTTTATGGCCAGCTAATGCCTAACAGGAAATCAACAATCAGCTTGGTAAAACTTGATTTTTTATCGACAAGATTGGACCTGGCAAAGTGCGAGAGAGCATTATAAAATTCAAATTGTTATCATGGCAACAAGACAAGGTTCGTCGAGTTTATTTTGAGTTTAAACGGTGGATTTATAATATATAGCTATCTAATGGGTATTTCAGTTTTATTGCTCTGTTTGCCTGTCTGTGGCTTAGATTGATTGATTGATTTGCCTAGCCAAGACTTGTAACAACAGTCAAACGATGTTGACAGAGATCAGTTATCAGATGGATAAAAATGACTTTAAAATTCTGGCTTCGTGCTTTTCAGCAAGGCAATTTCTTCTTCTTCTTCTTCTTCTTCTTCTTCTTCTTCTTCTTCTTCTTCTTCTTCTTCTTCTTCTTCTTCTTCTTTTTCTTCTTCTTCTTCTTCTTCTTTTTCTTCTTCTTCTTCTTCTTCTTCTTCTTCTTCTTCTTCTTCTTCTTCTTCTTCTTCTTCTTCTTCTTCTTCTTCTTCTTCTTCTTCTTCTTCTTCTTCTTCTTCTTCTTCTTCTTCTTCTTCTTCTTCTTTCTTCTTCT
>NC_088368.1:12868031-12878031 GCF_034508935.2 Berghia stephanieae | reverse complement strand
TTCCACATTGGATTCTTCCATGGGATGTTTTCTCCAGCTGCTTCCGCCGCGTGTATCCACTCTTCTTTGCATCATTCACTATGCTCCGTTACCAACCATTTCTTGCCCCCCCCCCCCCCCCCCCCCCCCCCCTGTCTAATCGCTCCTTGGGGATTCCATGTTAGAGCATGCCTTGTGATGTTGCAAGCAGTTTTTCTAGGTGCATGGCCTATACACCCTCACTTTCTCGTTCCAATTTGTATATTTTTATATCATTTAAATTTTGTTGCTTACATAGATTGACTTATCTCCTGAATTATTTATTTATCAAGTACTTTTCCGGCTGAAGAACACGATAACATCATCATCATCATCATCATCATCATCATCATCATCATCATCATCATCATCATCATCACCACCACCACCACAACAACCACCACGATTACTTCTATCACCACAACCACCAACAGCACAACGACCTTAACACCTACTACAACATCTCAACACCATCAAAACCACCACCACAACAAACAACAACACCACCACCACCACTATCACAACCACCACCATTACCAACGAAACCATCACCACTACCACCACTAACCACATACACCATCACCACCACAAGCAGCAAAACCACCACCACCACCACGACCACCACCATCACTAACCATTTCTCTCCTTTTCCAGATTACAAAGTTCACTTGAATTTTGATGAAAACCGCAATATGGACGTTTTAAACGACACATCTGACTTCAACAACAGCACCACCAACAACAACAGTAACAACAACAACAACATCATCTGTGGCAGCAGCTGTAACAACAACAGTAACGGCTTCGGTAGGAGCAATAACTGCAACACCAATAATACCAACTGTTTTAATACTAGTAACAACAACAACAACAACATCAGCAACGACAACAACAACAGTGAAAATAATAATTTGTACAATCTACATACAATACCTGTGATAAAGAGCGATGTTGAAAAACGTTATCAAAACAACAACAATAACAACTACAACAACAATAACATACTCAGAAGCGCAAACGTTATGACGTCAAGGTCGGACAATAATATCATGACGATTCCTGCCGAGAAGGAAATTAGAAAATCGATAATCATCCATGGAAGACGAGACTACAATACTAGTAACCACAACAACACTTGTGGCATTGCTACGGCGCCAACCAATGTTTATTACAGGAAAGGCTTTGACACCTGCGGCCAAACATCAAACAAAACCACATCTCGTCACAATCTCGAAATGGAAAGAAACAGCACTGGCATTCCCCTTCCGCGGACGCCCATGCCGAAAAGTTACTCGAGTCACAGCGACACAAGCATGAACTATCACCTGGATATGAATATGGACTACCCCAACAGAGACGGTTCTTTTCAGGGACATAGCATGTCCAGAAGAAATCCCACTCCACTGCCTTCCTCCCCAGTAAATGTCCTCAACATTTCCTTCGACCTGACGACCGTATCCGATCCGGATTCAACTTCAACAACGACAGGAACCCAATATTCCACCGAGCCAAATTCTTTGAACTCGAATCAAAACTTGGGCTCATCCACTTCTTCCACGAGTGAGAGTCAGAGATTGAGTAATTTGAACAACAGCCAAAACTCTGGTTCATCCTTGGACACAAGCCAGTACTCGGGATTCTCTTTGGACTCGAGTCAACAAACGGGTTCATCTTTAAATATTAGCAATAACTCGGAGTCTAGAGCATCATCGGCTTCGGCGTCTGCACCCGCTGATGGAAATGTCTCAAAAACGGAACCTTTGACCTTTGGCGATCCCAGACAAAGACAGGTTTTTGAAGCGCTGACGGGAATACAAAATCTGAGAAGATATGGACATTTCCATGACGTAACAATACAAGTTAAGGAGCAAGACTTTCGGTATGATTGGCAAAATGTTTACTCTTTGCTTTTAACGTAATGTCCTTTCAAGAAGTCAATCAGGCCTTACCTGTCGGTTAAACAAATGGTAACTATCTTGATATCAAAAATTAAACCACCCTTCATAATGAGACAAACACTTTTTTTTTTGGTTTAAAGAAAAAATAAACAACAGTACTTTTGGTAGGTTAGAATGATGCTTTTTTTGAATCATGTTAGGACTTGAGGATGAATAAAAAGGAATTTTATTTATTTGTTTATATATCTATTTTACTATATTTATTTTCTGATTTGTCTTGGAATGGGATTACTTGGTTTTGTCCTGGCCATTGCCGGTGTCCTTGGCTGAGAGGGAAACAATCAAGTGTAGAGTGTTTGTTTTGTGAGGTGATATAATTTTCCTTGTAAATCATCTTTCTTTTACGTAATATTATTTTGTTGGAATATATATCATGACTTGTAAACAATTGAGTGTGTTCCTCTTAATCGGGGCCTGTGTTTGTATCTGGATGAGACTTTTAGGTGATCTCAAACTGAGTACACTGATGGTGTGATTTTGGAATTTTCATCTCTTCTTTATTTTAACCATTCCCCTTTATCTTACTTTTTCTCGTGTGTCTTCAATTGTATATATATATACCTTTTTTTACTATCCCATTTTCTCCCGTTTTACTGGCGCTGAAATGACTTAAATGTGTTGCAAGCGCCGTAAAACACGTAAAAACAAACAAACATTTCTATTTTATATTCATGTGACAGATGCCACCGCTTCATACTCTCCAACGCATCCCCATTCTTCCGTGATTTGCTTGATCCCGTCAGTAGAATCGATTACGACAAGAGAAGCAACTTCGACAAACTCGAAAGCAACAATAAACTGGGTACCGACGGTGGTAATGATAATGATAAGGTACAGCTACCCAACAACAATGAACCGTCAGCAGTTTCTGAACATAATGACGGTGACGGTGTCGAAAACGAAACCAACAACATCACCAATAGCAACAACAACAGCAGTAATGAAATCAGCAGGGGCATCAACAACAGAAGTGACAAAAGTAAAGACGACAGCAATGAAATCGGTGCCAATGCAAATACCGATACCGATATCGATACGAAGACAAAGGTGGACCACGATACAAGTTCAGTGTCCAAATCATCTAATGTTGTATTGACTGGAGTGGAACCTCGTATATTTGATAAGGTAACGTAAGATAAAAATGTAACAGATAGTCTCAGATTATGCGGCTAAATGGTCTTGTGGTATGACAATCTCTTTCGAATCGGAAGGTTCTGGGTTTTAGCTCCGCTCTGAGAGGCGCATAGTTGAGTCCTTGGAAAAGGCTCTTTACTCACATTTTCTAACCGTTCTCAGGTGTAAAATGAGTACCTGACCGTTAACAGCGTTGTCTGTGGCGGAGAAAAATTGTAATATCGCTTAGCATGCGTCATGTCTCGTCCTACACGTTACGTGTTTCTGTTAGCCCTGTTAGCGCTTTAAGCACGTTTAGTGGATATTGCTCTAAACTCAATTGTTTTTTTTTAACTGGACATTGAAACCTTGTGGTTCTAGTCATAAAAGCTGAGGTCTGTCTCACGAATAGATAAAATTCGATTCATAGCAATGATTGGATAGGGTATCTGGGTCTTACTTAGACCTTGCGCTATGGAATTTATCTTTTACGATGAACCAAGGTCTTATTAGTGAAACGAAAAAAAAAGTTATTACTTTTTCACTACACAGACACCAGAATTATCTCCCAAAAATATGTATCCCCAAGACAATGAATAAAAATGCGTCATTGCTTTTCAAGAGTTTGCATAGAATGGAAATAGTGATATATCGTCACAAATCGGTGTTTTATATATATATATATATATATATATATATATATATATATATATATATGTGTGTGTGTGTGTGTGTGTCTGTGTGTGTGTGTATGTGTGTGTGCTTATTTTATTATTATTATTTATTATTAATTATTATTATTATTATTATTATTATTATTATTATTATTATTATTATTATATTATATTATTATTATTATTATTATTATTATTATTATTATTATTATTATTATTATTATTCATCATCATCATCATTATTATTATTATTATTATTATTATTATTATTATTATTATTATTATTATTATTATCATCATTATTATTATCATTATCATTATTATTATTATTATTATTATTATTATTATTATTATTATTATTATTATTATTATTATTATTATTACGAGTGCGAGTCAAAAAGTAATGGGACTCTGATTATTACTTTAAAACAATTTGAATCAATACCATGCATTATACCTTAAATTAAAGCTTGGCATTAGCCGAGTAGAATGCTACTTCTCAACATTCTGTCTCTCTCAATGGCCAGAGTCCACCTTTTTGTAAGGGCATGTATCTCGTCCTTATAAAACTGAGTTGACTGAACTTTGAGCCAATTTTTTTCACTTCTGTCTTAGCTGCTTCATCATCTTCAAAGCAATGTCCCCTCATTTCCACTTTCAATGCACCAAAAAGTCTGGTGAATTGATAAGGAGGGTGAGACAGCGTTGTCCATCAAGTGATGCGATTATAACCTTTTCCTGGCACTTGTGTGTGGAAAGGCATTTTCTTGAAGAAACAATACTTGTTCCATCTCCGAAGCCGGTCTAACGCGACGAAGTATTACGTTCAGTTGCTTTTAGGTCTATTTGTACCTTTCAGAGTAGACAGTAGCTCTCTGTGGTTGGAAATCAAAGAAGATTACACCTCTAATGTCCCAAAACACTGTTGGCATAATTTTCCCAGCTGATTTCTCAGCTTTGAAGGTTTTTGGTCTTTGGGGATCTTTTTTGGGGTGTCGCCATTCCACTGATTGTCTCTTCGACTCAGCTTCAACCCACCTAAAACTATCTCTACAAAATGCCTGAGTTTTAGGGACCTTACCAATGCGTTTTAAAATGTCACTCGAAGTTTCTTCTTCTAAAACAAGAAATTCAATGATTGCTTTCTGTCAGTGACGGACATCCATAGGGACAGCCATTTTGAACTGTCATAACGTTGTCAAATTTTAATAGAATTAAAAATTTTAACATTTAGTTTAAAGCCTACATGTGTAAGTTTAATTGAGCCGAATATGACGTCACATGAAAAAATGAAATGGACTCAATATGAGATTTGCCCCATAAATTTTTGACTCACCCTTGTATTATTATTATTATTATTATTATTATTATAATTATATTATTATTATTATTATTATTATTATTATTATTATTATTATTATTATTATTATTATTATTATTATTATTATTATTATTATATATTATTATTAATATTAATATCATTATTATTATCATTATCATTATTATTATTATTATTATTATTATTATTATTTTATTATTATTATTATTATTATTATTATTATTATTATTATTATTATTATTATTATTATCATTATTATTATCATTATTATTATTATTATTATTATTATTATTATTATTATTATTATTATTATTATTATTATTATCATCATCATCATTGTCGTCGTCGTCGTCGTCAACATCATCATCGTCATTATGATTATTATTATTAGAAAATAACTAGACCAAAGCTATTTATAGTATTATAAAATGAATGACAAGAAAACAAGTGAAGAAGACTAGGAGAAAAAAATAAATAAAGTAGAATAGAAGAATAAACATGAAAATAAAGGATTGTGTCTTTGAAAACTGCCAACTGCCTGAGGCATGATATTCCCACTTATAATTATCGTTTCTAAAAAAAAAACGGTCATTTTTGCCATCCTTTCATCTTGTGCCCCCCACGAATTCTTCCCACTTCTCCTCTATCTTAATCGATCTGATTGCAGTACACTTCCTGAAAACAAACATTTAAAAAATTGGCCAGAAAAAAATTCGTCCATCCAATTTCGATCGATGAAAATGACCCTCGTCTTGTAAAATTAAAAAGGTGAAGGCAAACAAAAACTTCTAAATCATGAGACTTTAATATTGAAGTCCCAGGCTTGGAAGTTGTTGACAAATTGAGGGTCATTTTAATCAATCGATATTTGAAGGACGAGTTTTCTGGCTAAATCTTTTAAATGTGTTGTTTGTAGTTTTCAGACTACGGTAGTGCTGTAAACAAAGATTTTCTATACAAACGAAACAACCAGGAGGCATAGTTTAAAAGGGTCGGGAAGTTTAGATCCCTTATTATTGCTTTTTTTGTAGGCTTGTATGATGCACAGGGTGAGATAAAACAAGTAGACAAAAACAATGATAAATTCATAGTACAACAAATAAGAAAACAAACAAACAAATAAAGCAAACAGAAACTTTAAAAAAGCACAGCCTTACTCTACTGAGGATCGAACCTCAGACCTCTTGTTGTTTCCCTTACGAGTATTTAAGCGCCCTGAGGCATTGGTGAAAGGTGCTATATATATAATACAAAACTCTGAAGAAAAAATAAACCCGATATAAAAACACATATTTATAATTTTGGCTAGAAAACACGACCTTCAAATATCGATCGATTTAAATGACCTTCATCTTGTCAAAAACTCTCAAACCTGGGACTTCCGTGATTTACATTCTTACCCAAATCAGCGATCAGCAGAGCCCATGACGTAAAAGTTGGAGTTGAATGCCTTCTATAGTTCTCCAGGTGACTGTCAGTGTGTGTGTGCGTTGCTGATGCTTGGATTAACCTGTTTCGTACGTCGTGTTTTTACCCCTTAATAGTACGTCGGGGGTAATTTTGTTACCCCATGACAATATTATTACCTTACCTTACCGGAGTTCCGTCTCCCTACAGAGGTTGAATGTCATGGAACGCCATTCTTCAAGCTCAAGGGCCATTATGCGGCTATGTGGTCTTGTGGTATGACACTCGCTTTCGGATCGGAAGGTCCAATGTTCGAGCCTCGCGCTCGGCGCATAGTTGAGTCCTTGGAAAAGGCTCTTTACTCACTTTCTCTCACCGTACTCAGGTGTAAAATGAGTACCCTCCCGTTAACAGCGTTGTCTTTGTCCGAAAAATTGTAATATCGCCTAACAGGCGGCATGTCCCGTCCTACATGTTAAATGTTGCTGTTTACCAGGGACCCCTTGTAAAGCGCTTTGAGCACATTTAGTGGAGATTGCGCTATATAAAGCTCAACTTTAATTTAATTTATTTTAAATTACCGAGCAGTCGATTATCTTTTTGCCAGTTGTTGCCTCCACATTTCCTATCCAGGACTTCCTTGGTTTGCCCTGTGATTTCTGCCAGCTACTTTTCCTTCTATCACTGATTTTTGGATGGTGTTGTGTCTCCGGATGTGTCCATAATAAGTCAGTTTTATCATTTTAACTTCTGCCAACAGTTTTCTGGACAGTTTTCTGGACATTTGGCCTGAATCAATAAGAACCAGAACCAGAAGACAATATTATTATGATAAAATAAAGAACTAACCAGTTAACTGTTTTACTCTGGAAAACTCGTTCTTCAAATATCCATCGACATAAATGTCCTTCGTCTTGTAAAAACTCTCAAAACTGAGGGTTTGCGAAGTCCCAGGTTTGAGAGGGTTTTTTTTGCCAAGAAGAGGGTCATTTAAATCGATTGATATTTTGAGTAACTGACTTTCAAAAAACGTCCGAAGTCACATCCTGATAGAAAAATGAGTCAACAATCTCAAGCTATCTTTTGGACTCTATAGAATCACCAGAGAATATTTGGAGTTTCCAAACACTTAGGGTATTGTTTCATGAGGCACACAAGACATGTATTTTCTCTTTTAAGTCAATAAATAAATGACACCAAATTTCGGTTTTCTTTGAATGATGAAAATGGGACTTTGTACGTTATGAAAGTCACCTACTCATTTAGAGGACGCGTTTTCTGGCCAACTTTTTAAAAACGTGTTATTCTAGAGCACGACAGTTTACTGGTTAAATACGCTCTATCAATCTTGACCACCGTTAGCATTTCTTTTATTTAAAAGATACTGTACCTACTTGATATCACCGTTGTTAAAGACGAGATGAAAACACACATACACAGACACACACACACACACACACACACACACACACGTACACACTATCCGATATGTTACCCATTACCTCATAACAGAATGGTGTCGGGGTGATTTAGGTGATATAAATAGAAATAATTATAGTAACATATCGAAAAATATTAGACTTTGGTTGCGTCTTTGTTTTGTTGACAAAAGGGAAACCCGAAACGTCCACATCATCAGTCTATGTAAATTAAATTGAAACTGTTATTCTATTTTGTCAATGTGCGGCTATGTGACGCTTGCCTTCGGACCAAAAGGTCTAGGGTTCAAGACCCGCTCAGAGAGTTGAGTCCTTGGAAAATATTCTTTACCAACATTCTCTGACCGTAATCGGGTGTAAAATGAGTACCTGGTCGGTAACAGCCTTGTCTCTGTTTGAAAATTGTAATATCTTATAACAGGCGTCATGTCCCGTCCTACATGTTAAGTGTTGCTGTTGGCTGGTGACCCACTGTAAAGCTAGTTGATATTTTGCTGTATAAAAGCTCAAAAAGTTATTTGTGTTGTACCTTACTTTACCGGAGTTCCGTCTCCCTTCAGAGGTTGAATGTCATGGAACGTCATTCTTCACGCTCAAGGGCCATTACCGAGCAGTCGATTATCTTTTTGCCAGTTGTTGCCTCCACATTTCCTATCCAGGACTTCCTTGGTTTGCCGCGTGCCGTTCTGCCTGATACTTTTCCTATTTTATGTTGTACTGTCCTCAAAAAGTAAAGAAGAATAAATCAAATATCCAGCCATTTTAACTTTAAAATTACTATTTGATACCTGATTTACTCAGATATGATATAGTTCTGAGACTATAATACGTCACAAATGATGATCTATTTCGTGCAATTAACACAATTGAATGTAACAGCTTCAAAACAAAAAAAAAAAAGAACAAAATACCAAACACGGAACGTTTCGGGCTCGAAACTCTTCTTCAGCCAACAAGAAAAAAATAAAGATAGGTTACTAAAAAAAACAACAGATCATTGGCAGTTGATTATGTTTTCTTTGTTTTTATCGTTGGCTGAAGAATGATTATGAGCCCAAAACGTTCCATGCTTGGTATGTTATTCTTTTTTTTTTAAAGACATTATATTCATTTTTGCGTATTACTTTCACTGTCCACAGCTTCTAGTACGTTAATATCGTTTTGATCATATTTTGTGTGTACATTTTAATACGACTGACATTAGTAATGGTAGTAATAATATACTATAATTTCTAGAGGATTATGTGTTCAGCAATTCCCGGATGTACGTAAGACATGTAGACTTCTGTTACTGTTTGATGTAAGCTATATCACAGGATGTTCACGCGCCGTCTGGATAACATCCAAGTATAAGGTTACCGCCACTTGACTTTTTACTTCTACCTTGTTCGTTTTAAACTCAGAATAGTAGGTGAATTTTTTTAAAGAATGATGATGATGATGAATAATAATAAAAATGGTATAATTATATAATAATAAATATAATAATAATAATAATAATAATAATAATAATATAATAATAATAAATAATGATAGATGATAATAAATATAATAAATAATAATAATAATAATATAATATAAAAATAATAATAATAATAATAAAATAATATAATAATAATAGATAGATAATAGATAGATAGATAGATAGATAGAAGATAGATAGATAGATAGATAGAAAGATAGATGATAATAATAGAAATAATAGTAATGATAAAAAAATAGAAAGTAATAGATAATATAATAGAGATAGAAATAATAATAAAAATAATATAAAAGATAGATAGATATAGATAGATAGATAGATAGATAGATAGATAATAGATAGATGATAGATAGATAGAAAAGATAGACCGCATTTATATGCGCCAGTCCCCCAAGCAACAGGCTACATTATGCGCTAAATGATATAAAAAAGAGAAATGTATAATTGGAGTTTATATAAACATAGAGAAGAAATTCCATTAACTGTTCTTAAAGCACTTTACAGTTTACAGGGGATTCCCCACCTAACAGCAGCATCAACATTAGGACGAAAATGAGCTCGTGGGAACG
>NC_088368.1:12835531-12863031 GCF_034508935.2 Berghia stephanieae | reverse complement strand
GGGGGGGGGGTTGTTATTCATTGTCTTCGTTATCTCACAGCCTGTCGATTACCTACAAAATTATGTCACAATACAAGGCGACAAATAGAAAAAGAGTGTAATGTGAGAAATATCGTTAGTAGTGCTTAACCCTCTCCTTGCCAGCAATTTTCAGGATTTTTCCCAAAACTTCACACCCAACTAACACAAAAATAGATTCTTTATCACTCAGACATAATAGCAGTAACATTCTGGCGATACATAATTTCTTTAGTAAAACATGCTCTACAACACACTGTTCATTTTCTTTAATTTTATGATGTATAAAAGAAATTTGAATAAGAGAAATGTTGGTTGTATCTTAACGAATGTGACGATTTTCCTATAGTTGGTAAGGAGAGGGTTAAGGTAGCAAACGATTCCATTGGTGGTAATATTGAATACAACTCACCGTTCCCTTTCATTCTGATGGTCGTCGCCTGATTTTTGACGTATTTTTGGAGCCGTGTCAACCAAGCGATGAGTTAACAAATGCGACAATCAGCTGGCCTTCCCCTTTGGGAGCAATTGT
Organism: Berghia stephanieae; assembly: GCF_034508935.2. Classification (NCBI taxonomy): domain Eukaryota; kingdom Metazoa; phylum Mollusca; class Gastropoda; order Nudibranchia; family Aeolidiidae; genus Berghia; species Berghia stephanieae. The sequence continues at coordinate 12,862,481 of NC_088368.1, read as the reverse complement.
ATTCAATAGTCTGATGTCACGTGGACCAGCAACGGCGGTCATCGTGGTTCTAAACAAAGAGAATCGGTACTTTTTGTTTTTCATGCTGGCTAGAACTTTTCATATGTCTGGTCGGATTACATTTAAGAGTGAACGAGTCGGTCTTAGGAATTGATTCCCACGTCACAAGAAGAACTTGTGGCTAACTGCTTTTTTGAACGTTTTAATGATAATTGAGATTTCCCAACGATAGGATAGTTTAGTTATTTTTGGAAACGTTCCCAATATTTCGAAGTAAAAGCTGTACCTTAGACATTTTAATCCTATTTTGTTTTCAGATGACCCTTTCCAGCGGCGTGGCGTATTGACGGCATATGGTGGTGCCATGATTAGAAAAAAGAATTCTAATACAGTGAACACGGTTAAGAGGAGAGAGCACGACATATTAAAAACTCTCTTTTATGGAAGGGTGGGGGAGGGTCGATGGTTTCTACGAGTGGACAAAACTTACAAAAACAAATAATTCATGAAAACAACAAGCCACAACACTGAGATACAAGTCCCGTATGAAAAGGTCTTTGTAATTATTCTTTGTCCACCATTTAAAGGATTGGATTTGGTAGATAATGCAATCAATATGTTATAAATGTAAATCAAAAGAGAAAAAAAACCTATGACAGAAATTACTTACATTTAGTACTTGTAAAATAAATCTGCACTGCGATGTTTCATCTCTGCAAATCTTTTTATAATGTGTTTATTGAAATCTGGAATGGCATCTATTTCAGCTTTGTGAATTGACAGAATCATTAATGAATTTAACCGCTCCTGTTTCATTGAATTTCGCAACAAAAAAATTTCACTCTTTTAAGGGTGCTAAAACAACGTTCAGGAGGTTAAGAAATACGATGGAAGTGGTTAAGGTCACTATAGCCTATAGATGTCCATGATTTGTCAGTGTTTGTTGTATCTAGCCTGTAAAAAGTAGACAATAAAAACAAGACTAAACTAACTGTGAGCCATTCATGCCTGTCATACCATGTCACTGAAAAGAGCGTTTTCGAGATTTCCACACCTGTGTTAATTCAAAATCAGTTGGTTGGTGAGGAACTAGTCTTTTTATTTCTAATTTGTCATCTAGTGTCAATCTCCCAAACGGTCGGTGAAGTAAAGAGTCAACTTGATTCATTGCAATTCATTGTTTAAGAAAACAAAACTTCAAAGTATATCTCAAATAATGGAAATCAGTGGAATACGATTAATGATTGCACAAATAAAAGGTAGATTCAGATCTTAAAGCATCACAAAGAAAAAATCACTCCACTTAAGTACTTAAAAATCTAAAAACACACCAAAAGTATAACTGTTGACAGTCCTCGCTTTCTTTCTCTGACTGACACAAATACACACGCACAAAAACACACACACACACACACACACACACACAAATAAACACTCATACACACGTAACCATCAACTCGGCACTACAAGCAAAAAAAATGTTGGTAAATTCGTCCACAGTGCTTCGTTGCAAAGAATTACTTTATTCAATAATCGTGAAAAAGAGGTGGGGGTTTGATATGTCATATTTTAAAGTTTTATGATGTTTTTCTTTGCTGCTTACAAATAAACTTGACAATGATCAGTGTTTTTGACAGTTAATGTAATATTTTGGATGGCCGAAGTTACCCTACATTGGCAATTGCCTAAAATAAACGTTTTTGAACTTTGAACCTAATTTGGCGCATCCCCCCAGTCCAACGGTGGAGCTCTCAGATCCTGGCACAAGTCGAGGGGTTTTCCGCTATTTGAAGATAGTATAATTCAACCTAGTTTCTCGCTCAATCAGCTGTCGCGATACTAATGGATATAGCATTAATTGGAGCTCGGATTGCTTTGCACCACGGTGTTTGATTTAGTCACTACTTCGCGGAGTGATGTCACCAACACACGAGTCGGCGCAGTGCGTGACTCGGAATCTTGAATAGAGTGGAGACTAAAAAGGCAGTATGTTGTTGGCGAGTTGGCGAAAGACAGTGGAGTTAAAATCTCTGTTTTATTTTTAATTAAATTATGCTGTTAATGATTTTTTAAAAGATTGGTGCGGTGCCTGGCACCATTCGATCCAATGGCCCACGCCACTGTAACCCTTTCACAATGTAAATACAATGAATTAAACAGCAAAATGCAGAAAATTGTTCACTCTTTTACATCATATCAATGGCCTAATGTCCTTGCAACGTGACATGTGAACCATTTCTTTTATGAGCTTCGCATATCTATGTGTGTCCATGAACAACAAATGTCATTAAACTGCCTAATATGTTCTCAACTATATTTTCACCTAGGTGGGTGGAGGTGAAACCTTCCGAGAGATGCGCGGACCTCACTCTGATGCTTCAACTGATCCGTTTCCCTCTCATGACGTTCAAAGACATGGACAGACTTCTCGAGATGCCATTCTTAAACGAGAACTCTTTGGCCAAGGCGCTGATTGAGGAGTCGAAAACTTACAGGTTGGTGGAAACTCGGGGAGAGTTGTAGCACCACGGTGTGAATTTTATGTAAATATATAATCAATTGGGAATGGATAGTGCACGTTTGTGATTGAATCAATTTTGCCCAGTCTTTAAAAAGTCTGAGAATAACTATGTTTTGAGATATTTCAAAATGCAACAAATTCTCTAAAAAGGACGTGTAGCCAACACTCTTATATTTCAGGCGCTTTGATTTTATTTTTTGAAAATGAAAGAAAACAAACCAACAACACAAACATATTATATGAGGAAGTACCATTTTAATCATGCGTCATAATGTTTGTAAATTTTAAAAAATGTTTTACATGTCGATATTATTATGATATTATATATGTCTAAAACCAATAGTTCTGGCATTTTCTAATGATATTTTGCAAACTGCCTTGAGCTCATATTGCATGAGATATTAGTGCTAAATAAATGTACACTTCTATTATCAGAATCCAATTTTAGCTTATCTTATATAAAATTCATATCGAATTAAATGCTATAATTGAAAAGAGAGAATTTTGTTTCAGGAACTTCAAAGCTTTTAAATTACCCTATTCTTGTCATTATGATTTCAATCTCAATTTACCTGATTTGGTTAATTCCGACAAAATAACCAGATTAAAGCAGAAGGCAACATTTAAAGAGGATCGCTAACCTCGATTATTTTAGGAATCGATACACAACGAATTCTTTGATTCGGCATTTTGATACTGACACCCTTTATTGTTACGTATATCATTGTCAAGGCAACAGGACTGAAAAAGTGTATAATAAAAAGTGCAAAACAAACAGAAAGGAAAATACAAGAGATAAAAAAACAAAAAACAATTGCCTCGCCAGTCAAGTCAGACTGACTTTTTGAGATATTTTTTCTAGTATTTTTTTCTGCTTTGTCTGGTACAGTTTCACAGACATCTTTTCAGATCTATAGATAGTATGCAGATGACGTCACTCAGGCCTTTGTTATTGTTTTTGCCATCCGCGTTTGTGAGTTGTTCTCACTAAACTGTATTAACCAGACTATAAAAGTTCATGGTTACACAGAGTTTGTGTGTTGGTCCGTTATACTTCCGGATGGCAATGCTGTGAACTCCTTGGCCAAGCGCATTCTATCTATATCTTACATCAGTGCCTGCTTCTAGTAAAATGCTCACTAACTTGATTTGTTCTTACGATACCACGTGTGGAAGGGATGAATTCATTTTTCAAATTTACATTTAGTTGTAGTTTGTTTTTTTTAACCTAATTTGTGGCTGGTTGCCTCGATCCGATATTAGCTTGGAGTGAATCAAATGACTAAAAGTGAAGATAAAAGTTGGATAATCAAAGAAACAAAATGTTACATTTTAATTCCTAATGATTTCTATTCATTCTTTTTAAAACCCAGAAAAATGTTTTCACAAATGTCGTATTTCTGACAATAAATTACATTTTCATTTTCGATTACGTCCCGACCCTACCCTTCTTCTGCTTCTTCTTCCTCCATCTCTTCATATTCTTCTTCTTCTTCTTCTTCTTCTTCTTCTTCTTCTTCTTCTTCTTCTCCTTCTTCTTCTTCTTCTTCTTCTTCTTCTTCTATAACTACAATTCTGCAGATTCCACAGATCAGAGTATTTTTCTTTCACTGAGAGGTGTGAGTCTATTTCAACCTCTCAATGTCGATGGTATGAACGAGCACAAGTGGGCATCCACTCTTGAATGGGTACACGTAGACTTCGATGGCTTCCTCTTATTTTGTTGAATAAAGCAGAGGGGTAATTCCACTCGGTCGTTTTGGCCTTTGCAAAATGATACCGTCTTACGACGATGCGTCATAAATTTACATTTATTTCCTGTTATTTTTAACCTAATATTTTTCTGTCTCCAAAAATTCTGAAATTCCTGCACAGCGTCAACGACTTCCCTGATAGAATGTCTTGGCCGAGACAGAATTGCATCTCCCGCTGTCATTTCTCATCACGTGACTTCATCCTATGGACGGCGGACCGCGACAAGGGCCTTCACCTTTACTCCATCATCGACGGCCATCACTACAAGATTACCACCTTCAACGAGGCTACCATGGATAAGATGGGCTTCACCTTCGACAGCACGTCTACTGTCTGTTGTTATGGACATCGTCTCTTCTTCACAGGTGAAGGAAAGAAGAATAAATCTGAGATGATCTAAGGGAAATGGTGAACATCTCCCTAGAAGTATTTCTGAGATGTGGCTAATAAAAGGTCTTCTTCTTCTTCTTCTACTTCTTCTTCTTCTTCTTCTTCTTCTTCTTCTTCTTCTTCTTCTTCTTCTTCTTCTTCTTCTTCTTCTTCTTCTTCTTCTTCTTGTGGAAACACACAATATTGTCGAGGATCACTCCACAGTTTGTAGGGTTTTACATTGTAAACTTGTTAAAACTCTGAACATAATACCTATAAAAAGTACATAGATTAAATATTTTTGGGACTTTCCGTTGGAAATTGTGATTCCTATATACTTTCACAAAATATAAATTATATAAAGCATGATCTGCTTTTTAGATATTCTAAAGTATTTTTCACCGAGTGCATTGATTACAAGTTGAAACGAGAAACAACTATTCCGCAATCAAGCCATTTTTCTCTCAACCAATTTTCTACAGATTTCTTTCTACTTCAAATGTCCATGCTCGGCTAATTTTAAAAGGTTTCTTCGTGAAATGAACGGCAAAATTTTGAAAATTATTAAGCATAAATCTGATCGTATTTTGACTTTTATACATTCTGATCACATGACATATGAAAAGTTCTAGACAGCGTGAAGAATAAAAAGTACCGATTTTCTTTGTTTAGAACCAATATGGTCGCCGTTGCTGGGCGACGTGGCTTCAGACTATTGAATCCAATTGGGGCATTACAGGCATGACACACCGCTGTTGTTTGTTGATAGCCCCACCTGTACAGGTTGGCTACTGTTGTACCCTATTACAGGAGGACCATTGTTTTCTATTTAGGGTGTAAAAACCCGGGATAGGTATTGAAGTTGGGTCTTCTATTATGCCATTATTTGTTGGCTTCTTTACTTCCCATTCCTTATCCCAGTGCGACTTGATGTCGGAGGAGTAATTTTTAGATTTATAGAGCCTTATGGCTCTGAAGGACCACTCTGTCTTTATCTCTTTTCTTATAATATTTCTTTAGGTGGTGAATTCAAGACGGACCTGGCCTGGAGCATCGATACGGGCACCGGGGAGGTGTCGGTCCACTCTAAGATGCCTCGTGGTAGAAAGGCCCACAGTATGGTGGTATCCAGGGGTTGTGTCTATTGTTTAGGCGGACAGGACAAGCGGGGTTATACAGGTTCGTGCTTTGTAATTTATGTGCAGGTATGAGTTACCTGTCACTACATCTATTAAAAAACTTGAGCTTTTATCTAGAGAAAAACCTACTAAACGTGCTTAAATCGCTTTACATGGACCCATAGCCAACAGCAACACTTTTCATGTAGGGTGATAAATGACGCCTGAAAGGCGATACTGCATTACACATTTTTCCGACAGAGATAACGCTGTTAATGGATAGGTATCCGTTTTAAAGCCTGAGTACGATGAGAGAATGTGAGTAAAAAGCCTTTTCCAAAGACTCAGCAAGCACCGCTCAGAGCGGGGCTCTAACCCAGACCCTTCTGATTAGAAGCTAAGTGTCGTACCCCAAGACCACACAGCCGCACAATCTCTTACAACCCTTGGTTCCTTGTGATTCTCAAGGCTGGATGTCAAAACGGGATTAGGATGGGATTGTTCAGAAGAGAGGAAGAATTCTCTGCGCTATTAGGGTATAAAATTAATATGTATTATGCCCTAACGTTCACTGACTTGACACTTTATCCATTCCACAGTTCTAGACTCCGTAGACGCTTACATCATCAGCAAGGACTTGTGGGTGAAAGTAGGTCACATGGCCGTGGCCGCCTACAACATGACTGCCGTGGTCAGCGGTGGCGCCATCTACATGATTGGAGGGGTGGACCACTCCGGCCAGCCTCTGAGACTCGTCCAGTGTTTCGCCGTACTCCGATCCAGTCTTTATTCGGCATTCAAGATTGAAATTTCCAACATGCCGCCGAGTCTTCTGAGTCCCCGAGCAGTGACTTCCGGTTTGGATGGATCCATCTATGTCGTCTGTGGACACGGAGAGGTCAGTGTTATAAAATAAAAATATGTGCCCCGCGACCTCAGCCCGGTATCTATCTATCTATCTATCTATCTATCTATTTCTAGTCAACTAAAAGACATGGCAAACAATCTGTAATTCTATGGATACCTTTAGTATATGCAAAACAGAGGAACATAAGTCAGTTCCACAGTTAGTGATTATTCATCATAATATTGTTACACAATGATAAAGGAATGGGCTTGATCTATATTAACTTTTCATGTGTTCGAGGTCATTGGTCACATTGCAAAATGTGCTCAAAGTGACCCACTTAGTGAAAAGTGTTCACAGCTTTTTAAATATCTAACATCACGATTGGTCATTTTATTCAGCTTGACACATGGGTGTGTATACAACGTTCATAAACAAAGCGGCGTGTTTACATTTGTTAAGAAATATCCAATCGTTGGACAGCAACAAATCATGTGATTGATGAACTGGTTGGACGAAAACATGAATATAGATCGCTCCCATTGCATCGCAACACCTGGTGACGCTATGTATTTTTTCAATCATCTGTTTAATTTGTAAGTGATTCTCAGGATCTATGGGTTGTTTGCTTTAGTGAAAGGTTCGTATTCAAGGTGGCTTCGGGTCGTTTGTTGACGATTATCGATCAATATCAGAGGCAAAAATATACTTAATTAAAAAATTTCGAGTCTTTTATAAAACAATTGAAATTTGTATTCAACTATTTTTTAAAAATACACAATAATTGACGTAATGTTCAATAATATATGCATTGTATGTTGATTGATTAACCCGAAACTCATACTGTATGGTTATAGTTATTTTAAAAGGCATCAATGTTAATAGATTGACAGGCATAGCAAACAAGAGGCCACGGAGGAACCATCAATTGGAACAATCAATTTTGAAGAAACTGGGCCAGTCGTGCATTCTTTTTCTTGTCCTTGTTGACAAAACCAACGTCACAATCGAGTGAAGCTGATGTATGGAAAGCCATTAGTCCCATCAAAATAGGATGTCTTAGAGATTTTGAAATCGCTGTATGTCTTTTAAGTGAAAGAAATAAGCTTGCCTCTATTAAAATTCTTAACCAGGAGATAAAACTGCTGACATTAACTAAAAGTGCAAAGTTAAAACATTTACCATACACACTAAACTAGGACATATCTAGTTTGACGTCATTTTTTGTAGGTTTTTGCACCGTCTAGTGAGTTGTCGTTAGTACAGCCCAAGGGAACAAGTGATTCCATTAGTTGACCTATTGAATACAACTCACGATTTGTTTTCTTTTGACGTCATTTTTTGGTCAGTGACAGGCGATAAGTTTAGGATAGCGACGGTTTTAGTTTTAGCAAAGAGCCTGTAGGTAACGATTATGTTATGTTACCAAGAGCTCTCAGTTCCCGCTTTTGGTGAAGCCACGCATCTTCCGTCTTCTACTCGTATTTTCTTCATTGTATCAGTAAGCCTAGCGCGCTTGATACACGCGGAGCACACCCACCTCGCTCTCTCGCCTGGCACGCGACAATAGCATTGCGGTTAAGAGAAGTGAGAGCTCTTGATAACTACGTTACCCTACACACTCTTTGGTTTTAGTGTCAGGCTATAGATAGTATGCGCCTGCCAAAGAAGCTCACAACATTGCCATCCGGAAGTATAACGGACCAACACACAAAACTGTGTGTAACCATGAACGTTTATAGTCAGATTAATACAGTTTAGTGAGAATTGCTCATAAACGCGGATGGCAAAAAACAATAACAAAGATCTAAGTGACGTCAACTTCATTCTCTCTATAAGTTAACGATGGCGACGCTCAGGCCCGTTAAGACAAGATAGCTGGTTCTTTACATACAATTGATACTATGCGTTTAGAGAAAAGACTCATAACATCCGCCATCCGGATGTAACGTACCAACACACAAAGCTATGTGTAAGCTTGAACTTTTATAGTCTGGTTAACATAATTTAGTGAGGACTATTTTTTTAAATGGCTGGCTAAGAGCAAAGAGCTGAGTTACGTCAATTTCGTTCCCTCTCTACCTATAGATAGTATGCACTTATCTAAGAAGTTCACAACATTGACATCCGGAAGTATAACTGGCCAACACACACAACTGTGTGTAACCATGGTCTTTTATAGTCTGGTTAATACAGTTTAGTGAGAATTACTCATAAACGCGGATGGCAAAAACAATAACAAAGACCTGAGTGACGTCAACTTCCAACTGTCTATAATATTATACTTTTCTAGGACAGTCTGAAGGAGGGTCGTTATTTTCCCATCCTCTACAAGGTTTTTGGAGGAACCATTTTGACATCACTCAGCTCTTTGTTATTATTTTTAGCCAGCCATTTTCTGGAGTAGCTCTCACTAAATTGTATCGCTCAGACCAGAGGTAGAAAGAAGATGACGTCATTCAGGTCTTTGTTATTGTTTTTTTTTTTTTTTTTTTTTTTTTTTTTTTTTGTTTTTTTTTGGCCATTCACGTTTATCAGTACTTCTCACTAAACGGTATTAACCAGACTATAGATAGAATGCGCTTGGCCAAGGAGTTCACAACATTGCCATCCGGAAGTATAACGGACCAACACACAAACTCTGTGTAACCATGAACTTTTATAGTCTGGTTAATACAGTTTAGTGAGAACAACTCACAAACGCAGATGGCAAAAACAATAACAAAGGCCTGAGTGACGTCATCTGTATACTATCTATAGATAGTATAGATAGTATGCACTTGGCTAAGAAACTCATAACATTGCCATCCGGAAGTATAACGGACCAACACACAAAACTGTGTGTAACCAAGAACGTTTATAGTCTGGTTTTTACTGATTAGTCAGAAGTACTCATAAACGCGGATGGCAAAAAACAATAACAAAGACATGAGTGACGTCAACTGCATACTATCTATAGGGGGCGAAGTGGCCGAATGGTGAAGGCATTGCACTGTGATCCGGATGACCCAGGTTCGAGCCCCGCTTCAGGCACTTTCGTTTTTGTCCTTGAGCAAGATTATTAACCCCCAATTTGCTCACTTGGACAATATGGGTGATTCCTGTTGACATCAAACATCTTGTTTGATGAGTTATCTATATTCCTTCGTGCCAAGGCGACGATATCGTGGCGCAAAGGCATTAAAAAAAAAGATAGTATGCGATTGGCTAAGAAGCTCACAACATTGCCATCCGGCGGGATAACGGACCAACACACAAAACTAGGTGTAACCTTGAACTTTTGTAGTCTGGTTAATACAGTTTAGTGAGAATTACTCATAGACGAGGATGACAAAAAAAAAGAAAAAAGAAAAAGAAAAACCAAACCAATAACACCTGAATGACGTCAACTCCGAACTATCTATAAAAGTTTATGGTTGCACATTGTGATGTATGTTGGCCCATTATACTTCCGGATGGCTTCTTCGCCAAGCGCATACTATCCAGACTATTGACGCTGTGCGCCTTACCAAAAAGTTCACAACATTCGCCCGCCGGATACAACGACCGACTCAGAAAGCTGTGTGTAACCTTCAACGTTTATATTATAGTCTGGTTAATATAATTTAGTGAGAATACGATTCAATAGTCTGATGTCACGCCGCCTGGCAACGGTGGCCAACTTGCTTCTAAACAAAGAAAATTGAAAAAAAACTTGAAACTTGAGCTTTTATATAGCGCAATATCCACTAAACGTGCTCAAAACGCTTTACAAGGGGTCCCTGGCCAACAGCAACACATAACATGTAGGACGAGACATGACGCCTGTCAGGCGATATTACAAATTTTTGGGACAGAGACAACGCTGTTAACGGCCAGGTACTCATTTTACACCTGAGTTCGGTGAGAGAATGTGAGTAAAGAGCCTTCTCCAAGGACTCAACTATGCGCCGAGCGAGGCTCGAACCCAGGACCTTCCGATCCGAAAGCGAGTGTCATACCACTAGACCACATAGCCGCAAAGAAAATCATTACTTTTTATTTTTCATGCTGGCTAGAACTTTTCATATGTCTTGTGATCAGAATGTGTAAAAGTCTAAATATGATCAAATGTATGTGTTTTTTTTCCTTCTGGATACGCTTTATACTCACCGGAGAAATATTTCATACGGGCGTCCGCCATTGTTCCGATAGATTAGAGCCAGTGTTACTAAGTTACCATGCGTCATTAGGAAGGAAGTGACGTTACGACTGTTGAAGAGTATTACTCATAAAAGTGGATGACAAAAAACAATAACAAAGACCTGAGTGACGTCATCTTCGTTCTATCAAATTGTCTGGTAGAATTCAGTGAGAATTACACATAAAATGGCTGGGTAAAAACAATTACAAAGAGCTGAGTGACGTAAACTTCGTACCCTCTATAAATGTCTAAGATTACCCATAGTTTTGTGACAATGGGTCACACATTGTAAATCAAACAGTTGGCAATGACAAAAGTTGCATTGTCCGTGTATCTTGTTAAGCTCATTTCGTGATTTCCAATCATGTAGGCAGTTTCATGATAAACAACCAAAAAATAAAGGAAGCCTTGTCCACCACACATCTTTTCTGGATAGAAAACAGTTAGAAAAAATGCTCACCTGGTCCCTCGCCAGGTTAATCATTCTAACACACAAAACTACGACAGGCAGGCAATTAATTACTACGAAGTTGACGTCTTCGGGTCTTTGTTATTGTTTTTTTTTTTTTTTGCCATCCGTGTTCATGAGTAATTGGATTCAATAGTCTGATGTGACATCGCCCAGCAACGGCGGCCATCGTGGTTCTAAACAAAGAAAATCGGTACCTTTTATTCTGCATGCTGGCTAGAACTTTTCATATGTCTTGTGATCAGAATGTTTAAAAGTCAAACATGATCAGATTTATGTTGGTTTTTTTTCCTCTTCATATGCTTTTATGCTAGGCGGAGAAATATTTCATAAGGGCGTCCGCCATTGTTCCGATAGTTTAGAGCCAGTTACCATGCGTCATTATGAGGGCAGTGACGTTACGACTGTTGAAGCGTATTCTTTTTGTTTGTTTTTAAGGCTTTTACGGCGCTTACAACCTATTTAGGTTAGATCAGAACCAGTAAAAAGGAAGAAAATGGGATAGTAAAAAGTTCTAGAATTACAATTAAAGCACCCAAGAGAAAGTAAGACATAGGGGAACTGGGAACAAATAGGGATCAGATGTAGATTCCAAGAGCATACCACCAATGTATTTAGTTTGAGATATCACCTATGTCTCATCCGGGCACAAGTACAAAATCCAACAAAGAGGAATACACTCAAATTCTTACATTATACACAAGGTTACACATAGTTTTGTGTGTTGGTCCATTATATTTTTGGATGGCGATATTGTGAGCTTCTTAGCCAAGCGCATAATATCTATAGATAGTTCGAAGATGACGTCACTCAGGTCTTTGTTATTGTTTTTTGCCATCCGCGTTTATGAGTAATGCTCACTGAACTGTATTAACCTGACTATAAACGTTCATGGATACACACAGTTTTGTGTGTTGGTCCGTTATACTTCCGGATGGCAATGTTATGAGCTTCTTAGCCAAGCGCATACTATCTATACTACACAAACTGTGTGTATCCATGAACGTTTATAGTCAGGTTAATACAGTTCAGTGAGCATTACTCATAAAGGCGGATGGCAAAAAACAATAACAAAGACCTGAGTGACGTCATCTTCGAACAATCTATAAGCAATGACATGAATGAAATCTACCTTTGTGTGATCATTGTTATTGTTTTTTATATAAACAAATGAGTGACTAGTTATCGACCATATTAGAAACGGTTAAGTTTACACATAGTTTTATGTGTTGGTCCTGTTGATCAAGCAATAGAACAGCTTGGGTACTTTTCTTAGACACAAACCATCGAAAGTAAAACCTGTGTAGTTCGCTAAGTTTACCAATCACTGCCATTGTTTACATTGCAACTACTGTCCGAGAGGCGGAGTTATCAAGGTGTTTATTGGTTTGGGATGTAATCTTATCATAGAAAGGACAATCCACTGTCTTTGATCTCAATGTCTGGTACTCGACGATGCCATTGTTGTCCTAGTCATGTCAAGAAATGTCATTCTGGATGGATGAAAATTGACATCACTCAGCTCTTTGATATTGTTTTTATCCAGCCATTTTTATGAATAGTTCAAAATGTGAGCGATCTATATTGATGTTTTCGTCCAAGCAAGTCATCAATCACCTGATTTGTTGCTGTCCAACGATTGGATATTTCCTCAGAAATATAAACATGCTGCTTTGTTAATGAAAGTTGTAAACATACACATCTGTCAAACTGCACAAAATGACCAATCGTGATGTTAGATATTTCAAAAACTGTGAGCACTTTTCACTATGTGGGTCACTTTGAGCACATATTCCAATGTGATCAATGACCTCGAGCACATGGAATGGTAATATAGATCATGCCTATTGTATCAATCAAAACATAATTTTTTCAGGTTACACATCTGTGATTTCAAAGATATTTTCGATAAGTCTCCAGATTAAGACAAGATAATGCTGGTTTAAATCTATCGATATATGAATTGTATGGTTCTGTGGTTACGGTGTCTCGCTTTGTCACAAAAGTCAAGCAATGTTAAGTGTAGTCAGTGTCCGGATGAGTGACAGTGATCTTGGAAAATTCTGGTCCCGACGGTGTGACCATTTACTTAGACACAACACGCATTACCCCACAAGACTAGGGTGTGAATGAGTCACTGGTTATAAGCAGTGACGGATATTGTAAGAGTTTTAATATAAAAAGGGCGTCTAACATGTGACCTCTACCGTTTTAGATGGAAATACGATCCCATGTGGCTTGCTTTTAGAATTAAGGAAACATTCCAAATCGCAATGAGCATGGTAAATCTATGGGAATGCTCTTTTTTATAAAAATTCATATTTTAGAAAATAAGTAAATGGTTCTGCCCAAAGTGGGAAATATATTATTGGCCAATTTACGACTGTTGCTTGAAGGGATAACTCGCTAATCAACGAAACGCATTGTCTATCATCGTCGCTCTATGACGTCAATCAAATTTACTGGGATAATAATTTGTAATGCAAAATAGACACGGCGTTGAAATAATCTCACAGCAACCCCGCTGTTCTCTGAATAAACGTTTTTCTTGTCATTTCAATAAGCCTCGGTATCAGTTTGTGTTTGGACCGACGTACATTTAGTTGCAGGTCTTATAACCCAATTAACCAGTAGATTTTTGACCAATCAAAACATGAAATTTGTGACACACCCTCACACATGCTCGGACAAACATAGTTGGCTGTTTATAAACAGTAACGTGAATGAAATCGACCTCTCTCTGATCATTGTTATTGCTTTTATACCGTCAAATGGCTGACTAGTTATCACACATTGTTCTCCATCAGATTATAAACGTTTATATTTATACATAGTTTTCTGTATGAGTTCTATTGATCAAGCGGGAGAACAGTGGATATTTTATTTAGACACATTACATCGATAACAAAGCCTATGTAGTATGCTGTGTCTACCAATCACGACCATTGTTTACATTATGACGATTGTCCGAGAGGCGTGGTTATCTACCTGCTAATTCCTTATGGACTCATTGTTGTAATGGAAATCACAAAAAATGACGCAATGCATTGTCCATTCCAACAATGTTAAAATAGCCCTGATTATATTTACACGCGGTTCGGACCTTAGTCTTCTTTGGTACTTGCCTCCCACGCAAAACAATCAGTTCTCACTAAATAGATGTTTGAAACGTTTTAGGCTGAATGCCTTCAATTTCCTCTCATGGAGCGGGACTACTACGATAGTCCTAGACTAAATCCGTTGTCTCAGACTAAAAGGCGTTGTAAGATATTCATGAAGCCGGACTACGCGAAGTCTTAGACTAAACGAGGGACTAAACGGGTGAAATTTACACCCGCGATTTAGCAGGTGTAAATATCGTAGTCTGAGACTAAATTTCAAAATCATAATATGTCCTCTACGCTGAGGGAAGTAATTGTACAGCGATTAGAACAAGAATACCCGACAGTTTTTGATTTTATATTTATCTATTTATTTATTTATTTATTTATTTATTTATTTATTTATTTATTTATTTATTTATTTATTTATTTATTTTTTGGTTTTGTTTATTTTATTTTCTTTCCTTTTCTCGAAGATTCGACAATCGCACATACACTCATCATCTTGCCCATTCAAACACTACTCTGCGCCTCCCCTCCCCTTCAAAACTCCCTCCTCCTCCCCTCCCCCCCACCTACCTACCTCCTCTCTACTACTACACTATCTACTACTACTACTACTCTACTCTACTACCTACTCACTCTCTACTACTACTACTACTACTACTACTACTACACTACTACTACTACTACTTACTACTACTATATACTACTACTACTACTACTACTTACTACTACTACTACTACTACTACTACTACTACTACTACTACTACTACTACTACTATACTACTACTACTACTACTACTACTACTACTACTACTACTTACTACTATACTACCTACTACTACTACTGCTACTTACTACTACTACTACTTCTACAACAACTATACACACTACACTACTACTACTACTACTACTACTACTACTACTACTACTATACTACTACTACTACTACTTACTACTACTACTACTACTACTACTACTACTACTTACTACTACTACTACTACTCTACTACTATACTACTACTACTACTACTACTACTACTACTACTACTACTACTACTGATTCTACTACTACTTTCACTATATCATTACTCCTACTACTACTACAACTACTACTACACTACTACTACTTCTCTACTACTTCACTATTACTACTACTACTACTACTACTACTACTACTACTACTACTGCTCTCTCTACTACTACTAGTTCCTACTACTACTACTACCTACTACTACTACTACTACTACTACTACTACTACTACTACTACTACTACTACTAACTACTTACTACTACTACTACTACTACTACTACTACTACTACTACTACTACTACTACTACTACTACTATACTACTACTAATACTACTATTACAACAACTACTACTACTACTACTACTACTACTACTACTACTACTACTACTACATTTCTTTTATGTCTTTTATCGTCCATTATTTTCTAGACATTTCACGTCTCTCACTGGCCTTATCATTTTTATCACACCGCGCTAACGATTCGTTCACACTCCAACCATCGTTGAGTACAGACGATGCAATTTATACTGCATTTCATCTTATTTGTTTTCAACGTTTATTTGTTTATTGTTGTGCCGACGAAGGGTTTGTACCCGAAACGCCCATTGTCTGTATTGTTTCCACCGATTCCTCTCCATCATCACTCTTTCGTTAGTATTTTCGCGACCCCATGCTTCAGGCAGCGCCCACCGCTATCTACTTAGAACAATGCTACACAGTGGATAAGAATCATTTAAGTGCCATCGTTATTTATATTTACTAAAAACATTACATACACACACACATTCTCAAACAATTTTTACACCCCTAAACTTGGCTCACACTATTTTTATTTGTGGGGAAAAAACAACAACAAAACAAAAACAAACAAAAAAACGATCAAAACAAACACGAAGAAGAAATAGATATGATTTCTGTGCCACTTCGTATGACGCATGCGCAGCTGGAAAAGTAACACATTTCTATGACGTATTGTGGTACGTTTCCGAGGAATCCCCAGTTAAAAATAGATTGACCTCTGTAGTCTGAGACTTCGCAAGCGTAATCAGAGACTTGATAGTCAGGGACGAAGTCTGACTCCATGAATAGCTTACTTTCCGTAGTCTCTGACTTCCCAAAGTCTTAGACTACAAAGTACCCCCCCAGGGGTCTGATTCATGGAGCGGGACTATGGTAGTCTCAGACTATAGCAAAGTCTGAGACTTTGTAGTCTAAGACTTTGGGAAGTCTGGGGGGTCTGATTCATGGAGCGGGACTATGGTAGTCTCAGACTATAGCAAAGTCTGAGACTTTGTAGTCTAAGACTTTGGGAAGTGAATAATTAGTGTGTCATAGACGCTACACATTCCTGTAATTTACTCACAACAAACACATGAAACAAACCAGCAAACAAAACTCCGTGTAACCTAAAACGTTTATATTACTATTCAAACATTTATTTAGTGAGAACTGATCATCAAAAAAGGTGTTCTAATAACAATAACAAAGAACAAACTCCGTGTGTTATTTCACCTCATTGGTTGGAAATTGAAATGAATTGTAATTCTGAGATAAAAACGTTCGCGTTCGATTTCTTTACGTTTGGCAACTAAAATGAGTGAGTTCCACTCACTTTGCCATGATAAAACAAGATATCAACTGAGAGGGAAGGTCAAATGGGGGGGGGGGGGTGGCAAGACGGACCGGAGAAGAATTTGAATGCCTTAGGTTACACGCAGTTTTATTTGTTGTAATATTTCAGGTGTTTGTTGTGAGTAAATTACATAAATGTATAGATAGAATGCGCTTGGTTAATACAGCTTAGTGAGAACAACTCACAAACGCGGATGGCAAAAACAATAACAAAGGCCTGAGTGACGTCATCTGCATACTATCCATAGATAGAATGAAGTTGACGTAAACTCGTGGCTTTGTTATTGTTTTTTTTTTTGTTTTTGTTTTTTTGCCATCCGCGTATATGAGTAATTCTCACTAAACTGTGTTAACCAGATAAACGTTTAAGGTTACACATAGTTTTGTGTGTTGGTCCGTTATACTTCCGGGTGGCAATGTTATGCTCTTCTTAGCCAAGTGCATACTATCTATAGCGTCTTTGACCGTAGTTATCGTTATGTTATAGCCTGACACTGAAATCCAAAAGGACTGGCAGTTTGACGTCATTGTTTGGTTTGTGCACCGTCTAGTGAGTTGTCGTTAGTAGATCTCATGGAAACAAGTTATTTCATTGGTTAAACTATTGAATACAACTCACGATTTGTTTTCTTTTGGAGCAAAAGACTGGCATTTTGACGTGATTTTTTGGTCAGTGGCAGGCGATAACTTTACGAAGGCCACGCTTTGACACACTTGTTATTCACGAACAGGAGACGAAAACGAATGCACTCAGTTTACAGCCTAAGATTCCCCATATAGATAGAATGCGCTTGGCCAAGGAGTTCACTACATTGCCATCCGGAAGTATAACGGACCAACACACAAACTCTGGGTAACCATGAACTTTTATAGTCTGATAAATACAGTTTAGTGAGAACAACTCACAAACGCGGATGGCAAAAACAATAACAAAGGCATGAGTGACGTCATCTGCATACTATCTATATCCAACCAAGTCATCAGTCACGTGATTTGTTGCTGATCAGCTTTTGGAGCTTTTGTGTAACAGCCAACAGTCAACTCGCTGTTTATTTATAAACCTTATTTTAAAAACCTACACAACGTTTAGAGTAAGAGAGGACTTTGCGTGACTTGACAACACGTACTGTCTGGTCAGAGAGGTCAAGTGAAAATCACTTTAAAAAAACAAAACAACAAAACAATATAGATAGAACGTAGATGACGTCATTCAGGCCTTTGTTATTGTTTTTTGCCATCCGCGTTTGTGAATAATGCTCACTGAACTGTATTAACCCGACTATAAACGTTCATTGATACACACAGTTTTGTGTGTTGGTCCGTTATACTTCCGGATGGCAATGTTATGAGCTTCTTAGCCAAGCGCATACTATCTATAGATAGAATGCGCTTGGCCAAGGAGTTCACAACATTGCCATCCGGAAGTATAACGGACCAACACACAAACTCTGTGTAACCATGAACTTTTATATTCTGGTTAATACAGTTTAGTGAGAACAACTCACAAACGCTGATGGCAAAAACAATAACAAAGGCCTGAGTGACGTCATCTGCATACTATCTATTAACGAGACAAGAAACGTTCATGGTTACACAGTTTGTGTGTTGGTCCGTTATACTTCCGGATGGCAAAGTTGTGAGCTTTTTAGCCAAGCCCATACTGTCTACATTGAACAGGTTGGGGGAGGAGTTAATGTGACTTGGCAACCCGTAACGTCTGGATAGAGGGGGCAAGTGCGGCTATGTGGTCCAATGGTATGACACTCGCTTTGGGATCGGAAGGTCCTGGGTTCGAGCCTCGCTCAACGCATAGTTGAGTCCTTGGAGAAGGCTCTTTACTCACATTGTCTTACCGGGTGTAAAAAGATTACCTGGCCGTTAACAGCGTTGTCTCTGTCCGCAAAGCATTAAACATCGCCTAACAGGCGCCATGTCCCGTCATAAATGTTAAATGTTGCTGTTGGCCAGGGACCCCTTGCAAAGCGCTTTGAGCACATTTAGCGGATATTGCCCTATATAAAAGCCCGTTTAAAAAAAAAATTTCAAGTAAAAATCTTTGTAAAAAAATAAATGGAAAAAACACGGATTCATAGAAGGAACGAAATTGATGTCACTCAGCTCTTTGTAAATGTTTTAGCCAGCCATTTTTTTTATGAGTAGTTCTCACCAAATTATATCAATCAAACTATAACCGTTCAAGGCTACACAGAGATTTGTGTGATGCTTCGTTACATCCGGCTGGCGGATGTGAGTTTTTGTGGGGTTTTTTTTTTTTTTGCTAAACGCACAGCATCAATAAACACGGGTTTTATTGTATCCAACTTTTTAGCCTAATTGGAGGTCGCATCACTGTGTGAGTGGATCACACCAATAACATTCATTATTCTACAACACAAATGTTTGATTGTGTCCGGTCTGTCAGATGGAACTGTAAATTAATGTTATAATCTCTATATAAAGGAGGAGAAGAAGAAGAAGAGAAAAAAAAAAGAAGAAGAAGAAGAAGAAGAAGAAGAAGAAGAAGAAGAAGAGGAAGAAGAGGAAGAAATCTCTTGTTCACTTCAATGCTTAGTTTACGGCGAATTCGATACACTCAAACATATTGATGCTATGCGTTTTGATAAAATACTTACAATATCCGCCAGCCAATTTGAAAAATAACACACTAAACTGTGCGTATTCTTTAACGTTGAAAGTCTGATTGCTATAAATTAGTGAGAACTAATCACCGACAGGACGGAGTGTCCAAAATTATAATAAAGAGCTGAGTGAAGTCAACTTTGTTCCATCTAAATGGTAATGCAGGGAGCCGATCGCTGTTTGTTTACACAATTTGGGGTGCACTCAAGTCGTGGAATTATCAAAAAATGATTTATCCGAAAAAGTATAATTTGTGCAACTCGAGCGGGCCATAGTAGAAGTTGTCTCGCCATGATTGGACCGTTCACAGAAAGATCCATTTGGAGGGTTAAGATAGTTTTAATACTGATATATAGGACTGTGAGGCAGTTAGTGGTACGCCTCTCCTCCTCCTTATCGTCCTTAACCATCTCCTCCTCCTCCCCTATCTACCTCTCTACCTACCACTACCTACCCTACTACTCTACTACCTACTCTCTACTACTATACTACACACTACTACTACTACACTACTACTACTACTACTACTACTACTACTACTACTACTACTACTACTACTACTACTACTACTACTACTACTACTACTACTACTACTACTACTAACACTACTACTACTACTACTACTACTACTACACTACTACTACTACTACTATACCCTACTACTACTACTACTACTACACTATACTACTACACTACTACTACTACTATACTACTATACTACTACCTACTACTACCTACTCTACTACTACTAACTATCTACTACTACTACTACCACTTACTCTATACTAACTACTACTACTAATACTACTACTATACTACTACTACTACTACTACTACTACACTACTACTACTACTACTACTACTACATACTAATACTACTACTAATAATACTACTACTACTACTACTACTACTACTAATAATAATAATAATAATAATAATAATAATAATAATAATAATAATAATAATAATAATAATAATAATAATAATACTCACACTACCACTACCACTACTGCTGCTACTTCTCTCATCTCAGCCTTTTTCCCCTCACGCTCGTCGGACACATTAATGAGATAATGGAAGAAAGATGTAAGTGACCAATAAAAAAACCCCAATAATTTTAGTTTTATTTCAGAGGGTATTTGATACTTTTACACTTGTTTTACTCTTTTAATAGCTAGACCCATCAAACTGTAAACTGTGGTAAATTCGTACACGCGATAACCTTGTTCATTTTAATGTTTTCCCGTTTCATTTGACTCATTTACAGCAAATAGTGTTCTTGCTAAAACCGTTCAATAATCCTATCCAGATGATGCTGTACGTTTATGCAAAATACTCACAATATCCGCCAACCAATTTAAACATACAAAACTGTGTGTAATCTTTTAACGTTTATAGATAGTATGCGCTTGGCTAAGAAGCTCACAACATTGCCACCCGGAAGTGAACGTCCAACACACAAAACTATGTGTAACCGTGAACGTGTATAGTCTGGTTAATGCCGTTTAGTGAGAGTTACTTATAAACGTGGATGGCAAAAAGCAATAACAAAGACTTGAATGACGTCAACTTCGTTCTATCTATAGTCGGATTGATATAATTTAATGAGAGCTAATCACTAACAGGCTGTCTAAAAATAATAACAAAGAGCTGAGTCAACTTCATTCCGTCTATAGATAGAACAAAATTGACGTCACTCAGGTATTTGTTATTGTTTTCTTGCCATCCATGTTTATGAGACATTCTCACTAAACTGTATTAACCCGACTATAAGCGTTCAAGGTTACACATAGTTTTGTGTCTTGGTCCGTTATATTTCCGGATGGCAATGTTATGAGCTTCTTAGCCAAGCGCGCGGCACCTCTCAGTTGGATCTTGTTTGGTCGCTTCTTTGAAAGTGAGAATCCATTTAATCGGCAAAGCCAGATAATCGAAATGTGACCCATTGGCCCAATTCGGTGTTATGTCGGGTGATGAACCAAAGGACGAAAATTGAATTTAAACTAACAACAATTAAGATATAAGGCATTTTACGTTTATACTGTGACCCAACCCCTCGACATGGTACATTAAGTCTGGATGAAACAAATGACGAAACGTGAAGTTAGTGTTAAACCTATCAGAGATTTGATATTTGTGACCAATCACCACCAAACAGAATCACGTCGGGGTGACTACTCTTCTTCTTCTTCCAGCTTATCCCTCATTTTGCAGGGTTACCATAACCAATGCCACAACTCTATGCATCTCGGTAAAGCGCATCATCTTCCTCCAGGCCCAGTTCTTTCATATCATCCTTTACCTTATCCCACCATCTAGTCTTTGGGCGTCCATTCTCCCTCTTTCCCATTATTTGTAAGTCCCACGTACTCCCTCTCTCGTCTCTTTACATGTCCGAACCATTTCAATCTGTCTTCTCTCATCTGTATTTATACAATCGGGGTGACGACTATGCTGAAAATTAAATTTATACCCAACCACATCAGACGGTTATAGTTTATAACAATATGTCTTATTGGGGAGAATGAAAACTGAATTTTTGACGCCAAAACCCAAAATTTCATATTTTAAAAATCAGTTTGGCACTAATTTGATTTTTTTTCCAATCTGTTTCATCCCGATATAATACTGTTTTGATACGATGGGTCACTTTTTACTTTTTATCTCTCTAAGAATTTCTATTCCTTCTTCTTGATACAACAAAAATCTCGACATAAGTCTCATATTTCTGGCTATAAATTCCTTTTTCACAATATAAACCGTTCCGACATAATACCGTTTTACGACGTTGGGTCACATTTTGGTTCCTTAAGAGTTTATATTCTTTCTTCTTCATTACATAAAGAGGGTTGATACAAGTCTGATATGCCTGGCCATTCATTCTATTTTCACCATTTGTGGCGATGCTGACGCCTGGGTTATTCCACAGTCTTCCCTTGGAATAGATCCAAGAGACAATTTTCCTCAATGGGATATAAAGGGAATTTTAATTATATTTTTAAAATTTAAACCATTCCGACACAACACATTTTTGAGACGATGGGTCACATATTATAAGACTTTGACTGCAGGGTATTTATCTAATAATAATAATGATAATAAATGTACATTTATATAGCGCTTTTACCGAAGCTTCGTAGCGTAGCGCTTCACATTGACCATCAATAAAAAACATTACATACTGCAGATTTGGACATACGAACAAAAGCTCACACGCATCCAATTACAGTCATACACACACACACACACACATACACACACACACACACACATCCATATACACACTGTACATAAATATATATTACTCACACACACACACACACACACACACACACACGGACTAAACTAAATCTAAACTCATTTTCTGTTTTGTTTTTTTAGGATGCCATCCGTTTGGATTTAGTTATTTCGTCAAGTGTCGAGCGAAAAATACAAGGATTCCACGAAAGTGAATATTATAAGCGATTCCCGATTAGAGAATTCTTCTATAGATAGAATGCGCTTGGCCAAGGAGTTCACAACATTGCCATCCGGAAGTAAAACGGACCAACACACAAACTCTGTGTAACCATGAACTTTTATAGTCCGGTTAATACAGTTTAGTGAGAACAACTCACAAACGCGGATGGCAAAAACAATAACAAAGGCCTGAGTGACGTCATCTGCATACTATCTATAGAACGAAGATAACGTCACTCAGGCTCTGTAGGTTACATATTATAGTGGTGAGGGGCTGCCTTAAGCCTGAGGTCGTAAAAATAGTAACGAAAAGCAGAAAATGGAGAAAGGCTTCGGATGGAACAGAACAAACAATGAACTTTTCAGTTGCAGACCACCCGTCGTCAGTAAAAGAATACACATTGGAAATGTATAAGATAAACATTTTTGTGAGAATTGTATCTTATGTACTCAGGGTGGTTGGAGTTGGAGGATGAATGAAACGTTATATTACATTATTTGTTTTCAACGTCCCCGTTTTTAATTGTTTTGCTGTCGAATGCTTTGAACCCGAAATGTCCATTGTTGGTACTGTTTCCATCCCAAACATTTTTTGTTTCATTTTCATCTTGTTGTTAGTATTCTTACATAATATTATAGTGTGCGCTTGGCGAAGAAGCTCACAACATTACCATTCGGAGATACAATGGACCAACACACAAATCTACGATGTAAGCTTAAACGTTTATAGTCTGGATAATACAGTTTAGTGAGAATTACTCATAAACGCGGAGGCAAAAAACAATAACAAAGGCCTGAGTGACGTCATCTGCATACTATCTATAGGAACCTACAAATTCATTTCTTTTTAACATTGTCAATCATTGTAGGTATACCGACTGGACGTGGAAAAGCGATGTCTCCATCACATCAACACGCTCAAGAGCCTCAACAAAAACCCACGATTTAGGTTTGGCCTGGCCCACGTTGGGGGTTGTCTCGTAGTCAACGGAGGTCATCAACTGGGCCACAACAAGCACGAGCCTGTGCGATCTGTTTGTATGGACATCGCCACCAAAGCGGAAGTAAAGGATTACTCCCCCTTACTACCGGCTGATATCATCAACACATGCTTCTACGCCAAGCTCAATTCTGGCATCTTGGGTTATTCTAAACTCTCTAATCCTGGACATTAAAAATAGAGAACGATGCAGGTATGGAATTAATCCCTTGTTTATAGGTATAGTATTTTTCAATTTTTCCTTAATTATATTCTTCTTCTTCTTCTTCTTCTTCTTCTTCTTCTTCTTCTTCTTCTTCTTCTTCTTCTTCTTCTTCTTCTTCTTCTTCTTCTTCTTCATCATCATCATCATCATCATCATCATCATCATCATCATCATCATCATCAACCTACTATATTCTTTATTATTATTATTATTATTATTATTATTATTATTTATTATTATTATTATTATTATTATTATTATTATTATTATTATTATTATATTATTATTGTTATTATTATTATTATTATTATTATTATTATTATTATTATTATTATTATTATTTATTATTATTATTGTTATTATTATTATTATTATTATTATTATTATTATTATTATTATTATTATTATTATTATCATTATTATTATTATTATTGTTATTATTATTATTATTATTATCCCTATTATTATTAAAATTATGATTCTCAGACCAGTGTGGAATGGAGTGGTACAGGGTTGCACGGATATAATGAGCAGAGTATCAGGGGTGAAAATAGAGGGTTGGGGTTGGGTTGGTATGGGCTTATTGTTGTTCTAGAACTCTCAAATAAATGACGCAAAATATTGTCCATTACAACAATGTTAAACTCGGCCCATAATTGATTACGGATGGAAGACCTGCGTATATGTACACGTCGATTGGTACTAATGGACGACTGACAGACTGAAGGAGAAAAAGGTCACAAAAACATTAGGGCTGTGTTTGGCGTTTGATTTCTACATGAAACATTGTGGAATCGTTGAAATGGGAATTCTAAGTGCTATGCTATCAGCCTACATACCTGCCTGCCATTGTTTTAATTTAGGATTGACTGGAAATTATTGACATCTGTCACGGCCCAAACACGTAAAATCGGTTGATTGTTGGATCTTGGTCACAAACACACACACACTCTCTCTCTCTCTCTCTCTCTCTCTCTCTCTCTCTCTCTCTCTCTCTCTCTCTCTCTCTCTCTCTCTCTCTCTCTCTCTCGCACACAAACAAAAGGATTTTAAAAGATGGGCATTATTCATAAATACTAGAAAAACTTATTAGTATTTCTTTAAAGTAACGACAACGAAGAAAGATAGAAAACATTGCGATGATAATTTTATATTTTGTGTAATAATATTTTTTTTCTTTTTGGTGCCATACTGTTGGGGTAATGCATCTGTGGCACGCGGAAATAATATGAAAATATCTTGGACACGGAAATGGACTGCTGATTAAGATGTATTCACATTGGTAATTTCAAGGGGAGTTTTTGTGTGTTTTTTTTTTAAACTGCGAAAAGGGTATGGGTGGGGGTGGGGGTGGGGGTGGAGGCGGGGGGGGGGGGGACGGTGTTTGGACACCCGGTCACATATACTAAGTCCATTCTCCCCAAATTAATAGGACGGTGTCACGGTATGTGTCGCACCGTATCCATCCGGTATCCATCCGGTATCGCGTGAAGAGGTGACTTCTAAGATCCGCTAAAGCAGGAGCTTCTAATGGTTCTCACATTACTATGTTATGATGACCTATTCAGGACGCAAATACGATTCAATAGTCTAATGTCACGCCGCCCGGCAACGGCGGCCATCTTGGTTCTAAACAAAGAAAATCATTACTTTTTATTCTTCATGCTGGCTAGAACTTTTCATATGCCTTGTGATGAGAATGTGTAAAAGTCAAAACAAGATCAAATGTATGGGGTTTTTTCCCCTCTGGATACGCTTTAATGCTCGCCGGAGAAATATTTCATACGGGCGTCCGCCATTGTTCCGATAGTTTAGAGCCAGTGTTACTACGTTACCACGCGCCATTAGGAAGGAAGTGACGTTACGACTGTTGAAGAGTATTGTGTCCGGTCGCGAACCCCTATGAACTTCGTCATAATGCTAATGCTGAGCGCATTCGTTTTCGTTTCAGGTCCGTTTACGCTCTCAGCCGGTCTCTTGTTTTATCTTAACACAGTGAGTGACCCCTCTCGTTTTCAGTTACGGATCAAACACGAACCGAACGCGAACGTTTTATCTCGGAATAATTTTTTTGTCTCAAGTTTTCTACCAGCAAAGCGAAACAACAACACACGTCATTTCTTTATTATCATTTTTAAAGGAACTGTGTTTTCAGTCCACCAGTGGACTGAAAACACAGCTGTGTATTCAGTCCACCGGAAATAAAAATATTTTAAAAGGACCAATTATCGTCTATACTTACCTTAATCGATAGTGACGACTTTGAATCTGAGCCTATTATAGGCATCATCAGAAATGGGCAGACATAAAAAATGTATAGCAATTCAACGGCTTAATAATATCATCTACAGTGTTTTATTTACTCTCGGAAAATCTTGATTGAGAGTTGTTCGAAACCGAGTTTTTCTCCGGATTCATATTGCTACGTGCAAGAAATATACAAGGCAATACATTTTGACGTCTCACTGTGTTCTAAGTTAAAATAATAATCTTAAAGGTGAGTAAAAGTAAATAAAGTTTAAAAAATAAAGGTCGATCAAACTTCTCGAGTCAACGTTTTGAACTTGAAAATTAAGATTTTTTTGCCAAGGGAGGACACAGGCGTGCTCGAGGCCAGTGATCGATGTGAAAAG
>NC_088368.1:12828031-12830531 GCF_034508935.2 Berghia stephanieae | reverse complement strand
ATGAAGCAGAACCAGATAAATTAGAATGAAAAATATAAGAAAAAAATCACACTTCCCCCACCTCTCTCTCTCTCTCTCTCTCTCTCTCTCTCTCTCTCTCTCTCTCTCTCTCTCTCACACACTCTCTCTCTCTGTCTGTGTCTCTCTCTGTCTCTCTCTGTGACTCTCTCTGTGTCTGTCTCTCTCTTCTTTCTGTTTCTCTCTCTCACTCACCTCTCTCTCTCTCTCTCACGCTCTCTCTCTCTCTCACGCAGTCACTCTCTCTCTCTCACGCAGTCACTCTCTCTCTCTCTCTCTCTCTCTCACTCACCTCTCTCTCTCTCTCACGCTCTCTCTCTCTCTCACGCAGTCACTCTCTCTCTCTCACGCAGTCACTCTCGCTCTCTCTCTCTCTCTCTCACGAAGTCACTCTCTCTCTCTCTCTCACTATCTCTCTCACACAATCTCTCTCTCCCTCACTCTCTCTCTCTCACTTACTCACTCACTCACTCTCTCTCACTCACTCACTCACTCTCTCTCACTATCCCTCACTCACTTTCTCTCTCTCTCTCTCTCTCTCTCTCTCTCTCTCTTTCTCTTTCTCTCTCTTTCTCTTTCTCTCTCTCTCTCTCTCTCTTTCTCTCTCTCTCTCTCTCTCTCTCTCTCTCTCTCTCTCTCGATAAGGGATCTCTTGTACGGAATTGTGCGAAATTCACAATTTCTTATCTACAATTTTCTTCTGATAAAAAAAAAAATAAAATAGTAAACATGGTCCAAAATTATATTCGACCGATCACTTCAAAGGGTCATAATTTCTGGGTGAACTCAGTTCAAAAGAATTTTTTCCCTTCGACGTGAGTAAATGTTAGACCGCTGGTAGACACGAAGATAGATTGTCTTGGGGATATTAGGTCTGTCCCCTTTTCAACTTGCCCCATCTGTTTGTTGACTTTCCAGGGTGGCCACAAAACAACTTATTTAAAGTAAACAGGTCGGATGTAAAGTGTGTAGTATAATATGCCAGGTATTTTGGAAATGTTTAAGGGGATGGGCGGGTCCTGAAGGCGAAATTCTAAAATGTAATAAGTAGCTGACTTTTAGTGGTAATTTTAGGTTATGTGCATCCTAATTAGAGGAAAAAAAATTGAAAACCTAAATTTCAGTTTTTGGTTACCATGGTAACGCCGCCATGTTGAAATTTGATACCCTATAATGAAGTAGTTTTCAAAATGCTAAGGCTTCGCCAAATGACAAGTTATTGACATGAAAATAGGTATACAAGTAGTATTTGAGCCATTCATTTGGGCTAAGCATCGATTTTGTAATATCTACAATAGTATTATTTTTATTAATTTTCAAAGTTCATAAATTTTGAAACATCAAAAATTGACCCATTTTTGGAGTTTTGACCCACATTTACGCAAAATTTATAAAATAAATCTGAAATACAAATGCTCAGTTTTATGAAGCTAGTAATACTGTATGCACATGCGAAAAATCATTCCAAAATGTTTACAAATAAAGGAAGAGTAGCAAAATATATGTAGAAAAAGCACAAACGGAGAAAAACGCATTCAAAGTTTCAAGCACAGGAAACTCAGACAAGATCATGCATTCATGCGTCAAAATGACCCTGCTTGATGTGCAGGCCCTCCCTCTTCAGCCTCCTGTTCCTGCCTTGCCTTTTCTCGGCTTCACACATACACACACACACACACACGTACGTACACACACACACACTCTCTCTCTCTCTCTCTCTCTCTCTCTCTATCTATCTATCTATCTATCTAAGCTATGAGCGGCTATATGGTCTTGTGGTATGACACTCGCTTTCGGATCGGAAGGTCCTGGTTTCGAGCCTGGTTCAGCGCATAGTTGAGTCCTTGGAAAAGACTATTTACTCCCGTTCTCTCACCGTATTCGGGTGTAAAATGAGTACTTAGCCGCCAACAGTGCTGTCTCTGTCGGAAAAATTGTAATATCGCCTAACAGGCGTCATGTCTTGTTCTACATTTTACGTGTTGCCGTCGGTCAGGGACCCTTTGTAAAGCGTTTTGAGCACAATTAGTGGATTTTGCTCTCTCTCTCTCTCTCTCTCTCTCTCTCTCTCTCTCTCTCTCTCTCTCTCTCTCTCCTTCTCTCAAGTGCATAACAAACCTCTCGCTCATTCGTTTACAACCAATACTCAGTCTAGCTCGACAGTAACTCCATTCATTTCATTTAGAGACCTCAGCACTTTTTCATTTTGCATCATGTTACGAAGGAGTGACAAATTCTAACTATAAAAATTCACAATAATATTACTGTTCCCATCTTGTTCGAGCTGCTGATTTTGCAAGTCGTACAATTCGAGTCTTTCTAGGCATACTTGTTGCGTACGTGTCGGTACTTTTCACAAAACAAAACTTTTATGTCCCCGGGAAGAAGAAAAATCACACACAGAATAACAATGTTTACATGCGACGCATGCGAAGGTGAGGTCAAAGAATGAACTTTGACTTGCCCGCTAACCACTCAGAAA
>NC_088368.1:12770531-12823031 GCF_034508935.2 Berghia stephanieae | reverse complement strand
TTTATATAGCGCAATATCCCCGAAACGTGCTCAAAGCGCTTTACAGGCGGGTGGCTAGCCAACAGTAACATTAACCATGTAGGCCTGTTAGCGGGACTCGAACCCAGGACCTTCCGATCCGAGGTCGAGTGTCACATACACACCACCAGAGCATATATATCTCTTTCCCATAAAAATATGGAAATAATTGTTATTGTCGACTGACACATACATAATTAATCCGGGCGACTGGAGATAACCATTTTGTACTTAGTGACTGAATGGCATTCAAATTGGAATTTTCTTAACCGTGAAATTTAATTTGAAAAGGACTGACTATATTATAGTCAAGATAAATAATTCACAACCCCGATAGCTTTGCCTTCAGGCTGATCTTTATCAAATGAAAATTATTATGTATCATTATGTTAGCTCTATAATTTATTTGTCTGGTCTTGTAGTCTAAGTGTCTATTTGTTTTTGCATTTTGGAATATTAACATGTTTTGTATTATTTATATAATGACTTTTGATATCTCTTATTTTTCTTGGAATTAATATCGCACATGATTACTTACTTATTAACTTACGTACTTACTTAGAGGAATATCTCTCACCGTCATATAGCGGATTTCGAAGAGTTAGAAACATTGCGGACATAGTGTGGGCCCATCGATGAATGAAAGCCAGAATGGAGTTCAGCTTTCGACACGATATGTAGAACCAAGTTGTTATCAATCCTTGACTAATTCTTGGACAAATGTCACTTGAAGCTCATAAGATACCTATAATCAAATACTACATTACAATTTGAATCCGGCAGAGAATTAACAACAATATCAACTTCAATTGGATCCCCTCAAGGAGACAACCTGGGTCCAGTTCTATTCACGATATACCTCGCTTCGGCGATGGAAGAACTAAGACCAAAATTACCACCAACAAAGAAGATCACACGTGAATTGATATATGCAGATTATAAAGACCTAAACTTTGAATCAGAACATCAAGCGAAAATATACACGCCAATAATATCAACTACCCAAGAAGCATAGGGTCTAAAAGTGAATTAATCCAAATCAGAATATACAATGATCAACAGAAATTTTAATGAATGGAAAAGTGTACGTATACAATATAAGCAAGTTGATCAACAACAATGAAGACATCAGAAAACGAAAGCATCTGGCCACCAATGCATTCAACCAATCCAAAACTTTTGGAATAGAAATAGCATAATCAGTGAGAATAAACGAATACAGATTTACGAGGCAATGATTATTCCGATATTGACATATAATTGTGAAACCTGGGTTTAGATTCTTTACCACAGCAAACAATTACGTCGCGTAATCGGAATCCATTGGCCAGAGACAAATACAAATACTGATCTCTATGAAAAAAACAGGGTCCAACGCCTGTGTACAATAATAAAAGAACAGCGATAGAGGCTATATGGTCACATCTTACATCGAGAAGATAACATCCCAGCCCAAACTGCCATGACAGAATACTTCCTTCATGGCAAGAAATATGTAGGGAGACCACCACAACATCAATAGTAACTTCCCTGAACCAGGATCTCTCGACATATCAGAAATTTCTGGATTCAGATGAAGCCGAATTAATCCCTGAAGAATTAAGAAATATTGCTGTGCCCTCCGTACTAAAGTCACAACACGATCTTGACAATCTCAAAACTTTGGCCCAGGACCGAGGCGAATGGAAATAAGTAACAACATGGATGGAGAGAGCAGCTATTTACATCGGACTTGCGATCGCACAATTCTCAAGCGTCATTGACTCGAGCTTACATTTACTATATTACTTACACAGTCTTGCATAACCTTACGAGGTCCCAGGTTTGAGAGGTTGTGCGAGGATGAGAGTCATTTAAATCGATCGATAATGGAAGGACCAGTTTTCTGACCAAAATTTTGAATAGATGTCCACCTTCAAGAGTACGACAATTAACTTGCTAATGGAGGCGTGTAACCAACCTATTAAAAAATAAAAGTAAGAAATTACACAATATCAAATTCGGATTTCTTAAAATTAATAATAGAATTCCCAATTTTGGGGTATTGGTTAGTTTTGAAATTGATTCCCTGTAGATAGTAGCTTCAGAGAATTTTGTGAAGCAGTCATTCGGAAAAGAAATTATTACACTCCGATTCTACAGAACGAGGATTCTTTTATACGAAAATATATCTGGTTTGATCTCAACTCTTTTTATTTAAAAGAGCGAATGTACTTTTATAGACTGAAGAGTATGCTAATATATTATATTATACTTATGTGGTTATTTTAACGAATGCAATATTCATTGGTAATATTGCAGTATTTTTAAAAGACTGTGACATTGACAGACCTTGTCTTGTAAAAGGATAAGTCAAATTGACCTCGCTCAGGTTGACATTGGTTGCGAAACTCTCTTCCTTGAATAAGGCACTTTTTACGCGTTATGCCTCTGTATTCAAGTGTGAATGAGTACCTAAGTATATGTAGTGATCTAAGATGCATGAAGAAAAAAGAACGTCAACAGCGATGCGTCCATAAATGTAAATTGGACTCAATCATACCAATTTGCGAGAATGATCAAATTATCTATTCGAACATCAAGAAAAAGCACAATATGCTATACGCTGTCCGTCTTTCCGTCCGCCGTTCGTTTATGGGACTTGGACCCTCCGGAGTTGAGAGAAACTAAAAACAATACAGAATTTACAAGGTCATGGAGGCGTGGAAAAAAATACCAAATTAATTATGAAATAATCACGACCGTGTATTTTGAAATGTGTGTGTATGTGTGTGTGTGTATGTGTGTGTGTGACATCTAATGTGAACTGCAGTTTGGATCTTCTATTGAAGAGGTCATTAGTACGACCACGAAGAAGAATAAGAAGATTGAGTGTTAACCTTTGGCTGTAAATTGAGTGCATTCATGTTCGTCTCCTGTCCGCGAATAACCAGTGTGTCAAAGACGCTATTGATAGTTCGAAGATGACGTCATCCAGGCCTTTGTTATTGTTTTTTGCCATCCGCGTTTATGAGTACTTCTCATTATACTGTTTTGACCAGACTATAAACGATCATGGTTACACACAGTTTTGTGTGTTGGTCCGTTCTCCTTCCGGATGGCAATGTTGGGAACTTCTTAGCCAAGTGCATACTATCTATATATTTCTGTAATTTACTCACAACAAACACATGGAGCCTGCAAGCAAACCTATAACGTTTATAGATGTATGCAGATGACGTCACTCAGGGCTGTTGTTATTTTTTTGCCATCCGCGTTTTGTGATTGTTCTCACTAAACTGTATTAACCGATATAAAACGTTCATGGTTACACAGGTTTGTGTGTTGGTCCGTTATACTTCGAAGGCAATGTGTGAACTTCTTAGCCAAGTGCATACTATTTATATTATTATTCAAACATTTATCTAGTGAGAACTGATCATCCAAAGCGTATTCTAAAAACAATGACAAAGAAACTCCGTGTGTTGTTTCACTTTGTTTGTAGAAAACTGCAAGAACGTTTAATTCGGAGATAAAAAACGTTCGCATTCGGTTCCTGTTTGGTTTGGCAACTAAAAACGAGTGGGTTGCACTCACTTTGCTATAATAAAACAAGAGATTGACTGAGAAGAAAGGTCAAATGGAGGTCAAGACGGATAGGAGAGGAAAATGGATTCACTCAGTTTGTACCCTTACGAATAAAGAGTTTTTAACTCATTTTCCATCCGAAGTGGTTATTCAGTATCAGATACTGAATAGTGCCGTTTTACCACAGGCATGAAAACGTTTTCAGACGATTGGTCACTTATGGAGGAATAGTTTACAGTCCGTGCGGTGCAGAGTTCATCGCGTGCATTTTGAAACGATATTGATTAGAGACATGCGTGAGAAACAGTTCTGCCGTACTCTAAAAAAACATATTTGAAAATTTGTTCAGAAAAGTCGGAAGCTAGGATTTGATATCCCCTATAGATGTCGCTGGTCGGAAGCGAAATCCCAGGTTTGAGAGTTTTGCCAAGATGAGGGTCATATAAATCGATCGATATTTGAAGGACGAGTTTTCTTGCCAAATTTTCAAATACGGTTTTTTCCCCGAGTACGGCAGAGTTGGTTCTTTTCTCGAAATCAATGACGTGCAGTTTCTCTTTATATTTGTGTGGAATTGGTTATTTGAGTGCGAGTTTGATGCGCGCCTGAGAACATAATAAAAAACGATATTTTAATTTGTTTCTATTGTCCCTTAACGTCGTTCAATTCGAGTTTCGCGTTCTTATGATTAAATTAATTAATTTTTTTGCTACACAATAAAAGGGAGAATAAAAATAATAAGAATAATTGAGGGTCAATAAAGGAATTTACCCAATGGAAACCGTACGGTGCTCTTATTGGCTAACCAACCAGCGGCCTAGATGAGAAAAATATCCGCCATTTTGATGTTGGCTGGGAATCGCGTTACTATAGTAAACAAGCCCTGATCGGCCGTTCATGAAAACAAGTTGCTGCTCGCTCGTTTAACTCAAAATTATTCAAAACGATCTCTCTAAAATGATATAAATGTGACTTCTTAAGGTTTTCTTCACGGTCAAAACCACACAACATTCTATTAATGATTACGTCCGAGGCAAAAAGGAATATTGACAGGTCGACCGAGAGTTGAACTCGTGAGACGACAAACATCAATGCGAAGTGTAGCGAGAGTCAAGCTATTGTTTGTCTTGTCCTGTTCTATATAGAGAAAAGGATAAATAGTATAGCCTCGTGTGTGAGTGGTTGCGTGTCATAGTCTTGTTTTTAAATTGTTTCTGTTGTTTATGTGTGTAGTGATGACTCTCTCACACTCAATTTCAATGCCGAAAGAGGAATTCCCGCACACAAGAAAGGGGAATTGGGGTGGTATTGGCATACATATTGTATAGTATCCAGTTCTAAATAGATAACTGATTAGAATTATATTATGATATATAAACACAATGCCAAATACAATTCCGAAGTTTCCATATTTCAAATGAAGTAAAGCTCCAAAACCTAATGGTAGTGATTGTAGTACTGAGTGTTAGTGAGGTGATGTGGTTTTGGTGGTGGTTGTAGTTGTAGTAGTAATAGTGATGATGATGTGGTGGTGGTGATGATTGCAGTTGTAGTAGTAGTGGTAGTGATGATGATGTGGTGGTGGTTGTAGTAGTAGTGGTAATGGTAATGATATGGTGGTGGTGGTGGTTGGAGTAGTAGTGGTCGTGATGATGATGTGGTGGTGGTGTTTGTAGTAGTAGTGGTAATGATGCGGCTATGTGGTCTAGTAGTATGACACTCGCTTCCGGATCGGAAGGTCCTGGGTTCGAGCCTCGCGCTCGGCGCATAGTTGAGTCCTTGGAAAAGGCTCTTTACTCACATTCTCTCACCGTACTCAGATGTAAAATGAGTACCTGGCCGTTAACAGAGTTGTCTTTGTCCGAAAAATTGTAATATCGCCTACCAGGCGTCATGTCTAGTCCTACATGTTAAATGTTGACCAGGGACCCCTTGTAAAACGCTTTGAGCACATTTAGTAGATATTGCACTATATAAAGCTCAATTTAAAAAAAAAATATTTCAATGATGATGATATGGTGGTGGTGGTTGCAGTAATAGTAGTGGTAGTGATGATAATGTGGTGGTGGTTGTAGTTGTAGTAGTAGTGATAGTGATGATGATGTGGTGGTGGTTGTAGTAGTAGTGGTAGTGATGATGATGTGGTTGTGGTGGTTGTAGTAGTAGTGGTAATGGTAATGATATGGTGGTAGTGGTGGTTGTAGTAGTAGTGGTAATGGTAATGATATGGTGGTGGTTGTAGTAGTAGTGGTCGTGATGACGATGTGGTTGTGGTGGTTGTAGTAGTAGTGGTAGTGATGACGATGTGGTTGTGGTGGTTGTAGTAGTAGTTGTAATGGTGATGATATGGTGGTAGTGGTGGTTGCAGTAGTAGTGGTAGTGATGACGATGTGGTTGTGGTGGCTGTAGTAGTAGTGGTAACGGTAATGATATGGTGGTAGTGGTGGTTGTAGTAGTAGTGGTAATGGTAATGATATGGTGGTGGTTGTAGTAGTAGTGGTCGTGATGACGATGTGGTTGTGGTGGTTGTAGTAGTAGTGGTAGTGATGCCCTTGTGGTGGTGGTTGTAGTAGTTGAGGTAGTGATGTGGTGGTGGTTGTAGTAGTAGTGGTGGTGGTGGTTGTGGTAGTAGTGGTAACGATGATGATATGGTGGTGGTGGTTGCAGTAGTAGTGGTAGTGATGACGATGTGGTTGTGGTGATTGTAGTAGTGGTAGTGATGATGATGTGCTGGTGTAGTAGTAGTGGTAGTGATAATGATATGGGGCTGGTGGTTGTAGTAGTAGTGTTAGTGATGATATTGTGGTGGTGGTTGTAGTAGTAGATGATGTGGTGGTTGGAAAACACATTACAGGTTATTATAATACATGATTACACACATTCTCTAACTTCATTTTTTGACAGCTTCGTTGTGCCATAAATATACGCAACAGTTCTGAAACCTTTTATTGTGGATTTTGATAATGTTTGTTGTTTTTCTTGTGTCGTTATGTTGACATAGATACCGAATGAATGGTAATTACTACATTCTCAGCCAACAACAAAATGGCGCTGAATGCTTTCATTGGTGGACACTTTTTAGGCTTCGTACGTATTCTCATTCGTTTAATTCTATGGGTCAATAGCATAAAACAAAGTGAAGAAGGCGATTCTGTGGACAAACGTGAGAGGGGTGGAGGGGAGACTGTTTACTTGTGATTCCGGGAGGGGAGGAGGGAGATATAAAGGTAGGAGGAGGAGGAGGAGGAGGAAGAGCAGAGGTAGGATGAGGATGAGAATAAGAAGAAAAAGAAGAAGTAGAATGAGAAGGAGGAGAAGAAGAAGAAGAAGAAGAAGAAGAAGAAGAAGAAGAAGAAGAAGAAGAAGAAGAAGAAGAAGAAGAAGAAGAAGAAGAAGAAGAAGAGAAGAACAAGAACAAGAAGAAGAAGAAGAAGAGGAGGAAGAGAAGAAGAAGAAGAAGAAGAAGAAGAAGGAGGAGGAGGAGGAGGAGGAGGAGGAGGAGAAGACGATGATGATGACGATGATGATGACAATGATTTAAAGCGATGAAGAAGACGAGCACTGTCTCTTGTTCCAAAATTATATTTATCATACCCCTTTCGTTCATTAGGGGAAAATAAAAAAACAACCATTGTACTGTAACAAAATAGAAATATTATGAGACGTCCCTATTATAAAAAAGAGTAGGATTGAATGTAAAATGAGCATTTTACCTAACTACATAGCATCAACAGAAGGAACACTCGGCTCTTTGTTATTATTGTTAGTCAGCCTGTTAGCGATTACTTGTCAATAAATTGTATCAATCTGTCTACATATGGAACGAATTTGACGTCATCCAGTTCTTTATTTATTGTTTTTAGCCAGCAATAGGATTCAGTAGTCTGTTGTCACGCCACTCAGCAACGGCGGCCATCTTGGTTCTAAACAGAGAAAATCATTACTTTTTATTCTTCATCCTGACTAGAGCTTTTCATTCCCTTTTCATATGCCTTGTGATCAGAATGTGTAAAAGTCAAAACATGATCAAATTTATGTGGGTTTTTTTTCCTCTGGAAACGCTTTATGCTCGCCGGAGAAATATTTCATACGGGCGTCCGCCATTGTTCCGATAGTTTAGAGCCAGTGTTACTAAGTTACCATGCGTCATTAGGAAGGAAGTGACGTTACGACTGTTGAAGAGTATTTGTACGAGTATTTCTCACTAAATTTTATCTATCAGGCTATAGATAGAACAAAGATGACGTCACTCAGGTCTTTGTTATTGTTTTTTGCCATCACTAAACTGTATTAACTTGACTATAAACGATCCTGGTTACACAACGTTTTGTGTGTTGGTCCGTTATACTTCCGAATGGCAATGTTGTGAACTCCTAAGCCAAGCGCATAGTATCTATAGATAGTTCGAAGATGACGTCACTCAAGCCTTTGTTATTTTCTTTTGCCATACGCGTTTGTGAGCGATACTCACTAAACTGTATTACCCCGACTATAAAATTTCATGGTTACACAGAGTTGTGTGTGTTGGTCCGTTATACTTCCGGGTGGCCATGTTATGAGCTTCTTAGCAAAGCGCATACTCTCTATAGTGTTCAAAAGATTGTGTTTGTGTGTGTGTGTGTGTGTGTGTGTGTGCGTGTATGTGTGTGTTTGTGTGTATGTGTGTTTGTGCGTGTGTGAAGAATATAATGTCACTTAATACTTCCATGTGGTAGACAAGATACACTCAAACATCTAATCTTTTTATTTTAAAATAGGGTTGGGGATCAACATTGTTCCGTGTTGCCAATGTTAAATGTGTATTATCCAGCTCAGAATTACTGGCAAATCTAAAAATTATAAAACTATTTTTACAGACTGATATACGAGTAACTTGCAAACCTTTAAAAAAAATTTTAGTCTAATTCTCTGATCTGTTGATTCAAATTAATACTAAGACAATCTGCTAGGTCGTAATACTCAGTCCTTAATTTGGCCGTTGGCTTATAATGCGAGTATAATTGATTCTACACAATTCTAGCACATCCGCAACAAAAAAATGACGTGCTTTAGAATCTCTCTTGATAAAATCTCATCACCAACAAAAGAAAATGATGATGTAATTTTAAACCTCTCTTGATACTCTCCTCAAGTAATAATAATCTATCTAATCTTTTTTAAATATATGTGTTGGGGCCGAAATTGCTCGGTAAATCCAATGTTAATTTTTTAATCATCGAGCACAGAATATCCGACAAATCTAAAAATGATAAAAAAAAATTTTGTTGTAACTTCCCAACCTTTCTTAAATTGAGGATAATTCTATTACCCGTCGACTCAAACAAGATTCGTCTCGTTTTTGTTTTTTTTTGTTGTTGTTTTTGGGTTTTTTTCGTTTTTTGGGGGTTTTTTTGTTCTTGTTTTTGTTTTTGTATGTTTTTTTTTTGGGGGGGGGTGTTTTTCTTTTTTTTTTTTTTTCTATTAAGGATTTTGCAGCGCTTGCGACACATTTAGGTCATTTCAGCGCCAGTAAAAGGAAAAGAATGGGATAGTCCAATTCAAAGCTCACGAGTGAAAGTAGGACAAAAGGGAAGGGTTCAAATAGGGAACAGATGTATATTCCAAGAACGCTATCATTGTACTTAGTCTGAGATCACCTAAAAGTCTCATCGGGACACAAGCACGGGTTTACAAACCAATATGTAACAAAAATGCAACAGTAGCCTACATAAGAGAGAGAGATGATTAACAAGGGAAAAAATATCATCACCCAAAACCATAACTATACATTTGGAGTCCGGCCAGGGCCAGGACAAAATCAAGTAATCCTATTCCAAGACAGAAAGAGAAGGCAACTCGCAAAACAGAGATAGGGGAAAAAAGACAAAGCGTGCCCTCCTGGCCACCATGGAAGGACAAAGACCCCACCCAGAAGATTCGTCTCGATCGACGTATACATAAATGCCTATATATTTATATAAGCCTCCGTGTGGTGTCCGGGCTCCCTCAACTGAGAAGGTGCAAGAATAGCTCAACGCCAAGCCAACGGGCCGTAAAAGGGGACTAATGGTGTGTGAATCCCCCTTTTTGAGTCACCTGGTCCTCCAGGTTGGGGGGGGGGGGGCGAAGGGTTAACACCCCTTCCGTAATGCTCAAATTGTTACAGAAACACAGGCGGACAAATCAAATCCTTTTTTTTTTAGCTTGGGCGACCGGAGGGTTTCTGCAATGACAGAATTTATGAAGGACAACAGACAAATCAAAGAAGCTGATAAACAGAGAAGTGATAGGACATGGAACGAGATGAAAAAAAAAAAGTTAGCTCGGGATACAGAAGGATGGAAACTGTTTGTCTGTGGCATGTGACTCAGGGTGAAAAAGGCAATAATGATGATGATGATGACATCGTTCCCTATCGAGAATGTCTATTTCCACAGTACAGTCGTATAATAAGTATAATAGATGACTTGCCTTGTTCGAAATAGCCTTTACTTTTCCACAAATATCTCGGGTTCTCCACCAGTGTATACAAATGAAAGCTGTTGATTTTGGTGTGACCTACTCACACAACGCTGTGAGCGGAAAGACTAAAAAGCCCGATTTCACCCACACTAAATTACAGCTCATGGTAGTAGGCGGCACCAAGAATAGACTTTTTTTTTAAAGAGAAAATCGGAATTAAAAAATTCTAAAAATAGTTCCGGTGCCATTTTCGGACCGTTTTGGAAATCGCAGGATTTTTTTTTTTGTTTGTTGTAGGTGTGTTTGATCTTTTCTATGTGGCAATATTATTATTACTGCTTTATCATTTTTATTATTACCTTATTATTATTATTATTATTATTATTATTATTATTATTATTATTATTATTATTATTATTATTATTATTATTATTATTATTATTATTATTATTATTATTATCGATCCTCGCTCGGCGCATAGTTGAGTCCTTGGAAAAGGCTCTTTACTCACATTCTCTCACCGTACTCGGGTGTAAAATGAGTGCCTGGCCGTGAACAGCATTGTCTCAGTCGGTAAAAATTGTAATGTCGCCTAACAGGCGTCATGTCTCGTTCTACATGACTAAAGCGCAATGAGCAGATTAAGTGGATATCACCATCATCATCATCATCATCATCATCATCATCATCATCATCATCATCATCATCATCAGCAGCAGCACACATCATCATCAGCATCATCATCGTCATTATTACATTATATCATTCATTATATTATTATTCTCATCATATCATATCATATAATCACATCATCATCATCATCATCATCATCATCATCATCATCATCATATCATATCATTCATCTATCATCATCATCTTATTATATATATATTATTATATTATTATTATTATTATTATTATTATTATTATTATTATTATTATTATTATTATTATTATTATTATTATTATTATTATTATTAGTATTATTATTATTTATATTATTTATTATTATTATTATTATTATTATTATTATTATTATTATATTATTATTATTATTATTATATTATATTATTATTATTATTATTATTATTATTATTATATTATTATTATTATTATTATTATTATTATTATTATTATTATTATTATTATTATTATTATTATCATTATTATTATTATTATTATTATTATTATTATTATTATTATTATTATTATTATTATTATTATTATATTATTATTATATTTTTATTATCTTTTTATTATTATTATTATTTTTTTATTATTATTATTATTGTTATTATTATTATTATTATTATTATTATTGTTATTATTATTACTATTATTATCATTATTATTATTACTATTGTTATCATCATTATTATCATCATCATCATCATTATTGGCATACTTACTCGATGTCTCCGTACTTGTTCATATTTCTTTTTTTTAAAATCAAATTCTCTATTTCACTTTAATGGGATTCAAAGAATGAGATGAAGTAAGTCGAAATAATACAGTAATAAAATAATAATGTTATTATCTTTTCCAATTCTCATCCAGTAGATGAAGTGTACCAGGAAACAACAGGAATCTTGACCAGACGCTTGTATGTGAGTGTTTGTGTGTGTGTGTGTATATATATATATATGTGTGTGTGTGTGGGTGGGTGGGTGTGTGTGTGTGTGTGTGTGTGTGTGTGTGTGTGTGTGTGTGTGTACTTATTCTCCTCATAAAGACAATACGATTTTGTCTAAGATAATAATATATTATATATGTGTGTGTGTGTGTGTGTGTGTGTGTGTGTGTGTGTGTGTGTGTGTGTACTTATTCTCCTCATAAAGACAATACGATTTTGTCTAAGCTAATTATATTGTTGTAAAACGAAACTTGGGTTGTTTTGACATTGCGAGCAATGTCAATGAGTTGCAATCTAGGACTTCATATATAGATGTCGCTGCTTGCAATGCAAGACACAAATCCCAAACGTGAAGGCTGAATTTGGCCTGAGAAAAGAAAGGTTATTTACTCTCAAGTTTCAATGACGTGATTTTAACATTGAGAGAGTTTTTTTTCAAATTTACACAATGCGATTTTTTGTGTGTCACTGCTTTTACTACCACTACAATGCTACTGTTACTACATCTACTGCGGCTATGTGGTCTAGTGGTATGACTATTTGGATCGGATTGGAAGGTCCTGGGTTCGAGCCTCGCTCGGCGCTTAGTTGAGTCTTTGGAGAAGGCTCTTTACTCACATTCTCTCACCGTACTCAGGTGTAAAATGAGTACCTGGCCGTTAACAGCGTTGTCTCTGTCAGAAAAAAAATTGTAATATCGCCTAACAGGCGTCATGTCCCGTCTTACATGTTAAATGTTGCTGTTGGCCAGGGACGCCTTGTAAAGCGCTTTGAGCACGTTTAGTGGATATTGCGCTATATAGAAGCTCATTAAAAAAAAAATTTACTCTTACCACCCACTTTTACCACTATTTGTGACTTAAAGAGGAAATTATTAATCTTCTTTATCCTATAAAACAATACCTACCCTGAGTGTTTTTGAATCTTTTCTGTGGTAATCTAACGTGCCCCTATATATATTGGCAAATGGTATTAACTCATTATTTATACTGCGTCTTTTGAAAGTCATCGCATTAGGCCTTAAATTTGAGAAAGTTGATTTGTTTTTAAAAAATAGTTTTATAATACGATTACTTGACTATAAAGAAAAATGCTCAGTCATTTTCTATTTATAATTTATATTATTACCCTTTTGACGTTTAGTTGAATATGTTTGAAGCATTAAGATCAAAACTGCTATTTACGATTACTTGACTATAAAGAAAAATGCTCAAATTTATATTATTACCATTTTGACATTTAGTTGAATATATTATAAAGCCTTAAGGTCAAAACTACTATTTAATTACCATGCTTTAAAGATAATAATTAATGATTAATATTGACAATGGTAGACATTATTTCCAATTTCCTTTTGTAATCAACCTGAACTCCAAGGCCAACAGGATTGGATTTTCTCTATCTTATTTAACGCAAGCCATGAAAAGATAATAATATCACGATCCTGGACATCAAAAGAAAATCAATTTCGTTTGAAGGGCAATAACCAAAACAAAAAAAAGAATGTTAAAGGCTCATTGCTGTAATTAATGAAAGCTTTTCAAAAAAATCAAATTAATTCGATTTGTAAAGATACTCTCGACTCTCGACGTCTGCAAATCGAGATTATCCATCCGCTGGTGTGAACTTGACCTTTGACATCGCGGTAGATGTTGTCAGATTGGCATTTATTTTAAATGAAAGTTTAGCGGATGAGACGCATCATGTCCAAATGGTGTTATGTGTTGATTTTTAGAATGATTCGTTTTGAGAGATGTTATAATATTGATGTTAAAAGCGAAGAGTCTAAAATAAACTTTATAATTTGAACTTGTTAAGTCATGATGAACCGATCGCCACCTGCTCGTTTTAAAATTGAAGTAATCATAAATGTTACATTTTAGTTTTTTGGTACTTTAAAAAATAATAACGATATTAAATCATTTTTTCACAATAAACATAAAAACCTAACTCGAGCCCCGTGGACTATCATGTCAATTTTTTACATCTAAACCACTCCGTGCTGTTGCCGTTTTGATATGGTGGCTCACATATGAGGAGGTGACCTTATAAAACTTGCTAAGTTACATTGTGTTAGAAAATGAGATTATTCATTTTTCAATATATCGGATACCAATTATATTCAAAAGAATAGCATTTTATCGTTCTAAAGAGGAAACAGGACAAGTACTTTTCTCTTTGGCTCGTTTAATAAATAACATAATATCTGTATTGTTTGAATGATAAAAATGAGACTCAGTACATTTAGATAGTTGCCGCCTTATATTTGATGCAACATCCTGAAAATTTGAGTACAAGTATCATTATATAGATAGTATGCGCTTGGCTAAGGAGTTCACAACATTGCCATCCGGAAGTATAACGGACCAACACACAAAACTGTGTGTATCCGTGAACGTTTATAGTCAGGTTAATACAGTTCAGTGAGCATTACTCATAAACGCGGATGGCAAAAAACAATAACAAAGATCTGAGTGACATCATCTTCGAACTATCTATAGATAGAATGCGCTTGGCCAAGGAGTTCACAACATTGCCATCCGGAAGTATAACGGACCAACACACAAACCCTGTGTAACCATGAACTTTTATAGTCTGGTTAATACAGTTTAGTGAGAACAACTCACAAACGCGGATGGCAAAAACAATAACAAAGGCCTGAGTGACGTCATCTGCATACTATCTATAGAACCCGATAGTTTAAATCAAATTTTAAATTTAGAGAGTGAAATTCGAGAGTTAGAGCAAACAACTAGAGTCTACATAAAAAGAGAGTGAATCGAAAAATAATTTTTAACCGTATAAAATCGTAAATTTCGTTATTCTTAAAACTTAACCCCATATTTCGAAATATATAAATTCAATTTTAAACTCCTTGATCAGCCCGACTAAACACATTTTTTTAACACAGAGGGTCAAATTTTATGTAAGGCAAATTGAAGAAATTTTTATTATTAAACCCCTAATTTTTTGTGACGTTAGCATTCGTTGAAAACAAATAGAAATTATATTATGAATCGTATTTAATGGTTAGCACTAAACTCGATGATTACATAGCGAGAAAGAGAGAGGGGAGGAAGTACAATCCC
The DNA here is from genome assembly GCF_034508935.2 of Berghia stephanieae. Lineage (NCBI taxonomy): Eukaryota > Metazoa > Mollusca > Gastropoda > Nudibranchia > Aeolidiidae > Berghia > Berghia stephanieae. The sequence goes on along the minus strand of NC_088368.1, from coordinate 12,808,283 downwards.
AACCCGTGGCCCACACTCATGTTGTTAACTCAAAATAGATGCAGCAGACAGCAAAAATATTCCAGTTGACTTTATAGATAGTATGCAGATGACGTCACTCAGGCTTTTGTTATTGTTTTGCCATCCGCGTTTGTGAGTTGTTCTCACTAAACTGTATTAACAAGACTATAAAAGTTCATGGTTACACAGAGTTTGTGTGTTGGTCCGTTATACTTCCGGATGGCAATGTTGTGAACTCCTTGGCCAAGCGCATTCTATCTATAGATAGTATGCAGATGACGTCACTCAGGCCTTTGTTATTGTTTTTGCCATCCTCGTTTGTGAGTTGTTCTCACTAAACTGTATAAACCAGACTATAAAAGTTCATGGTTACACAGAGTTTGTGTGTTGGTCCGTTATACTTCCGGATGGCAATGTTGTGAACTCCTTGGCCAAGCGCATTCTATCTATAGATAGAATGAAGTTGACGTCACTCGTGTCTTTGTTATTGTTTTTTGCCATCCGCGTTTATAAGTAATTCTCACAAAACTGTATTAACCCGACTATAAACGTTTAAGGCTACACATAGTTTTGTGTGTTGGTCCTTTATACTTCCGGATGGCAATGTTGTGAGCTTATTGGCCAAGCGCATACTATCTATATGTTTACGATGGCTTCGATATATAACCCAATGATCGTGCATTAATCAAATGGTAGTAACGAGAGCGTTTTATTTAGATTGATATGCCAGGTGGAAAGGTATTTAAACCATATTCCTGGATTGTTCGAGAGAAAAATATTGTACTCGTTCTTGCAAGTGGCTGATTGGATTTCTTGTTATTGTCAAACCTGGTGGAAATCTCTTTATTAAATGCTTAATTTCATGGGTAATCTTTATAAATAAATGTTTACTTTTGATTGATTTGTGAAAGAATTGCTGCATGCGAGGGTTTCCTTCCCGGAGTATAAATAGTATGCGCTTGTCTAAGAAGCTCATAACATTGCCATCCGGAAGTATAACGAACCAACACACAAAACTGTGTGTATCCATTAACGTTTATACTCATGTTAATACAGTTCAATGAGCATTACTCATAAACGCGGATGGCAAAAACAATAACAAAGACCTTAGTGACGTCATCTTCGAACTATCTATAGATAGAATGCGCTTGGCTAAGAAGCTCATAACATTGCCATCCGGAAGTATAACGGACCAACACACAAAACTGTGTGTATCCATGAACGTTTATAGTCGGGTTAATACAGTTCAGTGAGCATTACTCATAAACGCGGATGGCAAAAAACAATAACAAAGACCTGACGTATAACGGACCAACACACAAAACTGTGTGTATCCATGAACGTTTATAGTCGGGTTAATACAGTTCAGTGAGCATTACTCATAAACGCGGATGGCAAAAAACAATAACAAAGACCTGAGTGACGTCATCTGCATACTATCTATAGATAGTATGCAGATGACGTCACTCAGGCCTTTGTTATTGTTTTTGCCATCCGCGTTTGTGAGTTGTTCTCACTAAACTGTAATAACCAGACTATAAAAGTTCATGGTTACACAGAGTTTGTGTGTTGGTCCGTTATACTTCCGGATGGCAATGTTGTGAACTCCTTGGCCAAGCGCATTCTATCTATAGGTCAATTAAATGAATGTACAGCTGCTATCACACATCATCGTTCTGGTTTGCCGCATTTTGTAGCACATCATGCATCAATTTATGGATTGTTTTCGAATGTGTATATATAATTTTGCTAGTACAAGCCACGTGTTTTGTACACATACTCATATATTAGCTTGAGAAACTACGATTGCACCTTTGGTTCATTTTCATATCATTGGTGAAGGTTTCGTTCAATTAAAATGTCCGTTCTGCCGGCCGTTGGATATATATGTTGGTACCACTGTAGAGTTATGTAAGGGTTTTTTTTACACTCAAGTTTTAATAATATGGTCCTAATATTGAGAGTGATTGAAAATTTTAATAATTCGCTTTTTAGTACATGTAAATATAAATAATGTATGCATTTTTTTTTGCATCCATTTTTTATTTTGATTGCCCTGAACAGAAAGACCATCACCTGAAAATATTGTCAGGCTTGTAAAGTTGCGTATAGTGTTTTACCCAGAGTAAAAAAGCAAAGCTGACAAATCACATCACTCTGAGGCACTTCGGATAATTATCGGAAAAGCCCATTCCATTTCAACTTCCCGTCCAGAACAACTTCCAATCTCCGTTCGCACAGCAAAACCATTTGAACCAATTGTTAAATATCAGTTATGGCTTTTGGGATACCAGTCAATTTGATGCGATAATGTTTTGTATTACGTTACATTCCTAGCTTCTGGAGAAGTCTTTTTTGAGGACCTTTATCAAAATCCTTTCCAAAATCTAGTGTCAATATAAACTAATTTGCTGTCTTCTAGCAAATGCTTCTGAGACATATTCAAAACACATTTTTCCTGTCAACTTTTTATCCAATGATTTTTAAAATCAGATATGATTATTTACCCGTTATATGTAACGTTTGAAAAATAATCAATCCCGGTTTTTCACTGATTTTATTTAAGAATATAGCTTTGAAGGCTTAGTAAAATGAAAAATGTGATTAGAACTATCGCGATGAAGTAAATCTAAAAATTGACATTGTCACACGATTAAAATTTCAATCTCAGTCATATGGCATAGACAAAAATTAACAGAGAAAACTATGTCAACAATGATTTACATTATCTAAATTTAATTGATCAATCATATGAGCAAATATATACGTTTGATTCAATATCATACTCATTACCATCGGCATAGAAATGAATAAAATAATGAGAATATTTATAATAATATTAATAATAATTGAGAATGCTTGACGTTTGCCCGGCGTATTGATATAACTCACAAAGCTTCGCTACTTCATTCAAAATGTCTTTAAAATGTGAGGTACAAAGATTAATATAATAGTTTCTAAGAAGAACAGCACTCTGAACAAAGAACATTCCGTGATCAAAAATCTTCAGCCAATAAAAATACAGTTAAAACGGAAATAGCTCATTGAAGACTTACCGTTAACTGTCTTTCTTATTGGCTGAACAAGGGTTTTGATCCAGATACGTTCCACGTTTAGTGATTTGTTCGGATACATGTTGTACCAAACAATCCCATTGAACTTCTCTCAGGTTTTCAAATGTGTCATACGTTCTACCTCTGTGGTTGTTCTCCCCAAACAGCCTGCTATGTCTTTAGACCTCTTTCTTCTTTGCTTCTTAGTCTCTCTCTCTCTCTCTCTCTCTCTCTCTCTCTCTCTCTCTCTCTCTCTCTGCTCCACTTGGCCTCGGAAACACCCTCCATGCAAGGCTTTTATTGAAATATATCAGCAGGTTGTGGACTTATTTGAGAGGCAGCAAAATCAACCATGTCTTCACATAAAACAGGTCTTTAACTATGAGTTAATTCATAGTGCTGCAATGTCTTGCATTCTCTTAAAATGTTGATTTTTTAAAAATGATTGGTTTACGTTGTTTTGATTTGATTGTAATTTAGATAAAATGAATTTATTGCCTTTTCTGAATGGACACTTATTTCTACTTTGATGACTTTTATGATTTTGTGAGTTTGGATCAATTTTGTCTTTTCGTGCTTTATTTTTTTATTTTTTGAGTTTAATATATTATGTTGTTGAAAAACCTGCAAGAAATATTGTATATTACAGTATTTTTATTATTGAAACATATCAAGTTTGAATGTAAGATTTCATCAAACTGTTTTTGCCATAGCTGCTCTCATTGTTTTCAGTCATTATTTTGCCATCTCATTGTTCTGTTTTCATAAAAACTGCCAACACAAGGGTTTCCATCATTGTGTCAAACCTCAAAATACTATCGTAATCACCAGTACAATCAGTGATGACTTGATACACAAAAGAATTTTACAGTGTCAAATCAATGTTCCGAGTTGATATCCTTAGTTTGACATGTTAAATGAAATAAACTTTCGAGAATTGTGTCGGACAAAGCCAAAATAAATTACGATTTATGCCAAAATTACTATTTTCTACTGGTTAATGTCATAGCCCATCAACCAAAGGGTGCACAGTGTTAAAACTTATATCAATCAAAACTCGAATAAATTCTACAAATATGACAAAAACCGTTTGATAACATCAAGCATAGCTTTTGAGTTATTTAAACTTGAAATTTGTCATTAATAAAAAACACACTGTATGTTTGAGAGATTATCGGAATTTTATCAAGGAGAAAAAAAAAGGATCAAAACAAAACTCTTTTTTGAGGTTATTATTATTGTATATTATTGTAAATTAGTATATTTGGGTTTAATCTTACACGTTAGAGCATAAAATATAAACATTGGTCTAATCATGCTTGCGTTTAATGTCAATAGATGCATTATATTCTCTTGTTTATATTTTCAGGATTTTCGAAGAGGCGAGTTTTGTACACACATTGTAAAAATTTACATGTTAAAAATAGTTTGTGTTTTTTTCAGAAACAACGATTCGATGGAGATTGTCTTACAATGACAAAACGGCCTTTTCAATTTGGTCATAAATCTTTTATTTAATATGTTGATAGATTAAGATGACCCCAACAGGTTATAGATTATAAAATCTGGGGCTTTGATAACAGAAGTTATTCTCCCATGTTAGGCAGAGAGATACAAGGTCACTTTTTATGTCATTGATTCCCCCCCCCCCCCATATCTGTTTTCTCGTTCCTTTTCCTTTGTACTGTCTGTTTTTGTTCAGGATTTATATAGCTTGTTTTTCCTTGTCCTGGGATCTTTGGTTAGGAAGGAGACAGCCAAATGTACTTACTAATTACTTATCCTCTTGATGCTTCAGCTGCACATAAGGCCGACAGCGTAGACCTCCAAACATCAGTTTGCTGCTGCCATCTATGGCATCTGGGCCTTCGTGTTACGCTGCAGGATCCTTTTCTAGTCTTCAAGTGTTTCATTCTCCTCCTTGCTCAAAATTGGATTCATCTGAGGGCGATACTTAATTCATCTGGGGGACATGACCAGTCTACCTCCATCTTCTTTTCTTAGCCCTGTTCTCTCTATCAAGTCACTGTTTGAGATGGTTTGTAGCCAGAATTTTCTCATTATCTTCCTCAGTCACTTGTTTTGGAACGTGTATAGCTTTTTATGGATGCTCTTTGACCGCCTCCATGTTTCAGAACCATAAAACAACACAGCAAAAACCTTGAATTTGACAAATCTGATTTTTTTTTTGGTCTGTATCCTCTTTAATTTCCAAAATTTCAATGAGTCTAATCTGGGATTTAGAGAGCCTCTCTAAACTTTCAACCCCTGAATTTCCATTTTAGTGGTCTTGTTCCCCAGATACGAGAATGCCTCAAGATCCTCTAATTCTTCGATCTCAATCATTATCCGTATTTGTGATTTGCTATTGATCCTAATGATTTTGAGGTTTTTGACACATTTATTTTCAACTCTAACATTTGAGCATTACTTTGGACTGTCAGTGTTTTTGATTAGAGCACAATGCCATCCGCAAAGTCAAGGTCCACTAGTTTCTATGTAAAGGTTCATCTTAGAACAGTTTTATTATTTCCAACAACAGTCTCCCTCATGTCAATGAGGAGAGAAAAAATGGTGAAAGGATGCCTCCCTGTCGTACAACTGTGCTTATTTGTAGAGCTTTGGGCAAAATACTTCCAAAGATTACTTTGAAAAATATGTTTCTTTCTGCTTTGTCTGTCACTGTTTAATACATATTTTTTCAGAATGTTTCTCTTACACCAGTGCCTGCTCCCTAATTTGTCTCTTTTACATTTCTTCCGGTGTTTACTACTATTTCCGCTGTATATCTGAACTTCCTGTCTAAGTCTTATTGGCGCTAAAATAATTCATTGTATTTCAAGTCCAGTTGAGCATCTAAAAATCAAAAGAGAAAACTTTATATCTACTTTATGTTATTAGAATAAGAGGATCCTCACATTGTCAGAAATAATCTAACCTGAGACTGAATAAATTCTGAAAAGGTCTCTGCTTTATTTTTATTTATAAGTTCAGGATCATCTTAATCCGTCGATTTATTTATTTTTTTGGATCAACGATTTATGACTAAAATGACAAAGGAGTCTTGGTAGTGTCCGGTAAGCTTTATTTGCTGAGAGATTTTCTTTCAAATTGTAACTCTTTTTTATCATAGGTTGATAGTTATTCCATAGTTTTTGGTGTTGCAGAATTTTAACTTTCATTCGACCAGTTCAAATAAAAGTTTAAACTTAAGGGATTATTGATTGCCTATTTATTTCCGTTGATTTTTTGATATTTACAATGAGTAGGTTTGCACCGACTTTAATACACTGGACCTCCAGGAAGACCTAGACAAATTAGCCTTGTGGGAAAGTAAATGAAAAATGCCCTTTAATAAATGACAAATGCCCTTTAATCCAGGATAGTGCTCGGGTGTACCCATATCCACACGCCAAATTGTTCAACAACCCAACTACTATGTCCATGAACAAACACTTGAAGCTGTCACCCACACCAAATACCTTGAAATGACCCTTAGTAGAGACGTGAAATGGACCCATCACATATAGAACATCACAAACAGAGCCAATAAGATCATTGTTTTTTCTTAAAAGGAATATAAAAACAAATAACAAAGCGACAAAACTAGCTGCATACAAATCATACAAATACGGCCAGTCATTGAGTATCCAGTTTTGGATCCGGACAAGCCGATAGCACTAACTCTCGAGAAAATACAATTACGGGCTATCCGCTGGATAATATGTGCGGCTATGTGGTATGACACTCGCTTTCGGATCGGAAGGTCCAGGGTTCGAGCCTCGCGCTCGGCGCATAGTTGAGTCCTTGGAGAATGCTCTTTACTTACATTCTCTCACCGTACTCAGGTGTAAAATGAGTACCTGGTCGTTAATAGTGTTGTCTGTGTCCGAAAAATTGTAATATCGCCTAACAGGCGTCATGTCCCGTCCTACATGTTAAATGTTGCTGTTGACCAGGGACCCCTTGTAAAGCGCTTTGATTTATTGCCCTATATAAAGCTCAATATTTTAAATTTTTAAAAAAATATAACACTGACTCAGGCTCCGCTCGCACCATGAGATCACTTGAATTGCCTACATTGACCAATCGTCAAGAACAATTAGGCTTTCTGCCCTTTAATAATACCATCATGCGCAAATTAAAATTTCAGTTCAGCTAACACCAATCCACTAACTGTCAACACACAGACATAGCACCCGTACCACCCACTCCTGGATATGCACAATCAACAGATCAAACACAACATAATATTATAGGCAACAGAGCCTTTTCCTGCGAACCACAAAGGAATGCATGGAACAATCTACCCGAAGAAATAGTGACAGCGCCAAGCCATGAACAATGCCTGGCCGCATGCGACATGGCGCAGCGCTTGTCGCCGGCATGATGGCGTTGGATGCCCAAACGAAGAAGAAGAAGAAGAAGAAGAAGAATGAGGAGGAGGAGGAGGAGGAGGAGGAGGAGGAGGAGGAGGAGGAGGAGGAGGAGGAGGAGAAGAAGAAACAGAAGAAGAAGAAGAAGAAGAAGAAGAAGAAGAAGAAGAAGAAGAAGAAGAAGAAGAAGAAGAAGAAGAAGAAGAAGAAGAAGAAGAAGAAGAAGAAGAAGAAGAAGAAGGAAGAAGAAGAAGAAGAAGAAGAAGAAGAAGAAGAAGAAGAAGAAGAAGAAGAAGAAGAAGAAGAAGAAGAAGAAGAAGAAGAAGAAGAAGAAGAAGAAGAAGAAGAAGAAGAAGAATTAACCAGTTAATAACCGTACTCTAGAAAGCCACGAACATACTCAAAGATTTACCCAGAAAAAATAGTCCTTCAAATATTGATAGATGACCCTCATTTTAACAACAAAAAAACCCCCACTAAAATCTGGGAATTCGCAGGTCTCAGGTTTGAAATTTTTTTGCCAAGAAGAGGGTCATTTAAATCGATCAGTATTTAAAGGACAAGTTTTTTAAATACAATATTTTTCCAAAAATTCCGCAGTGACTTGTTAAATTGACCAAATTAAGAAATGTGCCATACAAAGCAAGACAAAGCACGTCTAACCGGTAATCAGAAGGTCTGAGGTTCGATCCCCAGCCGAGGTCCACTGATTTTTTTTTGGGATGGTTTTATTCTTGTATTTTTTTTCTTTCTTGCTTTGTCTGGCACCTTTCATACACAGTTCATACACACTTGTTCGGTTAAATTGATCGCCTCGTGGAGTGGAAACGTGAGACACTTGGGTCGCTGCGACGTTCATTCCTAACCAATTGGATTCAATTGTCTGATGTCACGTCGCCCAGTAACGGCGAGCAGCGTGGTTCTAAACAAAGAAAATCGGTACTTTGTCATTTCCCTGCTTCTTCAATTTAGAAGAAAGCAAGCAATACCGTGCCATTATCTGAATTGGATTCAATAGTCTGATGTCACGTCGCCCAGCAACGGCGAACAGCGTGGTTCTAAACAAAGAAAATCGGGACTTTTTATTCTTCATGTTGGCTAGAACTTTTCATATGTCATGTGATCAGAACGTATAAAAGTCAAAACAAGATCAGATTTATTATGTTTTTCTCCTCTGGATACACTTTTATGCTCGTCGGATAAATATTTCATAAGGGCGTCTACCATTGTTCCGATAGTTTAGAGCCAGTTACTAAGTTACCATGCGTCATTACGAGGAAAATGACGTCATGACTGTTGAAGGCTATTCAAAACCTTAAAACAAAAGAGCAAAAATTGTTTCACATGTCTGTCCCCTGATATGGAACATCTTGCCTAACTCTTTCAAAATTACACAATCTGCTGGGTTCCAGCGTCTTTTGAAACGATTTTCATTTTGATGTGGTGCCCGAGAGTGCAGATACACGACGAGGGAAAATGTCCTACTCTTCCCTCTGTTCTCGCTCTTTTCTTCTCACATCTCCTCCCTTCCTTCTCCTCCTCCTCCTCCTCCTCCTCCTCCTCCTCCTCCTCCTCCTCCTCCTCCTCCTCCTCTCTCCTCCTCCTCTCCTCTCTTTCTTTCTTCTCTTCTCTCTTCTTCTTTCTTGTTCTTCCTCTTCTTCTCTTCTCTTCTTCTTCTCCTCCTTCTCCCTTCTTCTCTCTCTCCTCCTCCTTCCTTCTCCTCTCTCCTCCTCCTCCTCCTCCTCCTCCTCCTCCTCCTCCTCCCTCTCCTCCTCCTCCTCCTCCTCCTCCTCCTCCCTCCTCCTCTTCTTCTTCTTCTCTCTCTTCTTCTTCCTTCTTCTTCTTCTCTCTTCTTCTTCCTTCTTCTTCTTCTTCTTCTTCTTCTCTCTTCTCTTCTTCTTCTTCTTCTTCCTCTCCTTCTTCTTCTTCCCTTCTCTCCTCTTCCTCTTCTTCCTCTCTCCTCTTCTTCCTCTTCTTCCTCTTCTTCTTCTTCTCTCTCTTCTTCTTCTTCTTCTTCTTCTTCTTCTTCTTCTTCTTCTTCTTCTTCTTCTTCTTCTTCTTCTTCTTCTTCTTCTTCCTTCTTCTCTCTTCTTCTTCTTCTTCTTCTTCCTTCTTCTTCTCTTCTTCTCCTCTCTTCTCTTCTTCTCTCTTCTCTTCTTCTTCTTCCTTCTTCTTCTCTTTCTTCTTCTTCTTCTTCTTCTTCTTCTTCTTCTTCTTCTTCTTCTTCTTCTTTCTTCTCTTCTTCTTCTTCTTCTCTTCTTCTCTCTTCTTCTTCTTCTTCTTCTTCTTCTTCTTCTTCTTCTTCTTTTCTTCTTCTTCTTCTCTTCTCTCTTCTTCTCTCTTCTTCTTCTTCTTCTTCTTCTTCTTCTTCTTCTTCTTCTTCTCTTCTTCTTCTTTTCTTCTTCTTCTTCTTCTTCTTCTCTTCTTCTTCTTCTTCTTCTTTCTTCTCTTCTTCTCTTCTTTCTTCTTCTTCTTTCTTCTTCTTCTTCTTCTTCTTCTTCTTCTTCTTCTCTTCTTCTTCTTCTTTTCTTCTTCTTTCTCTCTTCTTCTTCTTCTTTCTTCTTCTTCTTCTTCTCTTCTTCTTCTTCTTCTTCTTCTTCTTCTTCTTCTTCTTCTTCTTCTTCTTCTCTTCTTCTTCTCTTCTTCCTTCTCCTTCTTCTTCTTCTTCTTCTTCTTCTTCTTTCTTCTTCTCTTCTTCTTCTTCTTCTTCTTCTTCTTCTTCTTCTTTTCTTCTTCTTCTTCTTCTTTCTTCTTCTTCTTCTTCTTCTTCTTCTTCTTCTTTCTTCTTCTTCTTCTTCTTCTTCTTCTTCTTCTTCTTCCTTCTCATCCTCAATCTCCTTTGCTCCTTTCTCATACTATTCTAAATGAAATAATTAAATTGAAACAATTCAAGTCGATGAAGTAGCAACAACAAAAATCTGTTAAAATTTGTTTATTTAATCATTTTATTGCCTTCTGAACAATGCCACGTTTCCCCATTCTTTGCGTTCACCGAACAATCCACAATTCTTTCCGAATAGATCTGTTAAGCATATTATTATCATATACACCTATCACTTGCCTTCAGTTTAAGATTCCATGAAAATTATAATCCACAATATTATGTCAAATTTGAACTTTTATGCCAAGAAGTTGGGGATATACTGACTAAAATGATATCATAAAATGTGCGGTTATTTCTGATATAAATATTCCAATGGAATTTTTTGATATTTTTCAGATTTTTGCCAGAGTACACGATCTCTAGTTTTAGAAAAAATGATAATAATAATTAAAATGTTGATAATAATTATTATTGTAATACTAATAACAGTAATACTAATAATAATAATAATAATAATAATAATAATAATAATAATAATAATAATAATAATAATAATAATAATAATAATAATAATAATAATAATAATAATAATGGTGTGAAAAAATCATTGACTTTTATCATTATCAAATATTCAACGAGCAATTGTTTAAAAAATTATAAATATTAACTTTAGTTTAACGTTTGTGGTGATGTAAGCGGGATGCAAAAAATAGCCTTCTTGTGTTCCTGAAGTATTAATATGCCAAAATGTTATTTTTTAAATAGGCTCAGAAGAAAAAAAAACATTCCTTGCACACGTCGTAAAAAGATCTATAACAAAATAAATTTTGACGCGGATTAATACTTTATCAGGTATAAATATGAATATTAAGGGACAAAGTATATTTATGCCTACGAGTAAAAACTTATCATAGATACACATATAAAAGATAGAAAGCGCACGAAAGTATCAGTATTAATTTTTTTTTTTCTACTTCCTGTGATCTTAAAATATTTGAAAATTTGCATACAGTTTAGTTTCAATTTGGAACTAAATTTAAATAGTACAATCCTATATTTCTCATTAGTTACATTGCGTATTGTATGTGTTAAAAAGAAAAAAAAGTTGAAGCAAAGAGGGGGGGGGGGAGGGGGCATGTGATTGAGGATAATGACATATTAATTCCTCATTAATGCGCCTAGACTTACCTTTTGAACTGTTTTTTTTTTTTTACATTTGTGAATACACACTTAATAATAATGTTTGCTGATTAGACATACAAACTAAAAATATTTTTAGCGCTTAACCCATTAATAGTTTGGCTAATATTTAGGTTATAGTCTGCGTTCTCTATTTTTATCGTTAGAACTTCACACCAGCAAAGCTTTAATAATAAAGCAGTAAACACATTTCTAAATCGGGATTTGAAAAATAAATTAATCCCTCCCAAATGGCATCGTTCAATACCATAGCCTTATAAAAGATAGCTTTTATAAGAGTCATTTTTACTCCCTTTATTTCACTATACATTTTATTGACTCATTTAGGCACCTCGAGATTTTGGTAAAATATCCACTTCCAAAGAGTCAATGTTTAAAATGTTTCATGGTTTGTTTTCTAAATTAAACTTACAGCTAAAAGATCGTCTTTTGTTATGGAGCGTAGACAATAGAAATGGACATTGCATCAAAACATTATAATATTTTTGATAAATGCTTTCATATGTAGACAAAGAAATTTCTTTTTCTAAATAACACTCGAATTTTTCCCCCACATTTCCACATTGTTCGACGCAAGTAGGGCCAATTCTCGGGCCATTGTTTTATAAATATCAAGGGTGTAAAATGCAATTAGTCTCATTAGTGTTAGGGTATCAGTTTTCACGTTTCAAGGAATCTAAACAATGATAATCCCGGATCAATACCGTGCCTCGGGGATCTAAGTAAACAATCAGCACCAGTTCAAAGCTTCAAATGTAACTGGATACTTTAATAAATGAAAGAGACAGTGATTGTGCTTGTGAAATGTAGCATATGCTTTGTGGTAGATTTATGATCCTTTTAGAGTTTTGAATTATATTATAATAGCATACTAATGGACCTACCATTGATAAAATGTTTGCAAATATTCAATGTCTTCTTTTTTTCCTAGAAGTGACACAACCTTTTAGGATATTTTCCAGTTTTGGATGTTTAATTGATGGTTATTAGCACTGTTTTGTCTATTTTGATCTATAACGACATAAAACGGCTTATGACTACACCCTGCGACTAAATTCACACACACACACACACACACACACACACACACACACACACAACTGGAATCACCGATAATTAACATAGAAAAGTATAGAATAGAGATTCCAGTAGATTGCATTCCCAACACTGATCTGCCAAAACGCCGAAGCTACAAAGTCGGACGACCATGGCGGCATAAGGCAATACGTCAGTCAAGTAAATGGAGTCAAGATCACGTGACCACAAAATAAAGAACGCACAAAGGATATTTTTTACAGTTTACTGGAATTCAGCTTAGTTTTTGGAATAATTACAGACACTTTTTTTAGTGGGCGTGGGCATATTTTGTACTGACAAATCTCAGTTTGAATTCTAGAATTGTCGTTGACAAATATATTTCTGCAATTATGTACAAAATAAAGTCGCGTTCCAGTTGTTTTTGCAAAAAGTAAAAAGTCGAACAGGAACACAATAGAAAATGGCTTTGAGTTTGAATAGGTAAGGTTCTCGACCGAGTACGCAATATGTGTTACTCGAGTAATCGATACCAATTAACATAGAAATATAATCGAAACACAGCATGGATCTAGGATTGAGTTGGAGCAAAAGCGGCTCTTAAGGTACTTATTGACGTGCACGTATTCGCAGGTCAGATAACTCAAATTGTTATGGGTTACATGTTGAAATGGGAACTGTACAAGAGATCGGTTCAGGAGTAGGTACTTATTAAACGAAATACTCGGATACGCCATTTGGTAATTGGGACTTTGCTCGTTGAAACAACAACAATAAAAACAACGATGTCAATGATGAGGATGACCACAGCGATGGTGCTTATAATAGTAATAACAAAGATAAAAAAGATAAAGATAAAAAATAATAATAATAATAATAATATATAATAATAATAATAATAATAATATATAAATAATAATATAATATAATATAATAATTAATAAATAATAATAATAATAATAATTTAATAACTCTGTTGGTACCGCGATCAGTTGCTTCTTTCTAAGTGTATAAATCACAATGCCCCAGCCATGATAATGATAGCATGTCTCATTAGTTTTAACCCCAGTGGAGTCAGGCTGATGTTTTGGGATGTTAATTTTATTTTTGTAAATTTATTTTCCTGCTTTGTCTAACATTGTCGGATGTTAAATCTTGCTCAGTGTGTCAATTCATAGCTTAAAACAAAACATCAAGCTTCCAATTGACAAAACCAGCGTAATGTTATTGTAAGCAAACAAGAATCAAGTAAATTTCTTTATTCGTTGAATTTTTGAAACATCGGCTCTTCAAAGCTACGATATCCATAGAGCTGAAGTCTACCCAAATTTTGTAGTATTAAAGTGACGGTAAAATTTACCTTCTACACATGGTTAGGACGCCAGTCAAATTTCTTTCTAAATTATAAGCATTTTATTTTCATATTTAGAATTTTCTTATTGTTTTGTGGTATTAATTTATATTTTATTTGATATGACAGTTACTAAATTAGACCAAATGGGTCCTTATTTCCTCACACCACATCAAACGACATCACAACTTTCTTCTGACACGTTTCCAAAGGCTACCAATTGTAATATGTAACCGGACGCCCCAGTGTGGTATTATAACAGGGTGGCCGACATTATATAAGCAGAATAAGGAGAATTTAAGTCCATTTTTCCAGCATATGAGCAGAACATCGATATTTTTTTTTGGCCCACTTCAAGCAAAACAACAGAAGGGGTTAGTTCTATGCCATGCTCAAGTCCAGTTTGGCTGCTCCTAGAAGAGTGATGATGCCAGTCGTCTAGAAAGTCAGATTAAAGGGTGTTAGTTCTATACCTTGCCCAGTTTCAATTTCACTCCTTCACTCATCCATTCCCATGACCGCATAGACGTCGGGGGGACTTGTGAGATACAGCCTCCACAATCTGGTGCCTCTTGTATCGATCATTAGTCTGTTTAGCCGCTTCTAAAAGCGAATGACTAGAGTTCTGCCGTACTCTGGAAAAACCCATGTTTCAAATTTTGGCCAGAAAACTCGTCCTTCAAATATCGATCGATGTAAATGACACTCATCTTGGCAAAAACTCTCAAACCTGGGATTTTGCGAAGTCCCAGGTTTGAGAGTTTTTTGCCAAGATGAGGGTCATTTAAATAGATCGATATTTGAAGGATGAGTTTTCTGGCCAAATTTTTAAATATGGGGTTTTTTTCCGGAGTACGGCAGAGTTATGATGTCAGTAGTGATCTAGAAAGTCAAACTGTTGAATTATTTGATATTTTATTCTGTGCCAGTAAAAATGCAACATATTTAACTGCAGAACTACAGGAAAATAAAAAGATTCACGGCATTTTGGAAACTGTCTCAATTGGATGCCAGCCGGACTTGGACACTGTATAAAACAAACCCTTTCAATCTTATCAAATCAACTAATTTAGATTTAACAAAAACAATCTCCAGAATTTCGCTGACTCTAAATAAACAACGTGGATGATATGGGTCACATCTGTAACCCATCGAGTCATGATGGCGTTTTGTTGGGATAACCTAGATGAAGAAAACTGTGTTTAGGTACAAATGGTCAAATAAGGAAATTCGATTGTTAATAGATGTCAACCAGTTAACTGCCGGACTCTAGAAAGGCATGTATTTAACACTTTGACCAGAAAAGTCGTCCTTCAAATATCGATCAATTTTAATGACCCTCATTTTGGCAAAAACTCTCAAACCTGGAAACTCGTGAGGTCCCAGGTTTGAAAATTGTTTGCCAAGATGAGGCTAATTTAAATCGATCGATATTTGAAGGACGACTTTTCTGGTCAATACTTCTCACAAAAGAGGCATTTTAAAATATACTATTGTAGACGTTGAAAGTTTAAAAAAAAAAAAGGGGGGGGGGTTCACCGCATTATAATACCGCTTGAAGACGACTCGTCACATTTATCATAACAACCGAATTAGAAATGATCATAGTATTTAGCCATATCGGAATCCAGCGGAGCCAGCATCTTCTCTGCTGGTAGATCCGCTGTTCCCGTGGGTCCTCTGCTTCTGGACCCTAGCCGAGGCGCTCATGTAGCCCAGTGGGGACATAAACATTTGCCTTTTGGGCTCCACAGATCGTGGGAACAAGGAATCCAGGTACTCGAGCCGAGCGGCAGCCGTTCGTTTTCTCTCCAAACCGTTGATGTCCGAGCTACTTGCAGCAGCCGCTGCCTGTCTGTCGCGTAGAGAGGCCAAGATGGCGTCGGAAGAGATGATGACCGGTACGTAGAATCTCTTGCTGTCCATATGAACTCCCGTGTCTCCTGGGTTGACGATGTGGCTGTCGCCTAAGGACCTTGCTTTGGCGTAGGAAGCCAGGAGAGCTGAGAGGAGTGCTAGCATGACCCATTGGGTGATAGAGGAAGAAAAACTGGTGGGAGATGACATCTTGTAGGAATTATTAATGTTTTTTTTGGATGTCTTTTAGTGTTTAATTGTGTTTTACGTGGCTTAATCCTTTCGTTGATAACTTGTTTGTATTGTTTGTTTTGTTGTTTGTTTTTGGTCCTTTATAATAACTCACAAGACTGCTTCAAGTGTATGTATATTTTTTTTAAAGTTTGCTCTTGTTATGCTGTGGCTTCTTATTTTTCTCTGGCGATTTTTGATTGGACGTCGACTCTTCTGTCTTGTATACTGAAAAACAAAAGAAAGAATAATATTGTGTTTATTTATTCGGATTAGATAATATGTCATGGCTGGCCCCAGGTCGTACCAATTAATTGAATTAATAAAAGCGGGTAGTCAGTGCCTATAGATAGTTCGAAGATGACGTAACTCAAGCCTTTGTTATTGTATTTTGCCATCCGCGTTTGTGAGTGATTCTCACTGAACTGTATTACCCCGACTATAAAAGTCCATGGTAACACGTAGTTTTGTGTGTTGGTCCGTTATACTTCCGGATGGCAATGTTATGAGCTTCTCAGCCAAGCGCATACTATCTATATTATGCAGCCCAACGCCTCATTATAAGGGATGAACCAGATTCTAAGTATTAAGTTTTAATAGCTTAGGGGCAGCGTGGCTCAGCGGTACGGTCTTTGCTTCGTACCCGAAAGGTACCGAGTTCGATCACCCGCCGCCGCGTTTTGTGGCCTTGAGCAAGTTCGGTCACCTCGCCCTGGCTCAAATTGCCTCGCTACACTGCGGCTGACGCCTTGGTTATTCCAGTCTTCCCTTGGAAAAGGCCCTAGAGACAGATTTCCCCTATGGGATGAATAATGGGAATTTTATTTTTTTATTGTTTTTGTATAGGAAATTTAACTGGAATCCTGTATGACTAACTAAATAAATAGAAATAGAAATAAATAGATTGGTTTAAATTTGAATGCATTTCTATTACAACAAAAATGAGTAGTCCTTCAGAGCCACTGGGCCCATGGAGACGGTTTCTATAGCGTGAAATGGAGAATAGCAATTGCTCGCTACCCTTTGGATGGGACGCTAGTCTATCGCAAAGTAATTTCCACCAGATATAACAGACCCAGCTACCCATTGGTTGCTGGATCTCTTAGACCTGGCGGAAAGTACTTTGCATTAGACCAGCGTCCTATCCAATAGGTAGCAGGCAATTGCTATAATCCGTTTCGCGCTATAGAAACCGGGATAAACTCGGGCTCAGAAGGATTACTTAATAATAATAATAATGATAATAATATATAATAATAATAATAATAATAATAATAATAATAATAATAATAATAATAATAATATAATAATAATAATAATAATAATAATAATAATAATAATAATAATAATAATATACTTTATTCATTTAAAAAAATGGAAATTCGTTTACACTCGTGGCATGCATAAAAATGTATAAACACAAAGTTGAGAATCTATGGCGACAATGTATACATATATTTATCTACATTATAACCTAAGTGGCTTCCGGCGCAACAGACGTGGTTTGCCGCTCTTGTGATATTCTACAACATATTTTTACTCAGTGTAACGGTGCATTTTGCATATATATATATATATATATATATATATATATATATATATATATATATATGCAAAATATATATAATATATATATATATATATATATATATATATATATATATATATATATATATATATATATATATATGCAAAATGCACCGTTACACTGAGTAAAAAAAATATTTAAAAAATAAAAAAAATATATATATATATATATATATATATATATATATATATATATATATATATATATATATATATACACGAGGGCTCTTTCAGAAATAACCGAAAAATGCCCATTGCTCAGCAACCAGTGGAGATTTTTTAATTCTGTTAACGACATGATATTCCTTATTTCCTTACGGATATTCCCAGAAATTATGAAGTGCATCATTTTGCACAATGAATTTCTAGACGATTTTAAAGATGGCGGCCCACCTTGAAACTTGGTCAAAGGAGGAAATCAGAGCTGTCGTACGTTTTTTGAACGCCAAAAGTCTGAATCCTACCGAACTTCATAAAGAACTTCAGAGTGTATATGGTGAGCATGTTATAAGCCGTACACAAGTCTATCACTGGTGTAATTTGTTTGAAGCCGGCCATTCCGACTTGACAGACAGGGAAGGGAGAGGGCGTTCGATAACTGCGACTTCAGAAGACAATGTGAAGCGAGTTGATGAGCTTATTCGTCAAGACAGGAGGTTGAAACTTCATGAAATCGCAAGCAGTATTGAAATTTCGGAAACTTCTGCCCATAGAATTGTATTTGATGAACTTGACTACAGAAAAGTCAGCGCAAGATGGGTTCCTAAGCAATTGACAGACAATCATAAAGAACAAAGATTGGACATCTGCAGGGAACTTTTGAGAAGAAGCAAGAGCTCACGCAGGGTTCACGGGCATACTGCCAACGCCGGCGGAGACTTTCTAGGGTACGATGTGACTTTTCTTGACAGCATAGTTACCGGTGATGAGACTTGGTTGCACCATTGCACCCCAGAAACAAAGCAAGATTTGATGACATGGAAACATCCATCCTCACCTGTCGCGAAGAAATTCAAAGTCATGCGGTCAGCAAAGAAAATAATGGGAACTGTTTTCTGGGACAGTCGTGGTGTTATTCTGTTCGAAACCTTACAACCTGGAGAAACAATCAATTCTGCAAGGTACTGCCAAACTCTTGACAAGCTTATGGAGGCCATTCGCAGAGAGCGCCCAGGGCAGTTGACCAACGGGGTCATTTTGCAACATGACAACGCTACACCCCACACAGCACGAGTGACGCAAGGTTGGCTAGAGAAATATGGATGGGAGATTTTGCCACATCCACCACACAGTCCAGACCTCGCACCATCTGATTTTCACCTCTTTGGGCCACTGAAACGTGAGCTGGCAGGAAAGCGCTTTGATGTCGATGAAGAGCCTGTTGACCATGTGTGGAAATGGCTACAAACCTTGACGGAAATTTCTTCCGAGAGGGTATCTATTCCATGGTGCGGCGTTGGCAGAAGTGTGTCGACAGACTTGGCTGTTACGTAGAGAAATGAAGGACGAGTCAAGGTATGAACACGTGCAAGAATTTTGTTGATAGCATAAAAAACGCGGATTTTACAGGCATTTTTCGGTTAATTATGAAAGAGCCCTTGTATATATGCAAAATGCACCGTTACACTGAGTAAAAATATGTTGTAGAATATCACAAGAGCAGCAAACCACGTATGTTGTCGCCGGAAGCCACTTAGATTATAATGTAGATAAATAGAGCAGTAATGACATAAATCTTATACCGTAATACAAACAAACAGTGTGATGTCAAAATACTGATTCGAATTTTGCTTCGTGTTATTTTTTTAGATTTCCATTACAACAATGAGCACATAAGGAATTGGTATTATCTGACCTGCAAATATGTGTGTACATATTGGCTAGATTACAACCACAAGCCGTGTGCAAACTGTCCCTAATTGAGCCGTGTACAAACAGACCAGATTAAAATTTACTGACGTCCTCTGACAAAACAGATTTTTTGTAACTAACGGCTTTAAGACGGTTTTATTTCGGGAAGAATTAAGATGCTAAGAGTTGCTTTCATAACCCAAAATATCAGACTTGGATTGAGTTTATGTTATGTTTTATTTAAGTGGACCGATGTGTACACATTATGCAGGCTGACATCCCAACTCATTATGGGCCTGGTTTAGCATTGTTGTAATGGAACAATATTTTCCATCATTTGTTTTTAAGTTTTCCATTACAACAATGAGCCCAATAGGAATTGGGTTATCAGACCTGCAAATAAATGCACGTCAAGGGGGCCCAATATACTATTTAAAAGTGGGGAGAGAAAAAAAACAGGATTTCATATTTTAAATCATCTTAGTTTTAATTTTATATTTTTTGTCAACAAGTTCAACTTTGACATTGATCCATTTGGTAACATATTTAGAAGGTGATAGTTTCCGGGCCTAAATGTCATAATATATTATGTTGTCTAAGAGAGCGGCGTTTTGCCCATTGTAATGAGATTAATTTATTAACTATATAAGACTTGGAACAAACATTGGGAAGAGATCAAGATAAAAATAACATAACAGTTCCCATGATTACAGTTCTCAATGCCGTTAAATCTCCTTATCTTTATTTATCTATTTAATTAATTACTTATTCATTAATGTAATTATATATTTATTTATTCATTCATTCATTCATTAATCTATTTATTCAATTTTATGGAAAACTTGTTTGTTTGTGCTACCATGTTTATTAGGTGTATCTATGCAATAAGAAGTTAAAAATACAATAAAAATTAAATATAATAAGGAGAACAACGCAGATTATACGAAATCCAAAAAAAAAATAGATAATTACGCAGCATGTTGACAACTAAATTAATATAGATAGAATGAAATTGACGCATTCGGGTCTTTGTTATTGCTTTTTTGCCATCCGCGTATATGAGTAATCCTCACTTAACTGTATCAACCAGACTATAAACGTTTAAGGTTGCATATAGTTTTGTGTGTTGGCCCGTTATATTTCCAGATGGCAATGTTTTGAGCTTCTTAGTCAAGCGCATACTTACATATATGTAAAACTCGGACCAAACATCCAACACTCAGTTTACAGCGTAAAACAGTCTAGTGTTAATACGCTTCAACAGTCATGACGTCACTTCCCTCGTAATGACGCATGGTAACTTAGTAACTGGCTCTAAACTATCGGAACAATGGCGGACGCCCTTATGACTTTTACACGTTCTGATCACAAGACATATGAAAAGTTCTAGCCAGCATGAAGAATAAAAAGTACTGATTTTCTTTGTTTAGAACCACGATGGCCGACGTTACTGGGCGACGTGACATCAGACTATTGAATTCAATTAGTCATACAGATGGATGCCATCACGACTATAACCATTTGAGTTATCATATCTGCAAATAACTATTTGACATGGCGTAAAAGAATGTTAAAATGTCTACATCTTACCATCTGTTTCGTGTAAAAATGTTAAAATTTGGATGAGTTGTTGTCATTTGGAGTAAACAGCCTATAGATAGTTCGAAGATGACGTCACTCAGGTCTATGTTATTGTTTTTTGCCATCCGCGTTTATGAGTAATGCTCACTGAACTGTATTTATCCGACTATAAACGTTCATGGATACACACAGTTTTGTGTGTTGGTCCGTTATACTTCCGGATGGCAATGTTATGAGCTTCTTAGCCAAGCGCATACTATCTATATAAAATTGGATTCATGTGGCTAAGGTACTAAAATCTCATTCATCTCAACGTTGAAAGTGCATGCCATAAAGTGTTTAAAACCAAATTTTAAAGGAACATTTTATATCAAAACTTTGTGAAAGTATGCAGAATACGCTTCAACAGTCCTAACGTCACTTCCCTCGTTCTGATCATAAGACATATGAAAAGTTCTAGCCAGCATGAAGAATAAAAAGTATCGATTTTCTTTGTTTAGAACCACGATGGCCGCCGTTATCCATGGGTATGTTTACCATTACACAAAGAGCATTTCACATTTACCTGACATGTTTAGTCAATTTTACTTTAAATCTCTTTTCAGCCATCTGGTTTAACCTGAAATAATACCGTTTTGAGAAGACAGGTTTCATTTTAGATGTCGTAATAACTTCATTGACGCTTTGGCGTTTTGGCAACAATAATACACTCAAAGTGTTCCTATGTTTGATGACAACAAAGTAAAATTTCCAACAGGAAAACAGACGAACCATGTAAGCTATAAATAGAAGGTCATGGTGCACGAGATTGTTTATAATACACCAACAAACATCATAATCGGGACAGTGCTTTTCTGTAATGGGAGTGTAACCATTTAAAGTTGACACAATTTCGGGGAAATGCATTTGTCACATATTATGTCCCTTAGTTGTGTCCAAAACGCGGTGAACACGATTATGACGACAATACACATGTAAACACTATTGTTTACGCCCTGATTGTTTCTACACTCATAACAGCACGCAATGCATAAAAACACAAAAGGCCACCACACTGGAGATCCCAGTCCCGTGTGAATGGCCAATGAAATTATTATTTGTTCATCAATCAAGAGACTAAATTTGGTGGCAAATGATTCCCGCAATATAGGAAATTTACATTTACTTGGAGTGAGTTGTTTTGTTTGTTTTTTAAATGACCTCTATAGATAGTATGCGCTTGGCTAAGAAGCTCATAACATTGCCATCCGGAAGTATAACGGACCAACACACAAAACTGTGTGCATTCATGAACGTTTATAGTCGGGTTAATACAATTCAGTGAGCATTACTCATAAACGCGGATGGCAAAAAACAATAACAAAGACCTGAGTGACGTCATCTTCGAACTATCTATTCAAGCGACCTCGATGGGCGCCTAAATGGAATTCATAAACGATAAAGATATAATGAAGTTGACGTCACTCGAGTCTTTGTTATTGTTTTTTGCCATCCGCGTTTATGAGTAATTCTTACTTAACTGTATTAACCAGACTATAAACGTTCATGGTTACACATAGTTTTGTGTGTTGGTCCGTTATACTTCCGGATGGCAATGTTATGAGCTTCTTAGCCAAGAGCATACTGCCTATAGATAGTATGCAGATGACGTCACTCAGGCCTTTGTTATTGTTTTTGCCATCCGCGTTTGTGAGTTGTTCTCACTAAACTGTATTAACCAGACTATAAAAGTTCATGGTTACACAGAGTTTGTGTGTTGGTCCGTTATACTTCCGGATGGCAATGTTGTGAACTCCTTGGCCAAGCGCATTCTATCTATAAAAGTTCATGGTTACACAGAGTTTGTGTGTTGGTCCGTTATACTTCCGGATGGCAATGTTGTGAACTCCTTGGCCAAGCGCATTCTATCTATATGATTCTTTCATATCTTTGTATTTATTAATCGTGCCCAAAAACACTACGAGCTTGCAACTATGTGTTATTGCTCGATCAAAATATAACGAGTTTAATAAATACAAAGAATGGAAAGAATACGTTTATTCCACCCCTCCATGTAAGATATATTTGATATTCCGTGACCAAATTATATGATATCTAGTTGTTCTTCGATTCACCATAATTTTTATTTTCTCCATCTGCTTGAATGACAATTTGACCCAAAAAATAAAAACGTTAGAAAGTCTTCCTATCTTATTTCACACCAATAAAATGTGCGAAAATATTCTGCAATCGTTGAATTTGATTTTTATGCAACGCGTTCTAAGCATTATTCAACGATCACGTATTTATATAAGAAGAGATAGACAGTCTAGGGTTATCCAATGGGAGGGGTGGAATAATATGGATAGAATGCGCTTGGCCAAGGAGTTCACAACATTGCCATCCGGAAGTATAACGGACCAACACACAAACTCTGTGTCACCATGAACTTTTATAGTCTGGTTAATATAGTTTAGTGAGAACAACTCATAAACGCGGATGGCAAAAACAATAACAAAGGCCTGAGTGACGTCATCTGCATACTATCTATAGATAGAATGCGCTTGGCCGAGGAGTTCACAACATTGCCATCCGGAAGTATAACGGACCAACACACAAACTCTGTGTAACCATGCACTTTTATAGTCTGTTAATACAGTTTAGTGAGAACAACTCACAAACGCGGATGGCAAAAACAATAACAAAGGCCTGAGTGACGTCATCATCTGCATACTATCTATACAATCTTGCTTTATGGATTTCCGGACGTGTTCGCAACCGCATCATGAACTGTTCGTGAATAACCAATGTGTCACAGACGTTACTTTCAACAACAAGACTCAAATCGAGAAGACCGTTCCACCTAACAAAAATGGCAGACTTCAATGTGGAGGAAAACTGGAGAGAAATGTGGAACAGGGAAACACGAAGAGGAGGAAACATCATTAAATATCCAACCAAAAGAGTGCCTGCATTCAATAATGCCAGGAAATACTGGACTTCCTCAAATCGCCTCTTAACTGGACATGGCAGAACTGCATCAAATATGTGCAGATGGAAACTTCGAAACAGTGATACCTGCAAGAAATGTCAGGCAGCCCCAGAGACCAGCGATCACATCGTCCTCCACTGCCCAGTCACTAAACTTGAAGGTGGCTACGAAACCGTCCTTAGGGCGGAGGAAGATTTTAGAAGCTGGGTTGACGAAATAAATTTGGAGGTGTAGCCATACGCTACGACAAGAGACGTTATAGATAGTATGCGCTTGGCTAAGAAGCTCATAACATTGCCATCCGGAAGTATAACGGACCAACACACAAAACTGTGTGTATCCATGAACGTTTATAGTCGGGTTAATACAGTTTAGTGAGCATTACTCATTAACGCGGATGGCAAAAAAAAAAACAATAACAAAGACCTGAGTGACGTCATCTTCGAACTATCTATAGATAGTATGCAGATGACGTCACTCAGGCCTTTGTTATTGTTTTTGCCATCCGCGTTTGTGAGTTGTTCTCACTAAACTGTATTAACCAGACTATAAAAGTTCATGATTACACAGAGTTTGTGTGTTGGTCCGTTATACTTCCGGATGGCAATGTTGTGAACTCCTTGGCCAAGCGCATTCTATCTATACATTTCTGTAATTTACTCACAACAAACACATGAAACATACCAGCACGCAAAACTACGTGTAACCAAAAACGTTAAGAAATTACTATTCAAACATTAATTCAGTGAGAACTGATCATCCAAATGTGTTCTAAAAACAATAACAAAGAAACTCCGTGTGTTATATCACTTGTTGGTAGGACTTGAATGAAATTTTTATTCCGAGATAAAAAATTATGTGTAGGCTTGAAAGTTTATATTCTGATTGACAGAACAGAATTTAGTGAGAACTACTTATAAAAATGGCTGGCTATAAACAATAACAAAGAGCTGAGTGGCGTCAATTTCGTTCCTTCCCTAGTATGATTGATATGATTTAGTGAGAACTTTTATCATCAAAAATGGCTGTCTAAAAACAAAATAACAAAGAGCTGGATGACGTAATCTTCGTTCCGTCTATAAATTATGTCATATTATGTCATCTGTTTTATCCCGAGATAATACACATCAGGATGAGCTGGTGAGTCAATAACAAAGTCGAGTTATGTCCATATCCGCATACACGAGTATTTCTGTAGTGCTGGAATGATAAGGTCTTCGGGCTATCTTTTTATATTATATTATATTATTATCTGGGCGTATTAATATTCGTCCACAATGGAAAGAAATAGACAAAGATCGTTGTTTACATCGGCATCGAAATATTCGTGCGTGAGATAAAGAATGGATATACCCAGTCGAAGAACGCTGATTTTTCTGGGGAGATGATTATTTTTCTTTTTTTAGGTATTTTTCTTTCTGCTTTGTTTCGCACTGTTTCATACTCACTTTTTTCGAGAAAAATTGACGTCACTGGGGTCTTTGTTATTTTTTTTTTTTTTTTTTTTTTGCCGTCCATGTTTATGAGTTATTCCTACTAAACTGTATTAACCAGACTATAAACGTTCAAGATTACACATAGTTTTGTGTGGAGGACCGTTTTATTTCCGAATGGCTTCTAAGTCTAGCGCATACTATCTATGATCTGGGCGGAATAATAATATTCGTCAACAATGGAAAGAAATAGACCAAGATCGTTGTTTACATCAGCATAAAAAACATTCGTGTGTGAGATAAAGAATGCCCTCAGTCAGGAAAGCTATTTTTTTTATTGGGTGTGGGGAGGGGGGGGGGTTGATTTTTTTTTTCTTGTAGGTATTTTTCTTTCTGTTTTGTTTGGCACTGTTTCATGAACACATTTTTCGAGAAAAATATATGAAGAAACTATAGAGAGGTTAATTGAATTATATGATTCATTTAATGAAACAATACATTTGTTTTGTTTTTTAGAGGGTTTTACGAAGCTTGCGACACATTCAGGTCATTTAAAGCGCCACTTAAAAGGAAGAAAATGTGACAGTAAAATAATTCAAGATAAACAATTGAGAAATATATGAAAAACTATGAGAGAATGAGAGAATATGAGAAAAGTAAGACATAGGGGAATTATTCAAATAGGGAACAGACTGAGATCGATCGCGGGGTGCAGTCGATGTTTTTTCTGACCTCCCAGTCAACCCAGCAATGGTTGGGTAGCTGAGTCTGTTAGATCTGACGGAAAGTACTTTACGCATATCATTACTCCTCAAATGCTATGTTTACCGTCTTGACATTGCGTTCGCATGGAATTCCAAAGTTTCTTGTCTCGATATCATAATTTTTGTATCGTGTTTGATATTATAAATAATAATAATAATAATAATAATAATAATAATAATAATAATAATAATAATAATAATAATAATAATAATAATAATAATAATAATAAATCTTTATTGTCCTCAAAAATGTGGCAATTTGTCATTTGGTTACACATTCATATCAATACAAAATTCACATAGACACACTCACACAGATGCATACTAGTAACATAGTAGTCATCGAAAAAAAAACAAACATTATGAGCGATAGGATGGATGTTTACCGAATTGACTCGCCCTGGTGAAGATATAGATAGTATGCAGATGACGTCACTCAGGCCTTTGTTATTGTTTTTGCCATCCGCGTTTGTGAGTTGTTCTCACTAAACTGTATTAACCAGACTATAAAAGTTCATGGTTACACAGAGTTTGTGTGTTGGTCCGTTATACTTCCGGATGGCAATGTTGTGAACTCCTTGGCCAAGCGCATTCTATCTATAGATAGTATGCAGATGACGTCACTCAGGCCTTTGTTATTGTTTTTGCCATCCGCGTTTGTGAGTTGTTCTCACTAAACTGTATTAACCAGACTATAAAAGTTCATGGTTACACAGAGTTTGTGTGTTGGTCCGTTATACTTCCGGATGGCAATGTTGTGAACTCCTTGGCCAAGCGCATTCTATCTTTACATATTGTCTTCTGTTAAAACCGTATTGCTATCTATCTGTAGTTCAGTCTCGGGTAACAGTTTTCTCGCCAAATGAATGGAAATAATATTGTGTTCAGCCAAAGCACGTCATTGTTGCCCCAAGCCTCTTGCATATATCCATTGATACAAGTGATAATAATAATGATATGACACTAGATATTCATCTGTGTCTTTCTGTGGCTGCCCATTCCATGACTTAACGATTTCCTTCTAGCAAATCGTGTCCAGTTTGTAGTGTGGTCAATGACGAGATAGCCAGTGGTGAGTAGTGGTCAGTGATGACGAAATAGCCAGTGGTGAGTATTGGTCAGTGATGACGAAATAGCCAGTGGTGAACGATGGACAATAATTTGATATCAAGTCTTAGAGTAACACTGATACTGTTAGAGTCAAATAATAGGATAGATCCATATAATATCATATTATTTTGGGGCCTAAAGGCATGGATCTGTTCGGTTACTCAATGAAAAAAACGCATTTGTGATGATTATTATTATTATTCTTTTTCTTCTTCTTCTTCCTCTCTTATTATTATTCTTTGTCTTTTTTCTTATTCTATTTTTCTAACGCTTCATCTTCTTCTTCTTCTTTTTCTTCTTCTTCTTCTTCTTCTTCTTCTTCTTCTTCTTCTTCTTCTTCTTCTTCTTCTTCTTCTTCTTCTTCTTCTTCTTCTTCTTCTTCTTCTTCTTCTTCTTCTTCTTCTTCATCATTCTTCTTCTTCTTCTTCTTCTTCTTCTTCTTCTTCTTCTTCTTCTTCTTCTTCTTCTTCTTCTTCTTCTTCTTCTTCTTCTTCTTCTTCTTCATCATCATCATCATCATCTCTTCTTCTTCATCTTCTTCTTCTTCTTCTTCTTCTTCTTCTTCTTCTTCTTCTTCTTCTTCTTCTTCTTCTTCTTCTTCTTCTTCATCATCATCATCATCATCATCTTTTTCCAACTGGCTTATGTGTTTACAATCGATTCAATTATTCAGGATTTTATTCGTGACTTACGTTGAGGAGTTGGCAGAATTTATAAACTGGTGTAAGGATAATTTTCTATTACTTAATGTTAGACAAAAAAAAAGAAAGAAAAAAAGATCAAAATTGATTTTCGACTAAACAAAAATCACACAGATTCCCTAAGAATTGAGAGCCAATTTGTAGACATTGTTAATTCCCGTAAATATCTAGGATATACCATTGACAACAAGCTGAACTGGCATTTGCATGTCAATAATATTTGTTAAAAACCAAGTTCTAGATTATTTTTCTTTATAAAATTAACTTCTTTTCACGTTACAGAAGAAGCCCTCTATATGTTTTATTTGTCTATAGCTCAAATTCTCAAAACATTCGTAATCAGTTGCTAGGGTGGGGACATCACTGCCGGGGATAGAGAAAAAAATAGATAAGATTTTAAGAAGAGCCGAAAGCATTGTGCAGTCCACCCTGCCTACACAAAATATTCCTATTAAAAAAGTTTTGAACATCTTGAAAGACAAGCAACATCCTCTATTTTTAGAATATGAATCGTCAGGTAGATCAGGCAGGATGATAAATTTAAAAAATCAGAACAATGACGTCAACTTCATACTATGTATAGATAGATCGAAGATGACGTCACTCAGGCCTTTGTTATTGTTTTTTGCCATCCACAAGTATAACGGACCAACACACAAAACTGTGTGTATCCATGAACTTTTATAGTCTGGTTCAGACAATGTAGTGAGAAGTACTCATAAACGTGGATGGCAAAAACAATAACAAAGACTTGATTGACGTCATCGTCGTTCTATCTATAGACGTTCATGGATACAAACAGTTTTGTGTGTTGGTCCGTTATACTTCCGGATGACAATGTTGTGAGTTTCTTAGCCAAGCGCATACTATCTATATGGCAAAAAAAGTTGTTTTGTCACCGCGTGGCTGATTAAGTTAAAGTCCCCGCCTCTGTCTTTCTAATAATCCGATGTTTCCTTCCTGTCATCGCGGTCAGCTGCTGTCCACTTGGTGGTCAGTCCAATCTACCACAGACTCATCATCATGGTCAGGTGCCCAGTGACCTTCACTCTCCACCTAACCGGTCACTTCCAATAAATCATTGGGTGCGAGGGCCATTCAATAACGTCACCATTTTCAAACTGGCCGACAAAACGGATATAATAGGTGACGTGCCGTGTCAAACTGGTGTTATGTCGGAATAAAATTCTTGGCAGAAAATCGAGATTTGAGTCAAAATAATCAAAATAAGGAATTTTCACTTGTTAAATGTTAATAAAACAAAAATCACTCTCATCAGTAGATAGTATGCGCTTGGCTAAGAAGCTCACAACATTGCCATCCGGAAGTATAACGGACCAACACACAAAACTATGTGCAATCATGAACTTTTATAATCCGGTTAATGCAGTTTAGTGAGAAGTACTCATAAACGTGGATGGCAAAAAAAAAAAAAGACCTGAGTGACGTCATCTTCGTTCTATCTGTAAAGTCAGGTTCGACGTTTAGTTTGAACCATACTGGTCATCCCGAAATCGTACCGTTTTGGAGACGACTGGTCAAATATCATTCGCAAAGTCGGTGGCTGACCGAGTCTGAACCTGTTTGTTTTTTTTTTCTTATTATTTTGTTCAGGTCTGTGGTGCAATACTCTTCAACAGTCGTAACGTCACTTCCTTCCTTATGACGCATGGTAACTTAGTAACACTGGCTCTAAACTATCGGAACAATGGCGGACGCCGTATGAAATATTTCTCCGGCGAGCATAAAAGCGTATCCAGAGGGAAAAAAAAACATAAATTTGATCGTGTTTTGACTTTTACACATTCTAGTCACAAGACATATGAAAAGTTCTAGCCAGCATGAAGAATAAAAAGTAATGATTTTCTTTGTTTAGAACCAAGATGGCCGCCGTTGCCGGGCGGCGTGACATCAGACTACTGAATCCAATTGTATGATTGATCTAGCGAGTGGAAGAGGTGAGTATTTTGCCAAAACGCATTTCATCAATAGTTTTGGGTGTTTGGGGTACGAACTGTTTTTGGTCAGTAGAATTGGTGAGTATTTCACTTAACCGCATATATAGTATTAGAAACGTTAAGTGAAGTAAAAAATACATTAAAAATTTTTGATAAGCTAAGAGTCTATCATTTATCAATGAAAAAAAAATTATGAGCGTTTACATAGCGCAATATCCAATTACGTGCTCAAAGAGCTTTACTTGAGGTCCATCGTCAACAGCAACAGTTTCTTTCTAAGCCTAGCGTACACTATCGATAATGCTGTGCGCTTGGCGAAGAAGTATAACGGATCAATACACTAAAATGTGTGTAGCTTTGAACTTTTAAAGTCTGTCTTATATAGTGAGAAGTACTCATAAGATTGGATGGCAAATAACAATAACAAAAGACCTGAGTGACGTCAACTTCGTTCCATCTATAACGGTTTAATGTTATACATAGTTTTGATTGTTGGTGCGTTTTATGTAGTGGGCAGGTCGTGTTATGAGTGATTTTCTTTAACGCATAGCATTGAATTTGATTTCCTCTCTTGACTCGAAGCGAGAAAAATACAAACATGACGTCACAGCTTTAATTCCACATCAGACGTGCCAACTTCAAATCATAAAAAATGTCGGGTTTCTTTGTTTTTGTTTTTTTTTGTTTTGTTTTTGTTTTTTGTTTTTTGTTTTTTTTGTTTTTTTTTTTTTTGGGAGAGGGGGGGGGGGGAGGGTGGGAGTGAAATCACATTAATTTCTATAATACATTCACTATTTGCCCATAGAGGAATTAGACAAGCCCTAAGTGTATTGTATAGATAGAAAGAAGTTGACGTCACTCAGGTCTTTGTTATTGTTTTTTGCTTTACATTTTTATGAGTCTTTCTCACTAAACTGTTTTAGCATCAATAGATAGAACGAAATGGACATCACTCAGCTTTTTATTACTGCGTTTTGCCAGCATTTTCACTAGCAGTTCTCACTAAAGTTTATGAATCAGATTATAAATGTTAAAGGTCACACATACTCGTGATTCTGTGGGTTGGGAGGTTATAGATAGTATGCACTTGGCTAAGAAATTCACAACATTGCCATCCGGAAGTAAAACTGGCCAACACACAAAATTATAGTCTGGTTAATATAGTTTAGCGAGAAATACTCATGAACGCGGATGGTAAAATACAATAACAAAGGCTTGAGTGACGTCATCTTCATTCTATCTTTAACCAGATGTTGTGAGTATTTTTACTTCGCGCATAGCATCATTAAGGGCTCTATCACAAAATAAGTTATTTTAAAAACTTGATTGAATCAAAGATGCTTATTATATTATGTTTCTCTACAGCGAGAAGAAAAAATAAAATCGGATTTGTACGAAATATTAATAGCAGCAGGCAAGTCTGTTACGTTCATTTCAACTTTGAGAAAACTTCAGCGGATGATAGATGGGATGAAGGAAATTGGTAATAGATAGAATGCGCTTGGCCAAGGAGTTCACAACATTGCCATCCGGAAGTATAACGGACCAACACACAAACTCTGTGTAACCATGAACGTTTATAGTGAGGTTAATACAGTTTAGTGAGAACAACTCACAAACGCGGATGGCAAAAACAATAACAAAGGCCTGAGTGACGTCATCTGTATACTATCTATACCAGAACTCTCTGTCCACAGAGGGAAATCGAGGTTAATTTCCTTAAAAGAAAATTATTTGACTTTCTAAATATAGAACTATGGGAACATTCTATAGATAGAATGCGCTTGGCCAAGGAGTTCACAACATTGCCATCCGGAAGTATAACGGACCAACACACAAACTCTGTGTAACCATGAACTTTTATAGTCTGGTTAATACAGTTTAGTGAGAACAACTCACAAACGCGGATGGCAAAAACAATAACAAAGGCCTGAGTGACGTCATCTGCATACTATCTATAGGTAGAACGAAGTTGACGTCACTCAGGCCTTTGTTTTTGTTTTTGCCATCCGCGTTTGTGAGTTGTTCTCACTAAACTGTATTAACCAGACTATAAACGATCATGGTTACACACAGTTTTGTGTGTTGGTCCGTTATACTTCCGGATGGCAATGTTATGTGCTTCTTAGCCAAGCGCATACTATCTATATATATATATATATGCAAACATACAAAAATGTAAAAATATACAACGAAGAACCAGTAGCAACACTTTATATATTAATTTGACAAATTGAGATAGGCCATACCTCTGGCCTTTAGTCCGAACTTGTGCGTGTGTATATTTAAAAGAAAATATTTAATTTAAATCACAGTTGAGCGTTAAAAATTCGAATACCATGTGGCAAAAATGAATTAAGGTGGCGTGTTGTCTTTGTTTTTATAGATATAAGGCGACGGCACCTCATGGAGAACATAATATATTTGTGAAGGGGGCGATCGCTATCCTTCATAACTTTCTCCATTTTACTTAGACAAAATCTCTTGAACAGTTCTTCCACATTGGAAATTGGGTGAGTATAACTCCTGGATTTATTATTATTCATACAATGTACATAAGACCATCACCGAGGCTTTCTATTATCTATATAAAACAAGAGGCAATTTATTGTATTTTCACAAGCTAAGCAAAACAAATATCTTGACTTTAGAAAAAGAAAAGATGTGGGCCATGATTTTTAATCCAGTGCTTGCAAGATCACGTTTGTTAAACACATTCCCTCGTCAGGAATAAAATTATGTTTGCGTTTAGGAAATAAACGCTAAATCGCTTGTTGTCCCTCAGGAACTGTGACGTACTATTAGGCGAAAGTGCTTGTTTCCCGATTCTCTCTCTTAGTTGTGTCCATCCAACACAGCGAATTCGGTGAATGCGTTTACTACCTGATTCAGTCCCTTGATAAGTGATTGGTTGGTTGATAAGAACGCGGCTCCACTTATATATTGATGCTGTGCGTTTAGGGAAAATGCTCACAACATCCACCAACTGGATTTTAGGTACCAACAGACAAAATTATGTGTAAGCTTATACGTTTATAGTCTGATTGATAGAATATAGGAAAAGCTAGCTACTCATAAAATGGATGTCTAAAAACAATAATAAAGAGCTACTTGACATTAAGTTCCTTCCTTTTATAGATAGTATGCGCTTGACTAAGAAGCTCACAACATTGCCATTCGGAAGTATAACGCTCCAACACACAAAACGATGTGTAACCTTAAACGCTTATAGTCTGGTTAATACAGCTCGTGAGAATTACTCATAAACATGGATGGCAAAAGAAAAACAATATTAAAGTCGGTATAGGTGGGACGAAGTTGAGATCACTCAGGTTTTTGTTGGGTTTTTTTCTGATAGAATATCTTCCCCAGAGCATTTTAATCTTTATTTGAAGTAAATCGGGTGGTTTTTCATGATGAAGTTATGGTCAGATGTATGGGAAAGGTATCCAGCAACTTTTCTCAAATTTCATACTTTTTCAACTTGACTAGCTATGAAAAATATTTAGAAGTGAAATTAGGCTTTGATATTTCCCGAAGATGTACAAAAAGGCTTGATTTAATCATTTATGATAAGAATTCATTTTTGATAAAAACTGACCTTCTAACTAAACTTGGCAATATCTCAGTTCAAACCTTTTCGACATCCGACGGAATGATTATGTCATTCACTGTATTATATTGCAAAATGATCGATACACTCTTTTGAAATAGAACTCTCAACCCTTGGATGAAATCATTCGTCTCCAGCACTAGAACAACAATAACAACCATCTATCACAATGCACTGCCACAACAGCAACAAACGAACGTACAAGGGATATCCTAATTGATCTTTATTTCCTTTGGGAAGATAATAATGTCAATTGACCCAGCATGCCAGTCGCAGTAAATAAAAAGGGGGAGTTAATAAACGTCCTTTCCAAAGGATGATCATCTTCAAACTGTGATTTATGTACAATAAGGTTGGCCGTGTCGAGGAATTGTTATCTTTATTCGAAAAAAAAAAATAGAAAGAAAAGAAAAAGAAAATGAAACCCAGCATGTCAAATTGGTATTGATCCGGGATGTAATCAGTACTGAAAATGTACAGATAGAGATGTATATATGCGCTTGGCTAAGGAGCTCACAACATTGCCATCCGGAAGTATAAGGGACCA
This sequence comes from Berghia stephanieae, assembly GCF_034508935.2. Taxonomy (NCBI): domain Eukaryota; kingdom Metazoa; phylum Mollusca; class Gastropoda; order Nudibranchia; family Aeolidiidae; genus Berghia; species Berghia stephanieae. Next base: position 12,774,240 of record NC_088368.1, on the reverse strand, counting down.
ACACACAAAAACTTTGTGTAACCATGATCGTTTATAGTCAGGTTAATACATTTTAGTGAGAATTACTCATAAACGCGGATGGCTAAAAAAACATTGACAAAGACCTGAGTGACGTCAACTTCGAACTATCTATAGATAGTATGCGATTGGCTCAGAAGCTCACAACATTGCCATTTGGAAGTATAACGGATCAACACACAAAACTTTGTGTAACCATGATCGTTTATAGTCAGGTTAATACAACACGTAGTGAGAATTACTCATAAACGCGGATGGCTAAAAAAACAATGACAAAGACCTGAGTGACGTCAACTTCGAACTATTTATAGATAGTATGCGCTTGGCTAAGGAGCTCACAACATTGCTATCCGGAAGTATAACGGACCAACACACAAAACTTTGTGTAACCATGATCGTTTATAGTCAGGTTAATACATTTTAGTGAGAATTACTCATAAACGCGGATGGCTAAAAAAAACAATGACAAAGACCTGAGTGACGTCAACTTCGAACTATCTATAGATAGTATGCGATTGGCTCAGAAGCTCACAACATTGCCATTTGGAAGTATAACGGATCAACACACAAAACTTTGTGTAACCATGATCGTTTATAGTCAGGTTAATACAACACGTAGTGAGAATTACTCATAAACGCGGATGGCAAAAACAATTACAAAGACCTGAGTGACGTCAACTTCGAACTATCTTTATCGATAGTCAGCGGATCAAACCTCGGAAGTCCCGATTTTCACGAACGGCGAATCAAACCTCTGAAGTCCCGACTTTCACGAACGGCGAATCAAAACTCTGAAGTCCCGATTTTCACGAACGGCGAATCAAAACTCTGAAGTCCCGACTTTCACGAACGGCGAATCAAAACTCTGAAGTCTACATTCGAGCTTTACGCTTCACAGTTTATTTAAATTTGGGCAGATCAGACCTCTGATAACATAAACATTCTTCATAACCATTTTCTTTATCATTTCAAACATAGAACACGAAAGGACGTGAACGAGGACATAAAAGTATAGATAGAATGCGCTTGGCCAAGGAGTTCACAACATTGCCATCCGGAAGTATAACGGACCAACACACAAACTCTGTGTAACCATGAACTTTTATAGTCTGGTTAATACAGTTTAGTGAGAACAACTCACAAACGCGGATGGCGAAAACAATAACAAAGGTCTGAGTGACGTCATCTTCGAACTATCTATATTTCATCTTTTTTTTTTTTCAAATTGTCTATTTATGCAATGCGTTCAGGTAAATTACTCACTATTTCTGCCCACGCGATGAATTGTATCAACATTAAAACTATGCATGACCTTGAATTAAAGTTTATTGTCAGGGGGGGGATGAAATGGCGTGTAAAAACAGTGTCAGGCAAAGTAGTGCCTGCTCCCTAATATGTCACTTTGATTATATGTCAGAGGGAATTAAATTAGTGAGAACTAATAACCCAACAGGCGGTTTAAAACCAATAACCAAAAAAAAAAAAAAATGAGTGACATCAACTTCATTTATTCTATAGATAGTATACGATTGGCTAATAAACTCACAACATTGCCATCTGGAAGTATAACGGACAAACACACAAAACTATGTGCAACCATGAACTTTTATAGTCCGGTTAATACAGTTTAGTGAGAATTACTCATAAACATGGATGGCAGAAAACCAATAACAAAGACTCGATTGACGTCAACTTCATTCTATCTATTAGAGAGAATTCGGTGAATTCCTGTCACCTCTCTTGGGGCCGATAGATCTCAACAACGAGATGACTGGTGTCAACGTTATTCATTCTATTTTGGAGAACTTGTGGGGAACCCGCAATAATTGCGGGAAATAAAGGCTATTATGAAAAGACACTAATATTTTAAAATTATTAAACTGTTGTAAAGTGGAAATACGCTTCAACAGTCATGACGTCACTTCCCTTGCAATGACGCATGGTAACTTAGTAACTGGATCTAAAATATCGGAACAATGGCGGACGCCCTTATGATATATTATTTCTCCGACGAGCATAAAAGCGTATCCAGAGTTTTTTAAAAATATTATAAATGTGATCATGTTTTGACTTTTACACATTCTGATCACAAGACATGAAAAGTTCTAGCCAGCATGAGCCAGCATGAAGAATAAAAAGTACCGATTTTCTTTGTTTAGAACCACGATGGCCGCCGTTGCTGGGCGACGTGACATCAGACTATTGAATCCAATTGCGGGAAATAAAGGCTATTACGAACTAACACTAGTATTATTACATTCTTATACTATACTGTATGGTGAAAATTAACATAGATCGAGGCGAATCAACGATCAAATTCGGTCTGGTACTAAAGTCTGTAAGTCTTCTTCTTCTTCTTCTTCTTCTTCTTCTTCTTCTTCTTCTTCTTCTTCTTCTTCTTCTTCTTCTTCTTCTTCTTCTTCTTCTTCTTCTTCTTCTTCTTCTTCTTCTATTGTGCATTTATTTATTTTTAAAATTACAAATTGAGCTTTTATATAGCGCAATATCCACTAAACGTGATCAAAGCGTTTCACATGGGGTCCCTGGCCAACAGCAACACTTAACAAGTAGGACGGTACATGACGCCTGTTAGGCGATATTACGTATTTTTCGGACTGAGGCAACGCTGTTAACAGCCAGGTACTCATTTTACACCTGAGTCCGGTGAGAGAATGTGAGTAAAGAGCCTTTTCCAAGGACTCAACTATGCGCCGAGCGATCACTAACACAGGATGCGAAAGCGAGAGTCTTACCACAAGGCCGCGTAGCCGCACAATTTCATATCTGGAGTCTTGTTTTGAAGATGAAGGTACTCGTCTTTTTGAGTTCTTCTAACGGGCCGAAAAATTGTTGTTTTTTTTTTATGTAGAGAAGTTGCAGAGGGCTATATTATTATCTTTTCTCTATGGAATGAGTATTTTCTGCATCGCTGCATGCAGTATAATATGCTCTCCATCTTCCTCCTCCTCACCACATGAGTAGATCGGTGACTGTGTCAGTTTCATGCGTCTGAGGCGGGATTACTTGTTCATGTCTGGGCAGCATATGTGACCCGTCGTCTCAAAACGGTATTATGTCGGAACGAACCAGATGCTGAAAAAGCCGAATTTAATGATAAAACTGGTCAAAAATATAAATTGTTGGCATTAGCACCCTAAAACATGGTATCCATTCTCCTCAATAAAACATACAAACTCAAGGCAAGTCTGATATTTCTGGCTATAAATTCAATTTTCAACATCTTAACCAACCCGACTTAATACCGTTTTGAGGCGAAGGGTCACATATGGTAATCATCCGAACGCATAGGTATTTTAAGTCTGTAGGTGCCCGCAAATGAATCTGGCAACAGGGTGGCCAGATTGTGATTCCCAACATCAAATGACTAATCATTATACACTAGCAAATTTTTAAAATAATGAATTGAGTCAACGAGTGATAAAATACCCTTAATTTAGAAAATGTTTACAAGTTACTTTTTTATCAATCTGTAAAAATTAGTTTCAACATTTTTAGATTAGACAGTAATTCTGTGTTTGTTGGCAAAAAGTTTACAATGACTGTATGGAACAATTTTGACCCACAACTCAATCTTCTTTAAACGATATATTTGGTGAGTTACTCTCTCTCTCTCTCTCTCTCTCTCTCTCTCTCTCTCTCTCTCTCTCTCTCTCTCTCTCTCTCTCTCTCT
>NC_088368.1:12740531-12768031 GCF_034508935.2 Berghia stephanieae | reverse complement strand
AGTCTTTATTAAACTTCATCTAGACTATTAATGTAATGGACTTACTTCTTTCCGTTGTTTTTGTATTGGACCAAGTCTTTATTAAACTTCATCTAGACTATTAATATAATGGACTTACTTCTTTCCGTTGTTTTTGTATTGGACCAAGTCTTTATTAAACTTCATCTAGACTATTAATATAATGGACTTACTTCTTTCCTTTGTTTTTGTATTGGACCAAGTCTTTATTAAACTTCATATAGACTATTAATGTAATGGACTTACTTCTTTCCGTTGTTTTTGTATTGGACCAAGTCTTTATTAAACTTCATCTAGACTATTAATGTAATGGACTTACTTCTTTCCGTTGTTTTTGTATTGGATCAAGTCTTTATTAAACTTCATCTAGACTATTAATATAATGGACTTAGTTCTTTCCGTTGTTTTTGTATTGGACCAAGTCTTTATTAAACTTCATCTAGACTATTAATATAATGGACTTACTTCTTTCCGTTGTTTTTGTATTGGACCAAGTCTTTATTAAACTTCATCTAGACTATTAATATAATGGACTTACTTCTTTCCGTTGTTTTTGTATTGGACCAAGTCTTTATTAAACTTCATCTAGACTATTAATATAATGGACTTAGTTCTTTCCGTTGTTTTTGTATTGGACCAAGTCTTTATTAAACTTCATCTAGACTATTAATATAATGGACTTACTTCTTTCCGTTGTTTTTGTATTGGACCAAGTCTTTATTAAACTTCATCTAGACTATTAATGTAATGGACTTACTTCTTTCCGTTGTTTTTGTATTGGACCAAGTCTTTATTAAACTTCATCTAGACTATTAATGTAATGGACTTACTTCTTTCCGTTGTTTTTGTATTGGACCAAGTCTTTATTAAACTTCATCTAGACTATTAATATAATGGACTTACTTCTTTCCGTTGTTTTTGTATTGGACCAAGTCTTTATTAAACTTCATCTAGACTATTAATATAATGGACTTACTTCTTTCCGTTGTTTTTGTATTGGACCAAGTCTTTATTAAACTTCATCTAGACTATTAATGTAATGGACTTACTTCTTTCCGTTGTTTTTGTATTGGACCAAGTCTTTATTAAACTTCATCTAGACTATTAATGTAATGGACTTACTTCTTTCCGTTGTTTTTGTATTGGACCAAGTCTTTATTAAACTTCATCTAGACTATTAATATAATGGACTTACTTCTTTCCGTTGTTTTTGTATTGGACCAAGTCTTTATTAAACTTCATCTAGACTATTAATGTAATGGACTTACTTCTTTCCGTTGTTTTTGTATTGGACCAAGTCTTTATTAAACTTCATCTAGACTATTAATATAATGGACTTACTTCTTTCCGTTGTTTTTGTATTGGACCAAGTCTTTATTAAACTTCATCTAGACTATTAATATAATGGACTTACTTCTTTCCGTTGTTTTTGTATTGGACCAAGTCTTTATTAAACTTCATCTAGACTATTAATATAATGGACTTACTTCTTTCCGTTGTTTTTGTATTGGACCAAGTCTTTATTAAACTTCATCGAGACTATTAATGTAATGGACTTCAGTTCTTTTTATATTGCACAATGTCTTTGTTTACGTTATTCTATTCGTACATAATTTTATTTATACTATTTCTTCTCTATGAAATTTTGTTTTATTTTTCTTATTTTATACATTGTATGTATCAACTGTAAGAGAACTTAAAACCAAAACGGAAACAAAAATAAACTTAATCATCTATATAGCGCAATGTTCACTATTTATACTCAAAGTGCTTTACAAGGGGTCCCAGCACTGCTAAACATGGGGGACAGGAAATGACGTCTTTTGGGCAATATTGCATTTTTCCCTCAACAGAGACAGAGATGTTTACTGCCAGATAGTTATTTTACTCCTGAGTACAGTGAGAGAAGGTGAGTAAAGAGCCTTTTCCAATGACTCAATTATGCGGCCTTCAAGGCAGGTTTCGAACCATGGTCCTTCAGTCCTATGGAGTGCGTCATACCACAAGACCACACATCCATACATGACACATTCTCTGACTATTCAACCACTCTATCACCTTTGTCCACAGGGCATGTCCATCTGTACTTACAAATAACCCTGACCTTTGACACCGAAGTAAATCGCACTGAGCGGCTCACAGATGAGCCCTTGGAAAAGACTTTCTACTCACATTCTCTCACTTAACTCATGTGTAAATTGTAAATTACTCACATCATTCGCCAGCCGGATTAACGTACCAACACACGAATATATGTGTAACCTCAAAGATTTATAGTCTGATTTATATAATTAAGAAAGAAAGAAATATCATCAAAATGGTTACCTAAAAACAATAACAAAGAGCTAAGTGACGTCAATTTCGTTCTTTCTATTTAAAAGACGTAATCCACACCTTTGACACCACAATCTATAACCCACTAACCTTTGATATCCCAATTAATAAATCACGCTATAGTTGTGATATGAAATATAAATGATGTAACCCTGACCTTTGACATCCCAATGAATAAACCACGCCCTAATAGCCTTTGCCATATAAATGATGTAACCTTGATATGAGCAAGGGTCGTACTTATACTTCGACAAAACAATGTATCCTCAATTTGACCAGAGCCGTTGGACATCACATTATGACCTACATAATGAAAACTGTTCACAGTTTTTAAAATAATAGGTCATTTCGTTTAGCTTGACCCGTGGGTATGTTTACAACTCTCTAACAAAGCAGCATGTTTACGTTTATCAAGAAATATCTAATTTTGTTCGGGTGTTAAATAAACATCAACCAATCAGAAAATCACCTGTCATTTTGCCCTTTCCATACCTATGACTATTTATTTCCAGAGGCCTGAATACGATTCAACAGTCGTACCGTCACTTCCCTCGAAATGACGCATGGTAACTTAGTAACTGGCTCTAAACTATCGGAACAATGGCGGACGCCCTTATGAAATATTTCTCCAACGAGCATAAAAGCGTCTTCAGAGGGAAAAAAACCCATTATAAATCTGATCATGTTTTGACTTTCACACATTCTGATCACACAAGACATATGAAAAGTTCTAGCCAGCATGAAGAATAAAAAGTACCGATATTCTTTGTTTAAAGTCACTATGACATCAAACTATTGAATCTAATTCCAAAGCTACCATTAGTACATGCCAATCCGACAAATAGGTCAGTCCCACAAAAAGTCAGTATTTACAACAATAATCTGAAACACTGATGCAGGAATTGCTTGGCAATATGACAATATGCAATTTTTTTTTTAATCGTCTGTATTAAGATTTTTGCGATGCTCAGGATCTGTGGGGTGATAGGCAAGTAGTCAAGTTGGCTATGAGTCGTCGGAGAATTGAAATCTTTATTTGACTATTTTTTGGATAAAATATAGATAGTATGCGCTTGGCTAAGAAGCTCACAACATTGCCATCCGGAAGTATAACGGACCAACACACAAAACAATGTGTAACATTGAACGTTTATAGTCTGGTTGATACAATTTAGTGAGAATCACTCACAAACGCGGATGGCAAAATACAATAACAAAGGCTTGAGTGACGTCATCTTCATTCTAAATATAGATAGTATGCGCTTGGCTAAGAGGCTCACAACATTGCCATCCGGAAGTATAACGGACCAACACACAAAACAATGTGTAACCTTGAACGTTTATAGTCTGGTTGATACAATTTAGTGAGAATCACTCACAAACGCGGATGGCAAAATACAATAACAAAGGCTTGAGTGACGTCATCTTCATTCTACCTATAGATAGTATGCGCTTGGCTAAGAAGCTCACAACATTGCCATCCGGAAGTATAACGGACCAACACACAAAACAATGTGTAACCTTGAACGTTTATAGTCTGGTTGATACAATTTAGTGAGAATCACTCACAAACGCGGATGGCAAAATACAATAACAAAGGCTTGAGTGACGTCATCTTCATTCTACCTATAGATAGTATGCGCTTGGCTAAGAGGCTCACAACATTGCCATCCGGAAGTATAACGGACCAACACACAAAACAATGTGTAACCTTGAACGTTTATAGTCTGGTTGATACAATTTAGTGAGAATCACTCACAAACGCGGATGGCAAAATACAATAACAAAGGCTTGAGTGACGTCATCTTCATTCTACCTATAGATAGTATGCGCTTGGCTAAGAAGCTCATAACATTGCCATCCGGAAGTATAACGGACCAACACACAAAACAATGTGTAACCTTGAACGTTTATAGTCTGGTTGATACAATTTAGTGAGAATCACTCACAAACGCGGATGGCAAAATACAATAACAAAGGCTTGAGTGACGTCATCTTCATTCTACCTATAGATAGTATGCGCTTGGCTAAGAAGCTCACAACATTGCCATCCGGAAGTATAACGGACCAACACACAAAACAATGTGTAACCTTGAACGTTTATAGTCTGGTTGATACAATTTAGTGAGAATCACTCACAAACGCGGATGGCAAAATACAATAACAAAGGCTTGAGTGACGTCATCTTCATTCTACCTATAGATAGTACGCGCTTGGCTAAGAAGCTCACAACATTGCCATCCGGAAGTATAACGGACCAACACACAAAACAATGTGTAACCTTGAACGTTTATAATCTGGTTGATACAATTTAGTGAGAATCACTAACAAACGCCAATGGCAAAATACAATAACAAAGGCTTGAGTGACGTCATCTTCATTCTACCTATAGATAGTATGCGCTTGGCTAAGAAGCTCACAACATTGCCATCCGGAAGTATAACGGACCAACACACAAAACAATGTGTAACCTTGAACGTTTATAATCTGGTTGATACAATTTAGTGAGAATCACTCACAAACGCGGATGGCAAAATACAATAACAATGGCTTGAGTGACGTCATCTTCATTCTACCTATAGATAGTATGCGCTTGGCTAAGAAGCTCATAACATTGCCATCCGGAAGTGTACGGACCAACACACAATACTGTGTGTATCCATGACCGTTTATAGACGGGTTAATACAGTTCAGTGAGCATTACTCATAAACGCGGATGGCAAAAAACAATAACAAAGACCTGAGTGACGTCATCTTCGAACTATCTATACGATAACTGGGGTAATTTTCAAAGGTGTAAGCACTCAACTGTATGTGAATGGGGATGATCTTTATTACCTTTCCGTGTGCTCGGGGTCAATGGTCACATTGCAAAGTGTGCTCAAAATGACCCACATAGTGAAAAGTGTTCACAGTTTTTTGAAATATCTAACATCACGATTGGTCTTTTCGTTCGTCTTGACATATGGGTACGTTAACAACTTTCATAAACAAAGCAGCGTGTTTACATTTGTTAAGAAGTATCTAATCGCTGTACAGCATAGCAACAAATCGTGTGATTGATGACCTGGTTGGACGAAAACATGAATATTGATCGCTCTCATTGAATAACCCGGGACTCATACTATAGATAGTTCAAAGATGACGTCACTCAAGCATTTGTTGTTATATTTGCCATCCGCGTTTGTGAGTTATTCTCACTGAACTGTATTAACCAGACTATAAAAGTTCATGGTTACACATAGCTTTGTGAGTATTGTGGCTAAACGCACAGTATCAATAAAGAAATGAAGTTAAAGATGTCGGTCAAATAAAGAGAGAAAATAATGCCTTTTGTCACAACGGGATTAGAAGGGTTAACCAGGAGCAAGACCAGACCGTTTAATATCAATACGATTCAATAGTCTGATGTCACGCGCCCGGCAACGGCGGCCATCTTGGTTCTAAACAAAGAAAATCTTTACTTTTTATTCTTCATGCTGGCGAGAACTTTTCATTCCCTTTTCATATGCCTTGTGATCAGAATGTGTAAAAGCCAAAACATGATCAGATTTATGGGGTTTTTTTTTCCCTCTGGATACGCTTTTATGCTCGTCGGGGAAATATTCCATACGGGCGTTCACCATTGTTCCGATAGTTTAGAGCCAGTGTTACTAAGTTACCATGCGTCATTAGGAAGGAAGTGACGTTGCGACTGTTGAAGAGTATTATGAATTGTATTCCATTAGGCCGTTCCCGTGGGGAGTCCTTCTTCCGTAGCCCCCCCCCCCCTCCCCCCCCTCCCCTTCCTTCTTTCGACCATACTCCGATATATCCACACATACATGCAAACACATACTCATACATACAGAAAGAGAGGGAGAGAGAGAGAGAGAGGGGGGGGGGGGTGGAGGGAGGGAGGAGGGGGGGGGGGGGAGTGAGGGGAGGGCAGAGCGAGGGCATAATCGTTCTTTGATTAGCATCATAGTAAACTCTAAAATAATAATGGTCATTTTTTTATTTTTTTATTCATTTATGTAACTCTTTATCTGTCTATTTATTTATTCATTTATTTATTCGTTTATCTATTTATTTATTTATTTATTTATGCATTTATTTATTCATTTATCTATTTATTTATTTATTTATTTATGCATTTATTTATTCATTTATCTATTTATTTATTTATTTATGCATTTATTTATTCATTTATCTATTTATTTATTTATGCATTTATTTATTCATTTATCTATTTATTTATTTATTTATGCATTTATGCACCTAAAAAAAACGGCAGAGGACGTCGGGTGCTTGGTATGGGTAGGTCTAGCGGCTCTTCTCTTTATTCTTGTATTTTGTGCGTGCCCGACGTCTTTATCCGGAAGACGGCAGAGGACGGCAGTGCCGGATCGTCGGAGTCAGTCTCCGGTGTGGATTAACCCTTAAGCGACCACGACCATCTTGATTTAATGAGGAAATAACATCTTTAGTTTTGCACGCAAAGAGACCTAGGTTAATCACCTCTTTGTTGTATAAATCTACTGGAATAATTCATGCATCGACAAGAACAATAGCAGGCCAAAATGAATTTTTGTTGTTGTCAAAATGGCCAGAAAACATTCATTTCAAATAATATGTGACCCAGCGCATCAAATCGGTATCATGTCAGAGTGGAGCAGCTGCCAAAAAAAAAATAAATAAAGGAATGTAAAGTATTGAAAAAAATGAACAGAAATATTAAATTTGTGACACATCGTCTCTATAGATAGAACGAAGATGACGTCATTCTGGTCTTTGTTATTGTTATTGTTTGTTTGTTTTTTTTTTTTTTTTGCCATCCGCGTTTATCAGTAATTCTCACTAAACTGTATTAACCAGACTATAAACGTTTAAGGTTACACATAGTTTTATGTGTTGGTCCGTTACACTTCCGGATGGCAATGTTGTGAGCTTCTTGGCCAAGCGCACACGTCGCTATTATTTTAGGTTGATTCAGACCACGAAATGTAAATTGAAAATTGAAAATTAGAATGATAAGAAATATTCGAATCTCCTGTAGGAGGTCTGAGGTTCGATTCCCACGCAAAGCAGGCTAATTTTTTACTGTTTATTTATTTGTTTTGTTTAATGATAATGATGATTATTTTTATGTATTTTTCTTGGTGCTTTGTCCGGCACGGTTTCATACACACTATTTTTTTCATATTTTCAATTTTTACTTTCAAAATTTGAGTTAAAATTTATGAAAAGAGTGAGTCCTGTAATTCGAAAAAAAAGGGGAATTTATTTTAATCTAATCATTTGTGGCCTAATGTCAACAAACGCCATCATGTCAACATATATGCAGGTCTGATGATCGACATTGTTATGGGCTCATTGTTGTGGTGGAAATACTCTCAAACCAACGCCAAATATTTACCATCACAACAATGTTAACCCTCTCCTTACCAACAACAGGGAAATCGTCACGTTCGTTACGATTCAATGAACAATTTTCTTTTTCAAATTTATTTTGTAAATCACAAAATTTGTAGGAAAAATCTTTGTTATAGCGATAGTAGTAGTAGTAGTAGTAGTAGTAGTAGTAGTAGTAGTAGTAGTAGTAGTAGTAGTAGTAGTAGTAGTAGTAGTAGTAGTAGTAGTAGTAGTAGTAGTAGTAGTAGTAGTAGTAGTAGTAGTAGTAGTAGTAGTAGTAGTAGTAGTAGTAGTATCGTTCGGCTACACTTCTATGTCCAAGGTATCAATCCAGGTTCGGAAGTCACCTGTCATGATCAGAAGTGTGGGTCAGGAAAAGGCAAGCCTTGTCTGAACGCCGGGTTGGATCATCCTTCGTCTGGTCCCTATCCTGTTGCTGTTCCAGCACGATTGCATCCAAGCTGGTATCACCTTCGGGGTCATTGGGGCACTCGAGCTCCTGCACGACGGCAACGTGCTGATCCGGTAGCAGGAGGTTATAGATAGTATGCGCTGGGCTAAGAAGCTCATAACATTGCCATCCGGAAGTATAACGGACCAACACACAAAACTGTGTGTATCCATGAACGTTTATAGTCAGGTTAATACAGTTCAGTGAGCATTACTCATAAACGTGGATGGCAAAAAACAATAACAAAGACCTGAGTGACGTCATCTTCGAACTGTCTATAGCGATAAGAACTTGATGCTGTTTTGTCAAGTTTGTTTTTCTGCACAAAATTAAGTATAGACGTCAAGTATGTTCTTTTTGCTTCTGAGTTCAAGTGTAAAGAAATCAATTTTTGTGTTGAATAGCTAGATATGACATTTTGGAAAAAATACTGAAAATGTTCAGTGAGGAGAGAATAAATCAAACTCACAATTAAGTGTGTTTCGTCATTAAACTTTCAGATTTTATGTGCACGCAGGTTGGAGTGCATCATGTGCGAAGTCCCAGGTTTGAGAGTTTTTGCCAAGATGAGGTTCGTTTAAATCGTTCGATATTTCAAGGAGGAATTTTCTGGCCAAAGTTTTAAATACGAATTTGTCCAGAGTACGGCAGTTAACTTGTTAATGTGAGAAAAGTACTTCGTTATTGACTGCACGATAAATTGGTATCTTGATGAATAATTCTGTGGTCATTTTGTCCATCCATTAGTCCTGTACTAACTCCCCTGCCGTGAGGTGATTAAGACACATCTTCATGTCGTTTAACTCACTCAACCCTAACACCGAATATCCCCGTAGGTTACCCGGGTTACTTTTACCCCATGCCTATTTATTACATTTTCCTGAGACAAATTATAGGCGTAGTATCAAAGCTAATGTTTTTAGTTTTTGCGTGTTAATGGTAGTTGAATAAAACCATGTTTATTTTTAATACATGTTTTCCCATTTCGAAAAGTAGCAAAAATCTCTAGGTCTCAGTGAGTTAAAGGGTCATTGAGGCCAGCTGACCGTTGAATACCCTTTGCATATAAATTTAGTCATAATTAGAATATCCGGAGTTGATTTTTTTTCCTTTATCAAGCACACATGTAGCCTTTTTCGTTACATGTTTGATATTGTTCCAAGGATTTTATTTACAGTTCCGTTAATAATTTGAATTCTCCTTAAGCTAGTTTCTCTCTCTCTCTCTCTCTCTCTCTCTCTCTCTCTCTCTCTCTCTCTCTCTCTCTCTCTCTCTCTCTCTCTCTCTCTTGATTAATATGAATGGACATCAACAGAATGCGTTCAGTTATGATACTCACATGAAAGTTGTGTGTAACCTTAATCGTTTATAATGAGTTGGAGGGACTTTGTTGAGAACGAATCACCCAAAAAACAATCTAACAAAGTTCTGAGTGACATCAAGAATATTCATTCAATGATTTAAACCTGTCAGACAATAAACGTTATAGAATGGACGAAATTGACTTCACTTTGTTATTCTTTTTGAACAGCCATTTTTGTGATTATTACTTCTCACTAAATTCTATTTAACAAACTGTAAATGTTCAAGGTTACACAAAGTTTTGATGCTCGGTACGTTATATCCGGTTGGCGGATGTGATGAGTATTTTTCCTAAACGCATAGCATCAATACGTTTCCAAAGGCTTAGGCTAAGATCGACAGCAAAACAAAAATGCATATAGATAAACTACGTGAAAATAGGGAATAAAAGTCGTGACATCAAACCCTCTACTCTTTTGGTTCCTAAATCATGGGGACTACGTATGTAATCAGTCCTTCGAGTTCTAATCATGAATAGGTTTCATAAAGTTGGCATAACTATTTTAGTAGCTGGATATATGAGCAGATTCTTAGCATTACGTAAAAAAGTGAGGATGGAGGATCTTCATAGACGACCAGTATATATTATTTAGACTAGAAAATAAGATACCATTACTCTAAAACCAGAAGATGAATTCCACATGGTATGTAGTCAGTCCTCCGGAAGAGTGGGTTTACACTTCCAATGAAATAGGAACCTGTTTTTGACATCACTCTTTTCTTCCCTATTGGACAATGAACGAGGAACTAAAGACAAATTCATATCGACGTAATTTAGTAAATTGATGCGGCTTTGTAGTCACGTGGTATGACGTTCGACTTCCGACCTGTGGGTCCTCGGTCCGAATCACATAATAGGAAGCGCAATGTTGAGTTCTTAGAAAAGGATTTGATACTCGCATTCTCTCACATCATTTGTGTGTATAACGAGTACCTGGTCGGAAACAAGAGTTGTCTCTGTCGAAAAAAAAAAGGTTACGCGGAGCCCGGACCCTTCCAATGAAGGACGAGGCGTAAAGTCTGTAAGGCGTTAATATATTTTTTTTCGGACATCAGATACAACGAAATTGACATCACTCAGCTCTTTGTTAATGTTTTTAAGTCTGTCCTTACCGATCCTTTTCAGTATTTCCCAAAATGGCTGGCTTACCAAGCAGAAAAATTGATTTTTTTAAAACTCAAACAATCTCTCTACAAAACAACTTTATGTTCTTATTAATTAAACAAAGATCATTCTTCAACGTTTGTGATGCACAAAATAAATCTGAATAATAAAAAATGTATATTGTGTCGTAACAAATGTTACGATTTTGCTGTACGTGGTAAGAAAAATAAAATAAAAATTTAAAAATTTCCTTTATTCATCCCAAATGGGAAATTTGTCTTTAGGGTCTATTCCAAGGGAAGACTGGAATAACCCAGGCGTCAGCCGCAGAGCAGCGCCGCAAAGTGATCTAGGGTGGGGTGACTTGCTCAAGGCCACACAACGCAGCGGCGTGTGATTGAACTCGGTACTTTTCGGGTAAGAAGCAAAGACCATACCACTGAGCCACGCTGCCCCCTGAGGTAGAGGGTTAACCAGTCATTGTTATGAGTAGTTCCCACTAAATTGTTTTAATCAAATGATTAACGTCTAAGGTTACACGTTGTTTTGAGTGTGGGTACGTTTTATCTGGCTGGCGGATGTTATGATGTGCTGTTTTTATTTTGTGTGTTTGTTTTGGGGTTTTTTTTTATAAACGCAAAGCATCAATACAGAGATGTGAGTAAAGACTCTTTTCTAATGACCCAACAGTGGGACAGGAACCAGGGTCCTACCCATCGATGGCATAATATATCATATCATATCACAAGACCGCAAATACACACAAATACAAATCAATTTAAAAACTGTGCAATATCCCTTGGGATTATTGAAACAGGCTCAACGAGTTCTAAGGGTTCCCGATAGCTCAGTTGGTAGAGCACTCGCTTCATACGCAAAGGGACAAATATCGATCCCAGGTGAAGTTGATTTTTTTTTTTTCTGAACCCCAGTTGTCCTCCCAGCAGTAATTGGGTAGATGGGTATGTTAGATCAGAGGTAACTATTTTGCGATAGACTATCATCGTCCTATCCAAAGGTTAGCAAACCTATCGACTGTTTCCTGATATACTAACATTTGATCATGATATCGATTGGAGACTTTGGGTGGCAAAATGTCCAGGAGAGCGAAATCCATTTGCTGGTTTTTGTTTTGTTTTTTGTTTTGTTTTTTTTTTTTCGTTTTTTTTTTTTTTGTTGTTGTTGTTTTTTGATTTTTTTTTGTTTTTTTTTTTTTTGCGGGGGGGGGGGGGGGTTTGTTTGTTTGTTTTTGTTTCTTTTGTTTGTTTTTGTTGTTTGTGGGTTTTTTTGTTATATTTTTTCTCCTTTTAATTTTAGTCCTTGACATTGGAAAATGAAAACTGTTAAATATTAGTATTTTTTAACTCTTCGAAGTCTGGAGTTTCGAACAAAGTTCCCAATGCAACTCAATACGCTGTGCAACCTTGTGAGCAAGCATTGGGATGAGATCGGCATTTCAAATATATGATAATAATAATTTTATTCTATCCCTCCAATGCCCTCACCCATGTCATTTCTTGTGCGGCTATGTGGTCTAGTGGTATGACACTCGCTTTTGGATTGGAAGGTCCTGGGTTCGAGCCTCGCGCTCGGTGCATAGTTGAGTCCTTGGAAAAGGCCCTTTTCTCACATTCTCTCACCGCACTCAGGTGTAAATTGAGTACCTGGCCGTTAACAGCGTTGTCTCTGTCCGAAAAAAATATAACATCGCCTAACAGGCGTCATGTCCCGTCCTACATGTTAAATGTTGCTGTTGGCCAGGGACCTCTTGTAAAGCCGTTTGAGCACATTTAGTGGATATTGCCCTATGTAAAAGTTATATATTTTTTTTTTTAGATTACACCTCAAAATCTACCTTTCATACAGCCGGATGCGCACGGGAGAAAATCGTTTCCTAGACTCTTGCATGTTATTTTTTAGAAAATATTAACTCATTCAATCCTAGAGATTCTTGCTGTTTTTCAAAATTGGGAAAATGTATTAAAATGAGCATGTACATATTTAGATAGTTTTATTCAACTACCATTAACATGCAAAAACTAAAAAACATTAGCTTTGATACAATGCCTATAATTTGTCTCAGAAAAATGTAATAAATAGGCATGGGGTAAAGGTAACCCAGGTAAACTACGGATATAGACGATAGACGGTGTTAGGGTTGAGTGAGTTAAAATACATAGAGATGTCTCTTAATAGTAATGTTATTATGCTAAAACAAAATCGGGTTCTCCGAGGAACGAAGGTGTTGGTGTTGGTGGTGGTGATGGAGGTGATAGTGGTGTTGGTGGTGGTGACGGAGGTGATAGTGGTGTTGGTGGTGGTGATGGAGGTGATAGTGGTGTTGGTGGTGGTGATGGGGATGATAGTGGTGTTGGTGGTGGTGATGGAGGTGATAGTGGTGTTGGTGGTGGTGATGGAGGTGATAGTGGTGTTGGTGGTGGTGATGGAGGTGATAGTGGTGTTGGTGGTGGTGATGGGGATGATAGTGGGATAGTGGTGTTAGTGGTGGTGATGGAGGTGATAGTGGTGTTAGTGGTGTTGGTGGTGGTGATGGAGGTGATAGTGGTATTAGTGGTGTTAGTGGTGTTAGTGGTGTTAGTGGTGGTGATGGAGGTGATAGTGGTGTTAGTGGTGTTGGTGGTGGTGATGGAGGTGATAGTGGTGTTAGTGGTGTTAGTGGTGGTGATGGAGGTGTTAGTGGTGTTAGTGGTGGTGATGGTGATAATAATAATCAATTTGAGTTTAGGATGACATGCAACCAGCGGCGTGGCGTATTGACGGCATATGGTGGTGCCATTATTAGAAGAAGAAACAAACTTCTAAAACAGTGAATACGATTAAGAGGGGGGGGGGGTCGATAGTGTCCACAAGTGGACAAAACTCACAAAAACAAATAATTCATGAAAACAACAAGCCACAAAGAAAAAATCACTCCACTTAACTACTTTAGAAATCAAACAACACACCAAAGTATAACTGTTGACAATCTTCGCTTTCTCTCTCTCTGACTGACACAAATACACACGCACAAACACACACACACACATACACACACACACAAATACACACATATAAACACTCATACACATGTAACCATCAACTCGGCACTACAAGCAAGAAATATGTTGGTAAATTCGTCCACAATGCTTCGTTGCATACAATTACTTTATTTAATAATCGTGAAATTGCGGTTGGGGGGGGGGGGGGGTTAATATGTCATATTTTTAAGTTTTATGTTGTTTCTCTTTGCTGCTTACAAAAAAACTTGACAATGATCAGTGTTTTTGACAGTTAATGTAATAATTTGGATGGCCGAAGTTACCCTAATTATGACGTAAATGATGTAACATTGGCGCATCCCCCCAGTCCAACGGTGGAGCTCTCAGATCCTGGCACAAGCCGAGGGTTTTTCCGCTATTTGAAGATAGTATAATTCGACCCAGTTTCTCGCCCAATCAGCTGTAGCGATACTAATGGATAGAGCATTAAATGGAGCTTGGATTGCTTTGCACCACGGCAGCGATGTCACCAACACACGAGTCGGCGCAGTGCGTGAATCGGAATCTTGAATAGAGCGGAGACTAAAAAGGCAGTATGTTGTTGGCGAGTTGGCGAAAGACAGTGAAGTTATAATCTCTCAGTTTTATTTTAATTAAATTATGCTGTTAATGATTTTAAAAAGATTGGTGCGGTGCCTGGCACCATTCGATCCAATGGCCCCACGCCACTGCATGCAACACCTGTAAATAAAAATAAATGCCCTTGCCCACTCTGCTAAAGTAACAATGTACGTTAGCACGTCTGGCCGGTAATCAGAAGGCCTGGGGTTCGATCCTCAGTCGGGGTCGACTCATTTTTTGGGGTCCTTTTTTCTTGTATTTTACTTTCTTGCTTTGTCTGGCACCTTTCATACACACTTGTTCAGATCTTTATTTTGCACAGGTGCCTGCTCCTTAATTTCTTAATTTGATATTTTCACAGAAAACTGTATTGCGACCAAATTGGGGTTTGCGTCGTTCAATGTTAAATCTATGGACCCTAGCCATTACTCTGGTCATAAAATATATAAAGTACTTAGAGCATGATGATTTACCGTAAATGTATAAATCGTTATCATTTATTTATCTATATATTCATAATCATGTACCCGAGCCCATACTCTGGTCATAAAGGATATAAAGCACTTAGAGCATAATGTTTTACTGTAAATGTATAAATCATTATCGCTTATCTATTTATCTATTCATATTTTGTGTTGTCATGTCCAACTATTCTCGTGGGAAAATGAAAGCAAAAGGTCTTTCCCAAGGAATTAATTTTGCACCGCCGACAACGGAACTCGAATCAGGATCGACAGCTCCTAGGTTGAGAGTCATACCTCTCGGCCACAAAGCAGCACAAATACAACTTGAAAAAAAAATAAATAAATAAATAAATAGATAATATATCTGATGTATAAAGCAGATTCTAAAAATGACGGGACGTAAAAAAAGTGAGGATGGATGACTTTTATTGACGACCAGCATATATTTATATATTTACAAAAGCGCTTTGTTCGCTTTGTAAAGCGCTTTAATCACGTTTAGTGGATATTGCCCTATATAAAATCTCAACTTTTTAAAAAAAACTTTATTTAACCTAGAAAATAAAATGCCATCATTTTGAAACCAAAAGATCATCAAGTCATGTATTCAATCCTTCGGATGATTAGTTTTACACTTCCAATGAAATAAGAACCAGTTTTTTTTGTTGTTTTGTTTTTTTTGACATCACATCTTTCTTCCCTATTCACACCGACCTATTACCATCTCGTAGAGCAGGTGGGTCACGTATAGATAAGAAGTCTTAAAAACTTACCTAAACAATAACGATTTCTTTCTCTGCGTGTTTCTTCGTTTTTGTTCCAAAATTCTAACAAAGTCTCACTTCACTGATCTTTCCTCCAGAGTTTTATGGCCAGCGTCTCACGATAATCGTGTTGAACTTGTCACGTCTACTCACTCCCGTCACTCGCAAATTTATAGCACTCACCTCTCGGCACGTCCTCTTCGTGTCCTCGTCGTTGTCGTGGTTGTGACTCGTCACTTTGCCGAGCCGAGCTGCCACCCGAATCACAACTCACAACTACTCACCCACCAAAAAAAAAAAAAACTCCTTCTACAGTGGGGGATGACGCGGGTTTTGGGTTTCAGCCACATCATACTCGAGCGTTGAAACGGATATAAAGATAGAACGAAATTGACGATACTCATCTCTTTGTTATTGCTTTTCTCACAAATTCTTTTTTATTAAGTAGTATCACTACATATAGATAGTATGCGCTTGGCTAAGAAGCTCATAACATTGCCATCCGGAAGTATAACGGACCAACACACAGAACTGTGTGTATCCATAAACGTTTATAGTCGGGTGAATACAGATCAATGCTCACTGAACTGTATTAACCCGACTATAAACGTCCATGGATACACACAGTTTTGTGTGTTGGTCCGTTATACATCCGGATGGCAATGTTGTGAGCTGCTTAGCCAAGCGCATACTATCTATAGATAGAACGAAATTGACGACACTCATTTCTTTGTTATTGTTTTTAACCAGCCTTTTTTTTATTTTATTAAGTACCTTTCGATGTTGTGCGCTTGGCTAAGAAACACTCACAACACTGTCATCCGGAAGTATAACGGACCAACACACATTTTTTTTTTAAACTTGAGCTTTTATGTCGGGCAATATCCACTAAACGAGCTCAAAGCACTTTAAAAAGGGTCCCTGACCAACAGCAACACTTAACATGTAGAACGAGACATGACGCCTATTAGGCGATATTTCATTTTTTTTTTTGACAGAGACAACGCTGTTAACGGTCAGGTACTCCTTTTACACCTGAGTACGGTGAGAGAATGTGAGTAAAGAGCCTTTTCCAAGGACTGAACTATGCGCTGAGCGAGGCTCGAACCCAAGACTTTCCGATCCGAAAGAAAGTGCCATACCACAAGACCACAATGCCATATAGTCCCCATTGTTTATATGTGTAGGTTTTGATATAATATATTATGTAGCGAGTTTGTTTGAATGCGCAAACTTTCCCTTAACGATTTTTTTGGGGGGAGGGGGGGGGTGTTAAAATTAAGTTTTTTAACCACGTAATTCAAGTTATAAGTGTTGTTGTTTTTTCCAGAAGTGATTGGGAAGCTGGGTCTGTTTCATCTGGCGGAAAGTACTTTTTGATTAGCGTCCTATCCAAAGGGTAGCAATCAATTGTTATTGTCCGATTTATTTATGATATAGAAACTGTTGTACACTCCGTTTCAATGTGTCGTATGACTCAGAAGGACAAAAGTGTTGGTAATACGTAAAAAGGTACATACTGTAGTGTAGCCATCGATAACATACAGCCTGACACTAGAACCCTCTAGGACTGGCAGGTTGACGTCATTTTTTTAGGTTTGTGTAGCGTCTAGTGTTGTTAGTAGAGCTCATGGAAACAAGTTATTTCATTGGTTGAACTATTGAATACAACTCACGATTTGTCTTTTTTTTTTTTTTTTTTTTGGTGGGATTTTGACGTCATTTTTTGGTCAGTGTCAAGCTATAACTTTACGATGGCTACGACTATAGTGACGTGGAAAATATTAGAATGAATAAATTATAACAATCACCACTGGTTTATGTTAATGGATTGTAATCTTTCAGCACTTTTCCCGTCACGATTCCGTGCCAAGTCGCAATAATGAGAAAATTCTAATTATGATAATGTATATTTTTCATAAAAGCTAATTTAATTAAGGACTAAATGATATTAATATCAGTAATTTCAAAAATTGGCTGGAAAATGTTAAGGGAGTGAAACATGTCTAATGTAATGAGTTTTAAAAAATGGATACGAGTTTGGCGGTAAATTTGATTAATGGCTGTTAAATTGATAGAAAAAGTGTTCACTGGCAAACAATTTATTATTAATTTCTCCAAAAAAAAAAAATTTACTTGATTCAAGCATTGGTCCATTAAGATTGACCCACACATTTTGGTGGAATGAATCAAACTTGTGAGTCAAAACAAGTACCTGAGCAGTATCTCAGTTGACACTTTTGACAAGTTTGGAATTATCAAAATTGATCGAATTTTCAAGTAATGTTTTCTGGTGAAAGTTAAAATAAAGTGTTTTGTTAGTTACTGGTGGAGTAGCGTTTTTTTGTATTTTTTTACTTAGGAAGAAAGGTTTCCTTTTTAAGGAAACCGCTATTGTTGTGGGTTTTGGTTTAGGGCCGGAGACGGAAGGGGTATGGAAGGGAGGGGGGGGGGGGGGGGGGGGATTAGGGAGACCGTTTGGTAGAAAATGGTGGACGTTTTAGATGATTGGAGTTGGGCTTGCCGGATGTAGTTGTCATGATGGATGGATGGTGGTGATGGTGTTGGTGATGATGATGATGATGATGATGATGATGATGATGATGATGATGATGATGATGATGATGATGATGATGACGATGACGATGGTGGTGATGATGATAGAGGTGGTAGTTATAGTGATTATGACGATGGTGATGATAAACATGATGATAACTCGAATTCTTTTGGGCTCATTGTTGTAATGAGAATATTTTCAAACCAACGCGAAATATTGTCCTTGACAATGTTTATTTAAGCCATTCATTGCGTCTGTTGTCAGACATGCTAATATGTACACAACGGTTTCACTACTTTATAATTCAGGTTTGAATCAATGAGGAATTGTTTTTACCACTAAAAAATGAGCTTCTTTATATCACAATATCCGCTAAACGTAACCAAAGCGCTTTACGAGGCTTCAGTGGCCAACAGCAACGTTTACCATGGAGGTTGGGACATGACGCCCGTTAGGCGATATGACAATTTTTTTCGGAAAGAGACAACGCAGTTAACGGCCAGGTTACTCATTTTGCACCTGATTACGGCGAGAGTATGTGAGTAAAGGGCCTTCTCCAAGGACTCAACTATGCGCCGAGCGAGACTCAAACCCAGACTTCGTCGAAAGCGAGTATCATCTGAGATGACAGATTATTTTTCTCTGCCTTCTATCTGGGTTTTCATGTAATGTATTGTTGTTGTTGTTGTTGTTGTTGTTGTTGTTGTTGTTGTGGTTGTTGTTGTGGTTGGTTGAAGAAGGGTTTTAAACACGAAATGTTCTGCGGTTGGAATTTTGTTCATTTTTTTTAAGCTGTTAAATTCATTTTTATTTTTTACAGTTTGCTCATGGTGGTGATGGTGATGGTGTGTGTGGGTGTGGTGTTGGTGTGTGTGGTGTGGTGGTGGTGGTGGTGTGGTGGTGGTGGTGGTGGTGGTGGTGGTAGGGTGTGTTGGTGTGGTGGTGATTGGTGGTGGTGTGGTCGTGTCGTGGTGGTGGTGGTGGTGGTGGTGGTGGTGGTGGTGGTGGGTGGTGGTGGTGGTGGTGGTGGTGGTGGTGGTGGTGGTGGTGGTGGTCGTGGTGGTGCTGGTGGTGGTGGTGGTGGTGGTGGTCGTGGTGGTGCTGGTGTTGCTGGTTGTGCTGCTGGTGGTGCTGCTGCTGGTGGTGGTGGTGGTGGTGGTGGTGGTGGTCGTGGTGGTGCTGGTGGTGGTGGTAGTGGTGGTGGTGGTGGTGGTGGTGGTGGTGGTGGTGGTGGTGGTGGTGGTGGTGGTGGTGGTGGTGGTTAAGATAGATCACATATTATTGGAGGAAAGAGATTTCGTGCCACAATAAAAAATAAATGATTTACGTCTGTTAACGACTGAGTTCTATTTGATTTGGCTGACAAAATTATCGGTGGTGTTTTTGATAACCCGTATGTAAACATGATTGACACGGATCAATACAGTGTGCGTTAAAGCGCCATTAATCTCTTTAATTAAAGTCTTGAACTTCCGGTTGGTAATGAATGTTTCCTTGGTTGGTCAGTGTTTACGATAGATTTATTCACCAAGGAGATATTCAACGAGCGTCATGTTCCGTACAAAGCCAAAGATCGTAAAGTCGCCTTTAACAAGATAATTGTGGTGCGACAGTGCGATAAATTCCTTCTATCCATCCTTATTATAATGGCTGCACGCAGTAATATTACTCCAAAATGAAGCGTTCAATGTTAAAAGTAATGTTCGATGTACATCTTGTATTTTATATTTATTGTGTTAGACAACTCATTCCTTGGTCAGTGTTAGCCGACTCATATCGTCGCCATCGTTAACTTATACCTGACACTGACCAAAATATTACGTCAAAAGACAAGTCTTTGGCCACAAAAGAAAACAAATCGTGCATTGTCTTCAATAGTTCAACCAATGGGATCATTCGTTTCATTGAACACGACTAACGACAACTCACTTGGAGCTGCACACACCTAATAAAAGATATCAAAAGATAAGTCCGAGTGGGTCTTAGCTTAGCCATCGTTAACTTATAGATAGAATGCGCTTGGCCAAGGAGTTCACAACATTGCCATCCGGAAGTATAACGGACCAACGCACAAACTCTGTGTAACCATGAACTTTTATAGTCTGGTTAATACAGTTTAGTGAGAACAACTCACAAACGCGGATGGCAAAATCAATAACAAAGGCCTGAGTGACGTCATCTGCATACTATCTATAGTCTGACACTCGAACCGTGGCCATCGTAAACTTATAGCCTGACACTGACCAAAAAATGACGTCAAAAGATAAGCCTTTGAGCGCAAAAGAAAATAAATCGTGCGTTGTATACAATACTTCAACCAATGGAATCACGTGTTTCCTTGGCCACTACTAAAGACAACTCACTAGACGCAGCACAAGCCTTTAAAATGACGTCAAACTATAGGTCCTAGAGGGTTCTTGTGTCAGGCAATATAGATAGAATGCGATTGGCCAAGGAGTTCACAACATTGCCATCCGGAAGTATAACCGACCAACACACAAACTCTGTGTAACCATGAACTTATATAGTCTGGTTAATACAGTTTAGCGAGAACAACTCACAAACGCGGATGGCAAAAACAATAACAAAAACCTGACTGACGTCATCTGCATACTATCTATAGATAGTTCGAAGATGACGTCACTCGGGTCTTTGTTATTCTTTTTTGCCCTCCGCGTTTATGGGTAATGCTCACTGAACTGTATTAACCAGACTATAAACGTTCATGGATACACACAGTTTTGTGTGTTGGTCCGTTATACTTCCGGATGGCAATGTTATGAGCTTCTGGGCCAAGCGCATACTATCTATAGATAGAATGCGCTTGGCCAAGGAGTTCACAACATTGCCATCCGGAAGTATAACGGACCAACACACAAACTCTGTGTAACCATGAACGTTTATAATCTGGTTAATACAGTTTAGTGAGAACAACTCACTAACGCGGATGGCAAAAACAATAACAAAGGCCTGAGTGACGTCATCTGCATACTATCTATATGTTAACGATGGCTATGCGAGAACCATAGCCACTTTAACCTATAGATAGTATGCAGATGACGTCACTCAGGCCTTTGTTATTGTTTTTGCCATCCGCGTTTGTGAGTTGTTCTCACTAAACTGTATTAACCAGACTATAAAAGTTCATGGTTACACAGAGTTTGTGTGTTGGTCGGTTATACTTCCGGATAGCAATGTTGTGAACTCCTTGGCCAAGCGCATTCTATCTATAGATAGTTCGAAGATGACGTCACTCAGGTCTTTGTTGTTGTTTTTGCCATCCGCGTTTATGAGTAATGCTCACTGAACCTGACTATAAATGTTCATGGATACACACATTTTTGTGTGTTGGTCCGCACACAACTGTGTGTATCCATGAACGTTTATAGTCGGGTTAATACAGTTCAGTGAGCATTACTCATAAACGCGGATGGCAAAAAAACAATAACAAAGACCTGAGTGACGTCATCTTCGAACTATCTATAGATAGAATGCGCTTGGCCAAGGAGTTCACAACATTGCCATCAGGAAGTATAACCGACCAACACACAAACTCTGTGTAACCATGAACTTTTATAGTCTGGTTAATACAGTTTAGTGAGAACAACTCACAAACGCGGATGGCAAAAACAATAACAAAGGCCTGAGTGACGTCATCAGCATAGTATCTATAAACGTTCATGGATACATACATTTTTGTGTGTTGGTCCCGTTATACTTCCGGATGGCAATGTTATGAGCTTCTTAGCCAAGTGCATACTATCTATAGATAGAATGCGCTTGGCCAAGGAGTTCACAACATTGCCATCCGGAAGTATAACGGACCAACACACAAACTCTGTGTAACCATGAACTTTTATAGTCTGGTTAATACAGTTTAGTGAGAACAACTCACAAACGCGGATGGCAAAAACAATAACAAAGGCCTGAGTGACGTCATCTGCATAGTATCTATAAACGTTCATGGATACATACATTTTTGTGTGTTGGTCCGTTATACTTCCGGATGGCAATGTTATGAGCTTCTTAGCCAAGTGCATACTATATATAGATAGAATGCGCTTGGCCAAGGAGTTCACAACATTGCCATCCGGAAGTATAACGGACCAACACACAAACTCTGTGTAACCATGAACTTTTATAGTCTGGTTAATACAGTGTAGTGAGAACAACTCACAAACGCGGATGGCAAAAACAATAACAAAGGCCTGAGTGACGTCATCTGCATACTATCTATAGATAGAATGCGCTTGGCCAAGGAGTTCACAACATTGCCATCCGGAAGTATAACGGACCAACACACAAACTCTGTGTAACCATGAACTTTTATAGTCTGGTTAATGCAGTTTAGTGAGAACAACTCACAAACGCGGATGGCAAAATCAATAACAAAGGCCTGAGTGACGTCATCTGCATACTATCTATAAACGTTCATGGATACATACATTTTTGTGTGTTGGTCCGTTATACTTCCGGATGGCAATGTTATGAGCTTCTTAGCCAAGCGCATACTATGTTTAGCCTGACACTAGAACCATCGAAGACTTATAGTTCGACGTCATTTTTTTCGGGTTTTTTTTCTTTTTCTTTCGAAGCGTCTAATGAGATGTCGTTAGTAGAGCTCAGCCAAACAAGTGATTCCATTGGTTGAACTATTGAATAGAACTCTCTATATAGTTTAAATATAGATACTGTTCGCTTGGCCAAGTAACTCACAACATTGCCATCCGGAAATATAACGGATCAACATACAAAACTATGTGTAATCTTAAACTTTATAGTCTGGTTAATACAGTTTACTGAAAATAACTCATAAACACGGGTGACAAAAAAAAAAAACAATAACAAAGACTGAGTGACGTCAACTTCGTTCTATCTATATACTGGTCGTCAATAAAGATTATCCATCCTCGTTCATTTACGTCCCGTAATACTCTTCAACAGTCGTAACGTCACTTCCCTCGTAATGACGCATTGTAACTTAGTAACTGGCTCTAAACTATCGGAACAATGGCGTTCGCCCTTATGAAATATTTCTCCGACGAGCATAAAAGCGTATCCAGAGGGGGAAAAAAATCATTACAAATCTGAAATATATTTTGACTTTTACACATTCTGATCACAAGACATATGAAAATTTCTAGCCAGCATGAAGAATAAAAAGTACAGATTTTCTTTGTTTAGAACCATGATGGCCGCCGTTGCTGGGCGACGTGACATCAGACTGTTGAATCCAATTCTTAGAATCTGCCTCTCCATCCTGCCACTAAAATAATTACGTCACCTTTTGAAGGACTGGTTACATACACACTTCCAATGATTTTATAACCGGAAGAGTAGAAGGTGTGACGTCACGACTTTCATCCCCTATTTGATGCTGGTTTTGAATAGGAGCATACATAATAATATGTTGTCCAGTCCGTCGATCTGGTACCTTGTCGGAATTGATAGGATAGATTTGAGAACTTGTGCCACCTATTCTTTGCGCACATATTGATCATTATTATTGCATTAAATGTGCACATTTTAATATAGATATCTAGCTTCTCATGCACATCAGTTTTCATTTTTAAGTATATATATATATATATATATATATATATATATATATATATATATATATATATATTGTTTGATAGATAGATAGACAGGTAGGTAGGTAGATAAATAGATAGATAGATAGTTCGATATATAGAAAGATAAATAGATAGATATATAGAAAGATAAATAGGTTTTGTTTTGTTTCTTTCTTTTTGTTTTAATTTTTTTTTTTGTCCGTGTGTATGCTTTGTTGCTGTTGTGTTTTTTACTTGTGTTTTGTTTTTGTTGTTGGATTTTTGTTGTTGTTGTTTTTTTTTTTGTTTTTTTTTTTTTTTTTTTTTTTGGTGGGATGGTTGTTTTATTGTGTTTTACTTTCGTGTTTTGTTTTCGGTTTTGTTTTGAGGGTTTTCTTTAACACACTCTTCCCCCCCCCCCCCCCCCCCTCTCTCTCTCTCTCTCTCTCTCTCTCTCTCTCTCTCTCTCTCTCTCTCTTTCTTATTTTCTACAGGAAATTTGTCACTTCAAATACCATGAAATCAACACGAGCCTCAACTTCTAATAAACTCCTAAACCCGCTATCTCGGGCTTAAAATGTTTGACCTCATGAGGGTCCATTAAATCAATTAATATTTGAAATAAAAAAAACAACAAAACAAACAGATTATTGTCGAGAATGATAAAGCCGTTTGCACAACGTATGGAGGTTCAGTACATCTGGCTTTCCCCGGGGTTGGAGGTAGATAAAGGAAATTACAGCGTTTAATTTCCTTGATGGGCGTTGTTGTGTCTCATCAGAATGGATGTGTCAATACTGAGGTATTCTGAACAACAAAAAAATACACGTTTTTAAACTTTAGCCAGAAAACTCGTTCTTCAAATATAGATTGATTGAAATGACATCCCACCTTGTCAAATACTCTCAAACCTGAGACTTCAATGAAGTCTTGAGGAAGTCCCGGGTTTGAGAGTTTTTGGCAAGACGAGGTTCATTTTAGTTGATAGACATTCGTAAAAAAGATGGTCTGGCTAAAATCTTAAAAACGTGTTTTTTTCAGACAACTTTGGAATGGCGTTGTAAATTTGTTTATCGTTAGGATTAATCCGGATATAACGCTATCAAATTAGTATCGGTATCGCCATTCACTGTAAAAGGCGACATAATATAATTATAATGGCATTAAAATGGTGGTATTTTATATAAACATTAAACTGCTCCAAAGCCAGTCAAACGACAGTGATTAGATAGAAACAATAACAGTTTTAGAAAGAATTAAATATCCATTAAGATTATTGAGCCCAATCTTGTCTATATTAATATTATTAATATAATTATCATTATTAATGTTATTATTATCATTATTATTATTATTATTATTATCATCATCATCATCATCATCATCATCATCATTATTATTATCCTCTCGGGGAGTTTAATTTACTATATATTATGTCTGAATAATAATATAAATATGAATATTCATACTGCGCATTTCCACGGAGTAACCATGTTTAAAGCGCTTCACATTGTTTCATGTACGAGGGCTCTTTCAGAAATAACCGAAAAATGCCCATTGCTCAGCAACCAGTGGAGATTTTTTAATTCTGTAAACGACATGATATTCCTTATTTTCTTACGGATATTCCCAGAAATTATGAAGTGCATCATTTTGCACAATGAATTTCTACACGATTTTAAAGATGGCGGCCCACCTTGAAACTTGGTCAAAGGAGGAAATCAGAGCTGTCATACGTTTTTTGAACGCCAAAAGTCTGAATCCTACCGAAATTCATAAAGAACTTCAGAGTGTATATGGTGAGCATGTTATAAGCCGTACACAAGTCTATCACTGGTTTAATTTGTTTGAAGCCGGCCATTCCGACTTGACAGACAGGGAAGGGAGAGGGCGTTCGATAACTGCGAGGTCAGAAGACAATGTGAAGCGAATTGATGAGCTTATTCGTCAAGACAGGAGGTTGAAACTTCATGAAATCGCAAGCAGTCCTGAAATTTCGAAAACTTCTGCCCATAGAATTGTATTTGATGAACTTAGCTACAGAAAAGTCCGCGCAAGATTGACAGACAATCATAAAGAACAAAGATTGGACATCTGCAAGGAGCTTTTGAGAAGAAGCAAGAGCCCACGCAGGGTTCACGGGCATACTGCCAACGCCGGCGGAGACTTTCTAGGGTACGATGTAACTTTTCTTGACAGCATAGTCAGCGGTGATGAGACTTGGTTGCACCATTGCACCCCAGAAACAAAGCAAGATTCGATGACATGGAAACATCCATCCTCACCTGTCGCGAAGAAATTCAAAGTCATGCGGTCAGCAAAGAAAATAATGGGAACTGTTTTCTGGGACAGTCGTGGTGTTATTCTGTTCGAAACCTTACAACCTGGAGAAACAATCAATGCTGCAAGGTACTGCCAAACTCTTGACAAGCTTAGGGAGGCCATTCGCAGAAAGCGCCCAGGGCAGTTGACCAACGGGGTCATTTTGCAACACCACAACGCTACACCCCACACAGCACGAGTGACGCAAGGTTGGCTAGAGAAATATGGATGGGAGATTTTGCCACACCCACCACAAAGTCCAGACCTCGCACCATCTGATTATCACCTCTTTGGGCCACTGGAACGTGAGCTGGCAGGAAAGCGTTTTGATGTTGATGAAGAGCTTGTTGACCATGTGCGGAAATGGCTACAAAACCTTGACGGAAATTTCTACCGAGAGGGTATCTATTCCATGGTGCGTCGTTGGCAGAAGTGTGTCGACAGACTTGGCTGTTACGTAGAGAAATGAAGGACGAGTCAAGGTATGAACACGTGCAAGAATTTTGTTGATAGCATAAAAAACGCGGATTTTACAGGCATTTTTCGGTTAATTATGAAAGAGCCCGCGTATTCTTCCAATACACCATGTGGAACGCTATTTCCATTTCATACAGTATCAGTCGCCCGTAGGAGTCCTTTTTGTGCTAACAACACTTAAAATACCTGCCCCTGCCTCTGTAGCCAGGTAGACATTCACATCAGCTCCTCTCCTTTTCCTCTTCTTCATCCTCTTCCACCAACAATACAAACACAACAATTACTTCCACCACCATCATCTCCTCCTCCTCCTCCTCCTCCTCCTCCTCAACATCCTCCTCCTCCTCCTCCTCCTCCTCCTCCTCCTTCTTCTTCTTCTTCTTCTTCTTCTTCTTCTTCTTCTTCTTCTTCTTCTTCTTCTTCTTCTTCTTCTTCTTCTTCTTCATTTTCTTCTCCTTCTTTTTCTTCTTCTTCTTCTCCTCCTCCTCCTCCTCCTTTTCCTCCTCCTCCTCCTCCTCCTCCTCCTCCTCCTCCTCCTCTTCCTCCTCCTCCTCCTCCTCCTCATCTTCTTATATCTCCATCTTCCAAAACAAGCACACCCAGCCAACACCACCACCCCGAAAACTAACACCTCCTGCTTTGCTCCACCCAATTAAAAGCATTTATTACAACTTTATCCAACATGGTGCTGCTAGTTCACCGCCAAATTCATACATTTTTAAAAACAACAAATTGAATTTTAAGTATCGCTTTAAACAACAACAATATTATTTTTCTTTGAGATTCTTCTTAATTCTATTAACCTACCCCCCCCCCTTTCCACACGCCCCTCCCCCCCCTCCCCCCCCCCCACCCCCCCCCCCCCCCCCCCACCCCAACCCGAATCAACCACTACCATCCACCTCTCAGTTAACTGCTGTACTCTGGAAATGCACGCATTAAAAAATTTAGTCAGAAAATTCGTCCTTCAAATATCGATCGGTCAAAAGACCCTCATATTGACAAAATCTCTCAAACCTGAGACTTTGTGAAGTTTTAGATTCGTGATTTTCAAGAGAACAGCCGTCAACTAGTTAA
>NC_088368.1:12733031-12735531 GCF_034508935.2 Berghia stephanieae | reverse complement strand
TATTTATATAATTATCTTTTTTTTTTACATTTATTTATTTATTTATCTATTTTCCTTTTTTTTTTCTTTTTTTTTTTTTTTTGCGTTAGTTTGAGCATATTTTAATTACAACAACGAGCCCGTAAAAAATTGGGTTGTCAGACCTTCACGACATGTCGGTTTCGACTGAATGGCAAAGAGTATCTTGAATTTGAATAGAAGAAAAAAGGATAAGAGAGCAATGAAATTTGGTCTATTTAAAAAAAAATTATCAAACTGTTATTTTTCCCCCAGACTGTCGTGAATAAGGGGTGGGAAAGTTAAACAACAGCACAAAGTATTGATTTTTGTGGGGATGAGTCATACGACCACAGTAAAAACCTAATAGATTTACAGCGTGAGTACATCTTACAGCAAAGTTATGGCATTTTGTGGCTTACTCTGCAAGGAAATCATTCATGCCTCTAAAACATACATAGATAAATCATAGGGTTTTTTTTTTTTTTATGGATATGCAGCCGTCATTATTTAATTTTCGAAATAAAAACGAATAATTAACGAATAAGTTTTCACTGGAGTGAAAAAAAAAGTACATTAATTAATTTTCAACCAATCATAACGCTGTATTCCATTTTCTTCGATGGTGCGGTAACTAGAAAACAACCATGGCTGCCGAAGTACAGAATCTGGATGAGAATGAGAAAAAAATAGTGAATGAATTCTGTCACCACCTTGAAAAATCTAAACAACTGTTTAATGGACTTAGGTTTGTTTCATATCCATTTAAAAAAACATGCAGAAATTCCCTCGCGAGTAGAAAAATGGTAGATTATTGTAACTTGCGCTACTAACAACTTGCGCGAGTTCAAGTTGAATGAATGAAATGAAGTCTGTTGCTGCAGTTTCCAGGGGTTCTTCATGCCTAAAGACGCGGCAATCTCACAGAAAGCAACTGTAACCCCTTGTTTGTGATTATATACACACAACCACGCATTGGTAGTTCATGCAGTTGACTTAATGTTTCATTTACTTATTGTTTTGTCGCCGAGCAATAGTCGTTACACGAAACAACAGTGGTGTCGGTGAGTTGTTGGAAGGTTTTTACAATTTACACCTTGTTCACGATGATGTTAATATAATGTTAAGATTATAACAATGATCTCCACCAAAGCGGTGATTCCAACATGTCTAATAATATTGAAAAATTGTATATCAATTCATTTTCTCTCTGGGTGTCACTTAGCAGGTTTTGAAAGTTAACCCCCTTAGATATAAGGCTGTCATTATTCCCAGACGCCTGTCTGGGGATAATAAAAATTCGTTATCCCCAGACAGGTGTCTGGGGATAACCAATTTTTGTTATCCCCAGACACCTGTCTGAGGATACTATCCCCAGACGCATGTAGCAAGTGGGCAGAAAGATTTTATGCAAAATGCCAAACTAGGCGTGAAAAATACCAAATATTCTGGAAAAAAATACTAGTGGTTGTGTCCCAAAACAGTTAATATATCAAGTGATATTTAACACAAGATGAAAGTAAATAGTGATCAAATGTCAAATCCAGCTCTTTAAAAAAAAAATATTTTAAAGCAAATGGATCAATGAAATTTCTTTTGTTACTTTGATCTGAAAACGTCAAACTGGCAATTCGACTTTTTATTTTCAACCAGGAAGAAAGTTGTTAATCATCAAATCTGTTCATAGTCCACCAACCATTTAAATTTTCATTACCAACCTATCTGTTAACTTTATTGATCATCTCTTGTTTCTATAATTTGCTCATTCTAGCCACAATTTTGGCGACGACCGGGAATAATTTTTATGTCGCGGACGAATTCCTAGGCCATGGTGTTGTTCGCCCCAAAGCCCAAAACCCACACCTGTTATTTTGCTGTCTGCTTCGCACAAGACAATACAATTTAGTATCACACGTCCACAGAACTAGATCCAACAACATATTTTTATTCGAATCAGAGATGAAAATAACTACCAAAACAAGGAAGCAAAAATGGTGGAAATATGTTTAGCTCATATATGAATTTAAAATATCCCGATAGCGGTGTGGATAGGCAGCTCTGTGGGTAAGGCCACCTTTCATTTTACTCCTTTTAGCTGCACAGATTCGACCCAGTCGCGACCGCCCCCGCCCCAACTCATTTTTGTTTTTTTTTTTACTTTTCTTTCTTTCTTCCCAATTGATTTTTATTGTTTTCACTTTTGTTCCGAGTTCCGAGCAAGAGTTTTTTTTTTTAATCAGTTGAATTTTTTATTTCTCCGATAATATTATTTCATTATTTAATTTGCTCTAGATCTATTATTGTCTTTTTTTGTTTTGGTCAATGATAATAATAATAATAATAATAATAATAATAATAATAATAATAATAATAATAATAATAATAATAATAAATAAAAAAATAATAATAATAATAATAATAATAATAATAATAATAATAATAATAATAATAATAGTAATATTTGTTATTATTATTACTATTACCATCATAATCATTATTATAT
>NC_088368.1:12693031-12730531 GCF_034508935.2 Berghia stephanieae | reverse complement strand
CATACTTTGACAACATCAAAAGACATGTCTCAATTGAAAAGCTTTGCACGGAAGGTGACTGCGAGGGCAACTGTCACAGAGGAAGACCAAGGCGAAGATGGTCTCAGGCCGTAGCAGAGTGGCTGGGGAGAACAACAGCCAAAGCATGTGACACGACACAGTTAAAACCCAGATTATATGGAAGGCTTTGTCCAAGAAGAATCTGCCATAAAGTTTAGAAAAATAAAACAATTCATACTCTTCTCCTTAAGGCATGAATTATTTTCATTTGTTAGATTAATAATTTATTTTAAAACACCAGGTTCATCCAGACATAACAAATTCCATTTTGTTATGATTGGTAACTCATATTTCATAATTTTTTTATGTGACATGATGGTAATTTTCCCTGCTATTAAAATTTTGTTATCATTTGAACTAAAAATAATAAAATGGATATTTTATGTTGGCTTTTATAGATCAAAGAGATAGATATCATAAGCAGACCTGTACAACGGCTGACAGTTATTGAAAATCCAACAATATTGCCACAGTCTTTTTGATCTTCTCATTCTTTCAGAGCCATTGGGGACCATGGAGTTGGAGTTTATCCTGGTTTCTATAGCATGAAATTAGAAATAGCAATTGTTTGCTACCCTTTGGATAGATAGGATGCCAGTTTATTTTTCGCAAAGTTCTTTACACCAGATTTAACAGACCCAGCTACCCAATTACTTCTGGGTGGACAGGGGGGTCAGAAAAAAATCTGGACTTCACACGGAATCGAACTTGGTCCCATTGCGTGTAAAGTGAGCACTGTACCAACTGAACAATCAGGTCCCCCAAATCATTATAGTCATTCTCTATTGTATTCATTTTTCTTTGATTTTTGTTCTTCAATGTATCTTTTATATGATTTTAACTAATTACTTAAGAACACCTACACCTACACAGAATATATTTCACATCATTTTGAAAACTATTTCATTACAGATCAATACTTGACTCCAAATATGGATTGAAACGATGGCAGATTGGGGAAATCGCTTCAAAGATTGGTCAACTGTATTATCATTATTAGTAAGTTGTCATAGCTCTGGGGAAATTGCTTCAAAGAATGATCAACCTTATTATTAGTCTTATCATAGCTTTGATTAATGCATAGTTCATCGGAGTAGGGCTTGGGGTGCTGGTGGTTGTCATCTCCTGTTTTGTTTTGTTTTTGTGACATTAAACGGACAGTAACAGTTGCCCCTACCCTTTGATAGGATGCTTGCAAGATGCCATTCTCAAAAATCATAAATCTGTGATTTGGGAGAATTTTTTTTTTTTTTTTTTTTTTTGTAATAGTTGGCTTCTCTGTGCTTGTCTTTTGTCAAATACTTTCCAACAGATCTGACAGACCCGGCCATCCAATCATTGCTGGACTGATAGAGGGCACATAAAAGATCTTGAATAAATTCGGGATAGAAAGTGGTCCCTTTGCTCATGATGCAAGTTCTGTGTCAATCAGTTTAGCAATCTGTTACCCTAAATGGGATAGAAATGAGCTGATGTCTTAATTCTAATTTTTTGATGAGATTGTCATGGATCAAATTCTGTCAGAATCATTGGAATTTATATTTTGTGATTTCTTCAGGTTTGATATTATCCGTTATATGTCCACCTCATGCCATTCTACTTTTTTCTTGTTTTTAATGCGTAACCCATTTCATCAATTTGGTATAAAGTTCTAGCTAAATGAATAAATGAAAAACATGTTTTAAAGTCAGCTTGATCACATAAAGGAAAAATAATATTTATAGTTTAAGAAACATACACACTCTCCTTAATAAAGTCATTTGTTTTACCTTTCTTCTTACTCTTACCTGCCGTTTTCAGCGTCAAAAACTCCACACCCAACCAACACATATTTTTTCTAACTCAAACACAAAAGCATTAGGTTATTGCTATGATATTTCTTTTCAGCAAAACAAGCTCTAGAACAGAGTGTTAAGTTTTTATGATAATAAGAAAAAAGAATGACTGTATCGTAACGAATGTTTCGATTTGCCTAAGGTTGGTAAGGAGAGGTTATGTCAAATTTTTTAAGCTTAAAATTCTATCCCAGGCATCAGGATCAAACAAACTGAATACCTTTTCCAGGTGATTGGTTACATTTTATTATAATCTGATCCTGATCAATGATATATTATAAGACAAAACATCACAGATTTGGCTTCTAATGATCCGGTTTTCCATACTAAATTTTTCTCTTATCTTTTTTCATTTTTTTCCCCCCAAAAGCTTGAGAACAAGTGAAACGAATTATCTCAACGAATCCTTCTCATTTTATTCTGCCATTCGGATGAGGGCATACTATTCAAAAGCCAGCAAAGAGGAAAGGTATGAGTGTGAATAGGGGTAAGCTATGTGTCAGTCATTTCCACTGGGTAACCATATGAAAATGCTTTAGAAATGGGCAGCGTGGCTCGGACGTACAGTCTTTGCTTCATACCCGAAAGGTACTGAGTTTGATCACCCACCGCTGCATTGTGTGGCCTTGAGCAAGTCACCTACCTCGCCCTAGCTCAATGGCACTATACTGAGGCTGATGCCTGGGTTATTCCAGTCTTCCCTTGGAATAGATCCTAGAGACAAATTTCCCCTATGGGTTGAATAGAGAGATTTTTTTTTTTTTCATTTTATTTCTTTTAGGTAATTTATTAACTCTGAAAGCTTTGTCAACATTTGAATTATTTTTCATTTTTAAAATATTTTTTTGTAAATGTAAATTACTCAGAGACTGGGATTGATTACTAAACAGTCAAAGATCCACAGCGGTTTAAATAAAATGTCCATTATGCTGTTAACGGCCAGTTACTCATTTTACACCCGAATACAGTGAGGGAATGTGAGCAAAGAGTTCTCCAAGGTTTCAAGAGCAGGTCTCAAATCCCTGCCCTTCTGGTCCGGAAGCAAATGTCATTCCACAAGCCCACATAACTGCACAAAATGCTAAATACGGAACATTTCGAAACTAAAAACTGTTTTCCAGCCTGTAACAAATACAGTTAAAATGGTATTGGTTCACATAAACAGTGAAATTGCTGGATGATCGAGCAATTAAATATGGATGGAAATGAAACTTAAATTGATTATGTCTTAATTTTATGGTTGATTATGCATTCTATCAATTTTATTTTTATTGTACATTTGAGCTTAAATAAATTATCACTTAATTTTTGAGTAAAAAGTAATAAACAAAAATGAATATACAAAATAAAAACATAAATGAATTGATGTATTTTTATTTTTATTGATTTTTCTGTTGTTGAAGAATGGGTTGGAGCCCGAACTTTCCATGTTTGGTATTTTGTTCTTTTTTGAAGCTGTTATAATCGTTTTTGTTGATTACTTTTTACAGTCCACAGCTTCTAGCTGCTTAGTATAGAGCAGTAAAGTTAGGTGCCCCTAACGTAAACAATAACAAGTTGCTAGTGATTTCCGTTAGGGACCGGAACAATTTACGCACAATATAGGTCTCCCAATTTTGTAGTTTGAGTTGTAGGCAATACACTTTCAGTATTGAAAATATGTTTACATAAAATCTAACAGTTGCAGAAATAATAATATAAGGCTAAATTATTATGAAAATCAGGCTCCGAATAATTCTCGTTTTGTTCACACCAGCGCAATAATTTGCTCTGGTCTAAAAATAGATAGACTGTAACTTTTGATAAATTTTAGAAAATTTTACCTTTTGTTCCATAAAATATCCATATCTAGACATTATTTGATGCATGATCGAGTATTTATGAATATGTGTTTCTTTTGCCACCTAACAGCCAAATTTTAAAGGTTATTTTTTTCTATTATTTACATTGGAACGTGAGCTGTCAAGACAGGAACATGTGGTTTGCCACGTGCTTCTCGACCTTTGTTTACGTTTTGGGCACCTAACTTTACTGCTCTATAACTTTAACTGTATAGTGGATGTAAGGATTTGGTTGATTATGTCTTGATTATACAATTACACCTAAACAGCTAAATAGTCTTGTGGTATGACACTCGCTTTCGGATCAGTAGGTTCTGAGTTCGAGCCTCACTCGGCGCATAGTTGAGTCGGAAAAGGCTCTTTAGTCACATTCTCTCACCGTATTCAGGTGTAAAATGAGTACCTGGCCGTGAACAGTGTTGTCTCTGTCTGAAAAAAAAATTGTAATATCGCCTAACAAGCATCATGTCTCATTAAACATGTTACGTGTTGCTGTTGGTCAGGGATCCTTGTAAAGTGCTTTGAGCACGTTTAGTGGATATTGCGCTATATAAAAGCTCAAGTTAAGTTAAACAGCTCACTTCTTTAACAGATCGTTTGATTTAAAAATTAGCATTTAATACTTTTAAAAAAAATCTTCTCAGGCCTGATTTGATGGTAAAGAAACTTCGATACTATGCCAGATTCATCGTTGTTTGTCTCCTGCTAAAGAAGATGAAACTTGTTAGGGACCTGGTCAGGGTAAGCAGATTTTGTTCATGATTGGGTGTTGATTTTGATTAGCTAGCAATTAGATCAGAGTTGCCTACTACTATGAAAAATTCGTAAAAATATGAATTTTTGCCTTCAATAGCATAAATAAATAGACATTTTTTATTCAATACAATGTGTTAAAAAGAAAACGTTGGTGCCAGGAAGCATCTATTCAGGGTTTTGAAGGCATATTTAATACTGCTAAGGGTATATTAATTATATTATATAGGTAATTATTAGATAATTATTATATTAATTTGTAAAGTTAAATATAGTGACTTCTATTTCTTCCCTCTGAAAACTACGAATTTTGAACATTCCAAGTAGGCAGGTCTGAATTAGATTGAAATAGATTACTTTTGTGGAAATTGGTGAAATGGATTTGTTGATATTTAATCAAAATTCGTTTTGTTTTGTTTTTTTATATCATGCAATTCTTATGTCTTCTCATACTACAAGCACAATGGGAGACTCTTGTTTCAAAGGCCTTTTTTTTTTTTTTTTTTTTTGGTGTATAATGGAAATTTTTCAAGTTCCATTTGACCAATATGAGGTTCTTGGGTTTGAGCCCCTCCTGTTGGAAATCGGTGTAAAAGTTTGAAGTTCCCATTGGCTGGATCAGGATAGTCTATCTCCTAAAACATTGTGCTCGCTCCTTAAAAGTCTGCATGTTTCTTTGGTTTGTTTATTTTTTTTTCTTTGCTTTTGTTTTTGTTTTTTTATTTTTTTGGGAGGGATGGTGGGGTTATTTTGTTTTTGTGGGGTTTTCTGTTTTGTTTTTTGAGTCCTCCAGGAGAAGATTCTGAAATGTTATGAATGAAAAATACATGAAAAATTCATCCCAGAGAATCATTGTGCCTCAATTGCTTTGTCTGGCATTGTGTCATACACACCTTTTCAAATCCAATTCTCGCCACCAAAGTGTCTTCTGTTTTCACCAAGAGAAGTAAAAATCAGTTAACTAGAAGCTGAAAATTGAGATTATATCTCGTCAAAAATATGAATTTTGGGTATGCTTTATTGAAAAAAAAATGAGAATAATGTAATTTCTTAAACTGCGAAATACAACCATTAAAATTTTTTTTTGATA
Source organism: Berghia stephanieae (assembly GCF_034508935.2). NCBI lineage: Eukaryota > Metazoa > Mollusca > Gastropoda > Nudibranchia > Aeolidiidae > Berghia > Berghia stephanieae. The sequence goes on along the minus strand of NC_088368.1, from coordinate 12,724,952 downwards.
CTTTTAAATTTAAATGTATTTTTTCCATACCTCAAAAAAATACCAGAGCACGTAGTGGGTCACAGCTTGTAAAGCCCTTAGATCATGGTGATTAATCACCAATACATCATTTTAAATATAATACATAAAATTGTTTTTTTTTTTCAAACCAACTCTTAATACCATTCAAGCAGAAATTTCAGAGTTATTTCAACACTCAGTTCATTCTTTTATAAATGTGTCTGTGGTCTATTGAAACACACAAAAAAAAAACCCCAAAATGTTGAAAGCTTTCATATAATCTCTGATAGTGAGATCTTTTTTAAATTGATCTCAATTACTTTTTGTTCTGAAGATTTTTATATTGATGATTTTTGTATTTAATGTTCTGCGCAGTTGTTGCTTATTTCCTAAATCTGAATTGTTATTGTCACACGTTTGTAATGCTTTTCTATTGACGTGTTGGCAGGAATTGTCCAAACATATAGATGACTACACAGGGACGTACGAACCAGAGGATCAAATGGAATGGAATCTTGTTCTTGGAGAGATCAAAGCCTTTATTGAAGTAAGTCTTTGTGGTTTCCTTGAATTGATATCAAATTGAGTTTTAATAACAATAGAATAAAAGGTTAACTCTCTCCTTTCCAGTCAATTTCAGAATTTTCCCCAAAACTTTGAACCTACCCAACACAAAAATACATTTATCTTACTGGAACAGAAAAGCAATTAGAACATTCTATACATAGTGTTGTTCAGCAAAATGAACTCTGCAACACAGTGTTGAGTTTTTATAGTTATAACCAAAAAAATGGTGTGTTGTACAAATGAAATCGGAATAATAAAATTGTTGGTTGCATCGTAACGAACGCGACGATTTTCCTATAGTTGGTAAGGAGAGGGTTAAATGAGAGATGTCAGGAGAAATAATTCCTTATTTGTAGACAGGGAAAAAAGGTGATGACGAGTTCTTGAAAGTCATTCTAAGATTTCTCCCATTCCTAAAACAGGCAGACAACATCATCAACGTAGTGGACATGGATTCATCATCCATTGTGTTATCCCATCGTCTCAATCCACTCAACACACCACCTTTGGAGAAAGGGACACCTGTCTATCTCACCTTGCAGGAAGTCCTCATCGTCGGCAACTGTCATCAACAGGTGAGGAATAGATGCCACGAGCAGTAGTCGGACTTCAGAGTATGCGGCTATGTGGTCTTGTGGTATGACACTGGCTTTCGGATCGGAAGGTCCTGGGTCTGAGCCTCGTGCTCGGCGCATAGTTGAGTCCTTGGAAATGGCTCTTTACTCACATTCTCTCACATACTCAGGTGTAAAATGAGTACCTGGCCGTTAACAGCGTCTTTGTCCGAAAAAATTGTAATATCACCAGCAGGCGTCATGTCCCGTCCTACATGTTAAATGTTGCTGTTGACCAGGGACCCATTGTAAAGCGCTTTGAGCATGTTTAGTGGATATTGCGGTCTATAAATAAGCTCAATTTTTAAGGCTCATGGAGTCAAGAGTTTTTCTATGTTCTCTATGTTTCTATGTTTTTCTCTGTAGTGATAAACAGATAATAGCAATTGTTTTCTTCACTTGGGATAGGATGCTTGTCCATCCCAATGTTATTTCTGCCAAATCTAACAACCCAGCTACTCAGTCACAGTCTGCTGGACAGGGGTGTGGAGGTGAAAGGGGGGGGGGGGGGTCAAAAAATCTCGACTGCCCTAGGGATTTTTGCTGGTTCCTCTGATATTGCTTTCTATGCTTTGAGTAGGACGTCTGTCCATTGCCAATTACACTCGTAGCAACCAAATTAATGCTGGGTGTGAAAATTTTACCTGGCTTTAGGCAGTGACTGATAATGTGAGAGTAATAGTAGAAAAAGGATGTCCAACAGGTAACTTGTATCAAATGGACATTTGGTTTCATACAGCCCACAAGGATATATATGAAGCATTTAGAAGTACATGGCATTGCGCATGGTTAAACTTGTAGAAATGTGTTCATATGTAATCCATTATGTTTAAAATGATGTATTGGTGATTCCGCTATTAAGGGCATTAGTTTCCTTTGCCCTTAATAGCGGATCGACAACTATCCTTTTTCGGACACATAGTAAGGAAAGATAAGAATGAATACCTGGCAAGTTGTGGAAAAATACCTGGTAAACGCGCCCGGGGGAGACAAAGAAAAACACTCATAGACCAACTGAAGGGCTTCACCAACCTAACAATCCAAGAGCTGTTTGAAAAAGCAAGAGACAGAGAAGGAATGGAGAGAGATAATTCATGCAGTATCCGAAGCCTGGACCAGGCATGGAACCTAGAAGAAGATTGGTGATTAATCACCATGATCTAAGGGTTTTACAAGCTGTGACCCACTACGCGCTCTGGTATTTTATCAATTTATCAAATTATTATATAAAGTGTTGCTATTGGTTCTTGGTTGTATATTTTTACATTTTTGTGCATTTGCATATATATATGTATACATTGTCACCATAGATTCTCAACTTTGTGTTTATACATGCCACGTCTGAATAAAGTATATATTATTATATTTATTATTATTATTATTATTGCCTCAAACTGGTACAAAGTTGGGATGAATCGATGGTGAAATGGGAAAATAGAATTAAAATGATGAGAAATAGAAAATTTTATTTCTTTGCACTTAACATATTCATTCTCCTTTATTAAAAAAAAACCCGATAAAACTAGGGAGCAGGCACTGGTGTAAGATAGAAATCTGAAAAGGTTTGTATGTATGAAACAGTGCCAGACAAAATAGGAAAAAAAGATACAAGATAAGATCATCCCAAAAAAACAAAAAAAAACAACAACAAAAAAACCCCCAACAAAACAGTCCGTCTTGACTGGGTAGTTGAGTCAGTTGAGTTTCTGAGATCGTTTTTTTTTTCTTGTACTTTTCTTTCTGCTTTCTCTGGTACTGTTTCATACTGCACACCTTTTGAGATAGCCCAGATGATAATGCATTTATAATATTTAAGAGTTCACCCCAACCATTTCATTGTCTCTTCTGTCCCCCAGGTCAAGTTCAGTGAGTTGACCTTGGACATGTTTCGTATGCTACAGAGTCTGGAGAGAGAGCCACAGGATGATTTGACCAATCAGATATATGACGCATCCCCTGCCACGGGGAAAACTCCTTTTGTGAGTGATGGTTTGTTTTTTTTTGTCATTATAATAAGGAAATGCATTTATCACCATTTGTGTCCCTGAGTTGTGTCCATTTCATTGAACACCATAACTGCAACATTTCTAAGGGCTTGATGATTCCTATTAGTGAACAAAACTCATATCACAAGTGTGAGAATACAAGCCTCAATACCACGATTCTAGTCCCATATGTATGAGTTCTTGTAATTATAACTCAAGTCACTGATCAAGGGACTGAATCATGTACCGATTGTATTTTTCTTTATATTCTTTTTTTTATGATCTTTCCTTTGTTTTGGGGATAACGCAATTTTACTATAGCTTAATAGCCAAAAAATTTACAAGGTATCCGTGTAGGATTTTTTGAATTATTTATATCCAGCATGTATCCGGTTTTACTCTTGATAAAAAAATTTTTTTAAAATATTTTGACACATAATGATATCTTCACGGTGGTGATAATTCTTATTGTCAAATATTTTGATGTCAGTTGAATTGTTGGTGTAAAAAAGGATAAAATCTTGATGAAAAATAACATGAGTGAGGACATTGGAGTGTGATAATTAAAGTATTTTGGAACCATAGCAACTAATATTTCGAACAAGTTCCCATCGTGTGCTCTCTAGGTTGTACAATGGTGTTGTGAACTGGTTTGAATCTCCAAATGTAGGAATTTGGGAAACTGTATTGTTTAATTGTTTGTTTGTTTTTCTGTCATTTACCTCCTGCACTTTAAATACACGTTATATTATCCCCTCAAAATATTATTGATCTAAGTTCCTCTTAAGCCCAAATCTTTTTATTTATTCATAATTTTTTATAGGCCAGATTTTTGCTCTTTTTCTTCCCATCCAGTAATGAAAAAAGTAAAAATGCCTTTTTTAACATACCAGCAGACCCAACATATATATTTGCTGTATGTTTAGCATATATATATGAACTTTTGTTTCTTTAAGAAAATAATGGAAATCATACATATTGTTTTACCATGTCATGTATTTTGGGGGGTTTTTTTAATGTTTTTTTTTACTTGTTTGTTTCCAACTGCTTTCTCATTTTAAATTTGGAATTTTAAGAAGGAAAAGACATGTTAATTTTCTTTGTTGCATGCAACAGATCTGATTATTATTTATATTTTTATTTCAAAAACCAGGAAAATGGTGATCGTAACACAAAGAGAGACAACCCCCACAAGTATCTCCTGTACAAACCGACTTACGGACAGCTGAACACATTCCTTGCCTCCGCCTTCAAGGAACTGCCTCCCACTGGTGCCATGGTCCTCTATATATCGGCAGACGGTTGTTCTGGCAACCAGAAACACACGGATGATGGTAAGTTGGTGGGTAGAGCTGTCAAGTGTAAGTAAGCCTTTGCCTTCTACATACACACTGGAGTAACATAGAAATCTGAAAAGATGTGAATGAAACAGATCCAGAGCAGAAAGAAATATGAAAAGATGTGAATGAAACAGATCCAGAGCAGAAAGAAATATGAAAAGATGTGAATGAAACAGATCCAGAGCAGAAAGAAATCTGAAAAGATGTGAATGAAACAGATCCAGAGCAGAAAGAAATATGAAAAGATGTGAATGAAACAGATCCAGAGCAGAAAGAAATATGAAAAGATGTGAATGAAACAGATCCAGAGCAGAAAGAAATCTGAAAAGATGTGAATGAAACAGATCCAGAGCAGAAAGAAATCTGAAAAGATGTGAATGAAACAGATCCAGAGCGGAAAGAATTATGAAAAGAAAAAAAAAGACCATCTAAGTCAAGGCAGGCTGATTTTTTGGGGGTTTTTTGGAAGGGGGGTTGGGATGTTTTTTTTTCTTGTATTTTTCTTTCTGCTTTGTCTGGCACTGTTTTATACAAACATTTTCAGTGCGGCTATGTGGTCTAGTAGTATGACACTTGCTTTCAGACCATAAGGTCCTGGGTTCGAGCCTTGCCCAGCACATAGTTGAGCCCTTGGACAAGGCTCTTTACTCACTTTCTCTCACCGTACTCGGGTATAAAATGAGTACCTGGCCGTTAACAGCGTTGTCTCTGTCCGGAAAAAATTGTAATATCACCTAACAGGCGTCATGTCCCGTCCTACATGTCAAGTGTTGCTGCTGGCCAGGGACCCCTTGTAAAGCACTTTGAGCACTTATAGGGGATATTGTGCGATATAAATGCTCTAGTTTATTTATATTTTGCATTATTTTCTAGTCCACTTTCCAAATTGAGCCAATTTTAGATAGATTTATATAACGGTGACAAAAACTCTTGATTCAATGGGAAAATAGTTTTAAATGGGAATATCACAGTTTTTCTTATATGAAGTGAAGTTAATGTCAGTCCTTTGATTGGTTTATAAATCACCAGTCAGTATAAACATGTTACAAAGTCCTTTTTTTCATCTTGGTTCATCTGTATGGAACACCACTCCGCTGAGCATTTGGGAGTCCAAATCATTGTCTGTGTTCAGGAGATCAATAAAAATCTTCCTTTATCATTATATATAGATAGTGTGCACTTGGTTAAGAAGCTCACAACATTGCCATCCAGAAGTATAACGGACCAACACACAAAACTATGTGTAACCATGAACTTGTATAGTCTGGTTTATACAGTTTTCTGAGAAGTACTCATAAAGGTGGATGGCAAAAAACAATAACAAAGACCTGAGTGACGTCATCTTCGTTCTTTATATATATATATATATTATATATATATATATATATATATATATATATATATATATATATATATATATATTGTAATTTCATGAAAATTATTTTGTGTTTATGTAAATCATCAAGTGCCTCATGGCTAAGGATACCTTGTGCTATATATGAGTATATAATTATTATTATAAGGCTATGTGTGTTGGTACAATTGATCTGGCAGGCAGATGTGGTGGCTAGTTCATTTAACAGCATTCTATCAATATACATTTGCTAAACAAAACCATTAATCATAAGGCACTGTGGCTCGGTAGCCCAGTGGATTGGTGTCTCGTTTTGTCACAAAAGTCAAGCAATATTATTGATGGTCGATGGTGGAATGATTGACTGTGATTGTGGAAAATTCAGCTCCTAAAGTTGTGTCCTTGGTTGGGTAAGGCACTTAACACACTTTACCCCACTCGACTCAGGTGTGAATGGGTACTTGGTTATAGGCAGTGCTGGATATTGTAAGGATGTTGGTTGAAATGGGATACTTTACAGGTGGCTTGTACTATACGAAATGAAAATATGGTTCCATTTTGGCCCTCCTGGAGGAATAAATCAAACATTCTGAAGCTCATTGAACATGTTAAATCCGAGGAAATGGGCTTTATAAACATATTTATATATTCCAGTTTATTTTATTTTATTTATTATCAGCTCATACGTCTTAAAATGGATTTGCATGAACCTTATTTTTAAAGATTTAACAATTGATAAATACATGTATAATATATAGCTACTTTCCTGCAATCCGTGACTTTTACGATGATTGATCTATTGTCAAAATCCGCAGCTGCTTACGATTTGGGTGGAGTTGTCACAAACAGTCGCAGGGAAGGAGAGGAACCAGTCAAAGGAAAGAAGGCAGAAATGTACAGGGAAATGCACTGGTGAGACGATTAGTAAAGTAGAAACTCTTCTATCTCCACTCACTCCTTTTTTCTATCTCTTCCCCTCCTTTATATTAAAAATTAGAATTAAATTAAAAATTGAACTTCCCTTTATTCATCACATAGGGAATTTTCTCTAGGGTCTATTCAAGGGAAGACTGAATAACCAGTGCATCAGCTGCAGTGCGCGTCGCAAATTGAGCAGGGCGAGGTGATTGCTCAGGTCACACAATAGCGCGGCGAGTGATCGAATCGGTACTTGGGACGAAGCAAAGACTGTCATGTAAAGCTGAGCTATGCTGACCCCTCGTATTCCCCCACCTTCATCCATCCTACCAAAACTATGTGATGACCTGATGACCTAGCAAAACGTCCAACATCGTGAAAAATGTCGAATCCCTGAAATTAGTGCAAATGGACAGAGAAATTTTCCCCGAGTAAAATGCAGTTCAGATTTTCAAAATCTTTGTCACAAGCATTTTAGTTTATCTACCTTTATGAAACTACGATCTTTTCTCCTTGTTAAAATAAACAAATTGATCCAAGTCTAATATTTTGGGCGATAAACTAAATTTCCAGCGCCTTACTCACCCCACCATATTACTAATAATACCGATTTAAGATGGTGGCTCAGAAATATGCACAGCAAGTTTTGTTTATGTTCATTTTAAAATATTCCTCTAAGGATTGATTCCGTGGAAATTGTGTTGTGGACTGGGTGCTAAGGTAAATATGAACATATATGTTTTGTGACATATTGAATTTCAGGAATCCCTTTAGAGTGCTTGACAATTTAATGAGCCTGAAGTATAGTATTTTCACCTCTTATTTTGCCTACAATATTGTTTCCACAGTTTCATTCATTGTATCATCAGGGCAGAATGACTGTTATTTCATATGAATGAAACCGTGGAAACCAAATAGCAGGCAAAATAAAACCAAATAGCAGGTAAAATAAGAGGTGGGAGCACTATATTCATAGGAATATTTAGATATGTCTTTATGACTTTTCAGCCTCCACCCAGGTGATCTGTATCCTTACACCAGAAAGCCTCTCTTCCTCATCATTGACAGCAGCAACAGTTCAGCTTTTCAGGTAGGAACTAAAATACTGATCATATCGGCTTTGTCACCTTGTGGTTTGACACTTGGCTTGTAATCTGTAGGTCAAATCAAGTTGAGTTTAGAGACAGAAATTAATTTCATTTTACACAGTTCTTATTGATTTGAAATTCTCAATTTTTATTTTTTATTTTTTTTTTTCTCATTTCTAAAGACACCCAATGAAACGTGTGGAAATTAGGGTTGCAGTTTCAAATGTCTATTTAATTTTTAAAAAATTGGTGATATACTTTTGTCTTCCATTTACAGAATTTCCCGAACATGTTTGGCCAACCCCTAGTCTGTCTTCTCTCACCTGAACAAGTGCCAGCCACCATGCAAGGTAAATAGATATCCACATTTGTGACTTACAACCTCCATCTCGTATCACATAGGGATGGACCAAATACGGAACTTATGGAATTTAAAGTCAAAATAATAACCAGATGTGTTAAATGTTAAGGTGTTTATTTATTTTCATCAATATAGATTTGATTATTTCTAATCCAATCCTTACCAACATTGAAGATAGATAAATGTAACATTTGTGTGATGTGGGATGATTTTAGTTTATGGTTCTATGTCACAAGGAATATTATGTTCTATGTGACAAATATTTTCTAATTGGTGAGTAAATTTTTCATAAACATCATAATTTCTCAAGTTGTCAGTGAGGACACTAGTAGGAAGCTCGACTACCACAAAGTACTTTCCACCAGATCTAATAGACTCTGCTACCCATTCACTTCTAGATAGACAGGGATGTCAGCAAAAAAAATATCCACTGCACCCGTGATTGATCTTGGTCCCTTGCGTGTGAAGCAAATGACTTAGAGGGGTTTTGAAGTCACCTGCTCATTAATTTTATTGTTTATCTTCTGCGTTGATTTATTTGTCCCCAGACCAACAGTCCAAAGGAAGCCTATTCACGTTGTTCCTACACAGTCCTGTCATGGCCATGTGCAGCGTGTGCAACATGTACGACGTCCCCATCAACCAGTGGGATAAGTGTCAGGCTCAGGTTGACAAGTTTGTGGCTGATGCATCCAAGTTGTTCAGTCGCGCTAGGAAATTAGGTAGACAACTTTTTGTATTTTAAGAAAGATAATATGTATGGCTTGATGGGGTTCCCGACCTCCCAAAGTGTAAATGTTGCTGCTCGAAGCTCGAAGAAATAAATAATAAAAACATTCATTTGATCTGTTTTTGTAATTAAATTGAAGCTTACAATCAATTTCACGTTATTATTTAGACCTCCCATAGTGGACAGGGAATGTCTTCTATCACCCTATACCTGTTTTCCAATTGCTTTCTGGTTTTGTCCTGACCCTGGCCAGAGTTCTTGGCTGGGAGGGAAACAATCGAATGTATAGTTATAGTTTTGGGTGATGATATTTTTTTTCCTTGTAAATCATCTCTCTGTTATGTATTGTTATTTTTTTCCTTTTTCCATATGATCTGTAAACATTTGAGTGTATTCTTCTTAGTGTGATCTTGTGATGGTGTCTGGGTGAGACTTTTAGGAAATATCTAACTAAGCACTGCTCTAGAAATCTACATCTGTTCCCTATTTAAACCATTCCCATTTGTCTTACTTTTTCCTAAAGTCCTGTTAATTGTACATCTAGAATATTTTTACTATCCAATTTTCTTCCTTTTTACTGGCGCTGAAATGTGTTGCAAGTGTCATTTAATAATGGACTGTTTGTTGTTTTACATAATGTTACCCTGATAATCTCAGCTGTTAAGGCCTCATTTAATAATGGACTGCTGTTATATTACTCGGCTATGTGGTCTAGTGGTATGACACTCGCTTTCGGATCAGAAGGTCTGGGTGGGGGTCCTGACCTCCCATAGCGGGCAGGGAGGTACATACTGTGTCTTCTATCCCCTTATATCTTATCCAACAAGCTTTCTGTCTTTGTCTTGGAATGAGATTACTTGGTTTTTTTCCGGGCCCTCGTCGGAGTCCTGGCTGAGAGGGAAACAGTCAAATGCATAGTTATTGTTTGGGAGATGATATTTTTTTCCTTGTAAATCATCTCTCTGTTAAGTATTATTATATTGGTTATTTTTAATGTATAATGTAAGCATTTGAGTGTATTCCTCTTTGTTGGATTTTGTGCTTGTGTCCGGATGAGACATAGGTGATCTCAAACTAAGTACATTGGTGGTATGCTCTTGGAATCTACATCTGATCCCTATTTGTTCCCATTCCCCTTTGTCTTACTTTCTCTTGGGTGCTTTAATTGTAATTCTAGAACTTTTTACTATCCCATTTTCTTCCTCTTTACTGGCGCTGATATAACCTAAATGTGTTGCAAGCGCCGTAAAACCCTTAAAAACAAACAACAAACAAACAAAGATCAGAAGGTCCTAGGCTTGAGCCTCACTCGGCAGGTAGTTGATTCCGTGGAAAAGACTCTTTACACACATTCTCTCACCATACTCAGGTGTAAAATGAGTACCTGACCGTTTCCAGCGTTGTCTCTGTCAGAAAAAATTGTAATATCGCCAAACAGGCATCATGTCTCGTCCTACATATTAAGTGTTGCTGTTGGTCAGAACCCCTTGTAAAGCACTTTGAGCACGTTTAGTGGTTATTGCATTATATAAAAGCTCAATTTTAATTTTAATGTTTTATGACTCCACAGATCATGCCTACGTACAGTTTCTTGGTGACGACTTCCTCCGGCTATTGTTGATTCGATTTGTGTTCTGTTACATTGTGCTCATTCTGCACCGTGGATTCAAGGTAAGTATCTTTCTACTATTATACAATAGATTTATACAAGAAAATAGTCAACAAGCCTACTTTGCATTCTTAACTAGAGCAATTTATATCGCGCAATATCCACTAAGGGGGTCCCTATAGCTCAGTTGGTAGAGCACTTGCTTCACGCGCAAAGGGACTAAGATCAATCCGTGTGTAGTCGAGATTTTTTCTGACCCCCCCCCCCCTCCCTCCCCTGTCCACTCAGCAGTAAATGGGTAGATGTCTATTAGATTTGGTGGACAGTACTTTGCTATAGACTAGCGTCCTATCCAAAGGATAGCAAGCTATTGGAATTGTCCGTTCACTCTATAGAAACTGGGATAAATTCCAGTTCCATGACTCTAATGTACTACCAAAAAAAAAAAAGAGAAAAAAAAGATATTCACTAAGTGTACTCAAAGCGCTTTACAATGGCGTCCAAAACCAACAGCAATATTTAATATGAAGGACTAGGCATGACACCTGTTGCGCTGCTGAGAGCGGGACTCGACCTCAGGGCCTCCTGATCCAAAGGCGAGTGTCATATCACTAGACCACATAGCCTGTACAATAGATTTATACAAGAAATAGTTAACAAGCTTTCTTTGCATTCAAAACTGAAGAGAATAAATTCCTCTTTAAGTCAAGATAGTTTCATTGTGAAACCTGTGTCAATATCAATAAATTGTTTCTTTCCTTTCTTATAACGGCCACGTCCGTACATGCCCAATGTTTTACTACGCCAAAGGGCAACATTCAATAGAGAAAATAAAGCTGGGTGCGCAGTTTGTATTTTATATCGCTGTATTTTTAATTGTTCTCGTTTTATTCCAGAATTAGAATCGAGTAAAAGGTTTTACCTTTTAGACAAGCAATTACATGACGGGGTTGTATCTGGAGTAATGTAAAGCTGAAAATAATAAACAAGTATCATAAAAAAAAGAATTACTTACCTTATTTAACATTCTCTTTCTAATTGAAATGTGATTTTTAAATATGAATTTTGAAGAATTGATTAATTAGCATTTTTCTCAATGGCTATTCAAGTATCTTGTTTCATAAAGAATTCATCGTCACATCACTGTTCCTCTACCTAGGGTCCAAGTTTCCACCCAGCCTCCCACCCACCCCTCCCAACAGATGAAATCCTAGAGCATCCGGCCCTCTACAAAATCGTCCTTGACCTTGCTAGTATGATGGAGGTCAGAGGTCTCTTTGCTGAACCAGGAGATGTGGACATTTCAGCGTGACTGGAGTAATTCACCAAATAGACTTTGCTGGGTTTTTGTTTTTTTTTGTTTTTTTAAATTATTTATTTATTTATCTATCTATCTATTTATTTATTTATAAATTAATTTATATATTCATTTATTTATTTTATTTTATTTTTTCAAATTTATTAATTTATTTTTTTATTTTTTTTTATTTTATTTATTTTATTCCATTTAGATGTAAAGTTTTTTAATTTTAATTTTTTTTTAAAGTGTAACAATAAATTATCCATGACGTCATACCATTTTCTACATCAGTCAAGGGAGATGACCTAAATTAAACATACTATGTAACCCATTGTCTCAAAACAGTATTAAATGTCAGGGCGAACCAGATGCAAAAATTTTAGTCCATAATTAACCATTGAAACTTTTGGTAAAATATTTAGTATTTATTGAGGGGATTGAATGTTGTTTCTATACATGCAAAAGATAAGAATTTCAGTTATCTTATCATTTTAATTTTAACCTTGCTTAATTTGGCGTTTGTTTCAGCTTGACACAACAGTGCTAACCTTTTGAGATGATTGGTCTCATATAAGATTTTATTTGGACTCAGAATGGAATACATCAGTGAGAAATGACCTTGCTAGATTACTGTGCCAGGTTTTGTTTCTTTTGATTGATATATCATGAAACTGGGATTTTAATTTTGAAATGGTTAAAAAAAAAACAAAAGCAACAATATGTTTTGTAAAAATCATGAAGTTAGGTTAGATAATCATAATATCATCTTACCTATATTGAGTTATAGACAGAGTACGATCAGGCTGCTGGTTAGATTCATCAAATTATAATTTCAGAAAAACGGCAAGGTTTATAAAGCGCTTTAACCATATTCAGTGGATATTGCCCTATATAAAACTTTTTTTTATTATGGCTCACGCTAAAGACAGTTTTATATGGTCTTGTTTAAGAATGAAATGTTTTTTATTTTAAAAAAAATTAATTTCAGTGAAAAGAATTCGAATTAGTCATGAGTTGAGAAAAATGAATGAACTGATAGAGTGAAATATTGTTTTATAGATGGGTTATCTCTCTACAACATGTAGAAGGAGGTAAAGTGGGAATGTGGGCAAGTTGAAGTCCAAATTCCATTTCAAGAAATGTTACAAGTAGCTAGTCAATCAAAGGGATGGATTTTGCCGTCTTTCTTTTTAAGAGGTATTGTGATTCTTCTTAAAATATACCGTTGAGCAAGCCAAAAAGAAGCACAAACAAAGTATTTGAAGGAAATCAATCCACTTTTTTGTATGTTCTATTTATTTATTTATTTTAATAATCTTTGTAATTATTGCTATAATTATTTATTTGAATCCAATGTAAATATACAATTTTTGTTGAATTATTATACAACCACTTACACTTAAACGCAGTTAAATCTTAATTCTTCAATTGTGCCAGCTGTGACAAATTAGGGATCAGACACTGGTGTGAGATAAAAATATGACAAGGTGTGTATGAAACAGTGCCAGACAAAGCAGAAAAAAAAAATAGTTCCAAAACAAAAATTCCTACCATCTCAACTGATCACTCAGGCCTTGTCCTCAACTCACTCAAGCCTAACACCGACTATATCCGTAGTATACCCGGGGATACATTTACACCATGCCTATTTATTACATTTTTCTGAGACAAATTATAGACGTAGTATCAAAGCTAATGTTTTTAATTTTTACATGTTAATGGTGGTTGAATAAAACTGTCTATGTACATGCTCATTTTTAATACATTTTTTCCAATTTTGAAAAGTAGCAAAAGCTCTAGGATCGATTGAGTTATTTATCAATAGAATGTACGAATCAGAAGCATGAATAATAAGGGAGACAATGGAAAACTAGATGTATTCCAATCCAATGTCTGAGAGGAACAGTGAACAGAAAATGGCCAGGGTCACATAAGCAACAAAAATGTTTTAGAAAGGGCAGGAAGGAGGACAATGAGTGATAAGCCAGAAGAAAGAGATGGAAATACTTTGACCACATTCTAAGAATAGTGTCAGATAATGACTGTGTGTGATGGCACTGAGACGTGGGCAGCTCTAGAGGGGAAAAGAAATAAAATAAAAAATAATAATTTTTCTCTAGGGTCTATTCCAAAGGAAGACTGGAATAACCCAGGCGTCAGCCACAGTGCAGTGCTGCAAACTGAGCTAGGGCGAGGTGACATGCTCAAGGTGACACAACGTAGCGGATATTCGAACTCGGGACCTTTCAGGTAAAAAGCAAACTCTGTACCGCTGAGCCACGCTGTCCCATTGTGGCAGAAAACGTGGCAGACCCAAAGCTACCTGACGGTGTATTGTTGAAGGCGAAAAGAATGCTGCAGATCTGCAGGTTGGACAACTTGGGGGGGCAGGCGAGGAACACAGCCATGAACAGAGTAGAATAGAAACAGTCAATTGAGGCCTTTGTGTCACCTGGCATGGAGAGGAGAAGCAAGTGAGATAACCAGCAGGTCAGTGATTTGATCCCCAGTTGAGGCAGTCTGATTTTTTGGCGATGATTATTTTATTGTACTTTTTTTTCTACTTTGTCTGGCACTGTTTCTTACAAACTGTTTTAAATTGTGACAGCAGCAAGGTGTGTCATTGTGTGTGTGTGTGTATATATATATATATATTGAATCGTGTTGGATACAAATATGGTACGAATAGTGCTCGACATGTAGCAATGGAGCGAATTATTATTTTAATATTTACCACAATGTTGGAGTCAGTCTACATCGATGTTTTAGGCCTTTTCAGCCATCGTCAGGACTGTGTGTTACATGAGTTTGGTTTGTTGTGTGTTGTTGCTTGTTGAAGTGGTCCACTGAATATGATTAAAGGGCGTTATAAATCCACTTCAACAAGCAACAACACACAACAAACCAAACTCATGTAACACAGTCCTGAAAAGGGCTGAAACATCGATGTAGACTGACTCCAACATTGTGGTAAATATTAAAATAATTTATATATATACACATGTATATAGTTTATATACACATATTATTTTTTTAAAGAGACAGCTTCTACTTAATCAGTCCCAAATCACAGTTTTATTCTTAAAGATAACAATGCTTTACGATTTTATATATGGTCACTCTGTACACCAAAAGTACCAATGAAATATTTTAGGTGCTGTGGTGAAATGGTTCATATGTCGCATTTGATTGAAATTTGAATTCTTGATATGGTGTAAACGGGTAAACAGTTTTCTACATTTTTTATTTCATTTTTTTTAAATGTCATACATGGGCTGAGTTATGGCCATTTGAAGTTGATGAAGAGAATTTATAGAAAAGTGTTTTTTAGAAAAACTGCTTCAAAATTCACGAAACGTCATCTGAACGTTGAAAAATCCCTCTATGTGGGGGGGGGGGGAGAGGATCAAAGTAAAAAATGATTAATGTGCAAATTTTACTGTACAATATTGTGAAAGTATGAAGATATAAATGAACTATCCTATTATATAGATAGTGTGCATTTGGCTAAGAAACTCACAACATTGCCATCCGGAAGTATAACGGACCAATACACAAAACCATGTGTAACCATGGGCTTTTATATTCTGGTTAATACAGTTTAGTGAGAATTACTCATAATTATGGATGGCAATAAACATTAACAAAGACCTGAGTGATGTCAACTTCGTTCTATCTATATGGAAATCTCAGTTTTCATCGAAAAGTCCCAAAACACCTTCAAAAAGCCATATTTCTAAAGTACTTGCAGCAACATGTGGACCATTTCCCCCAGATGATGACAGACAAACTTGTCAAAAATTGTGAACGGCTCTTTGTTGATGAATTTATACACTTCACCGTGATCATGCGCTATTGCTTAAAATAGCTTATCCAAAACTGATTAATGCACCTTCTCTCAAAGCTACAACATTATTTCGTTGTATTAAATAAAGCTTTCCTTCCTGAGCCTTTTATAATTAATACAGCGGGTGGTTGGATGGGAGCATCACCCTTGAATCATATACCTATGTGTTCGCATGGGTGTACGATCCGATAGTGATGTCGTTATCTTTTCTCTTTACTAGCCTATCCTGCTTCTTTGGTTTGTGATTGTATTTTGACAGGGAATATTTTTTTTCTGTAAATCCTCTGCCTGTTTGTTCTTGGTTATTTATAATTTAGCTTATGATATCTTTAGGTTATGATTTTGATTGACATTTGTACTATTTTGTTAGATTGTTTGTTTTTTTGTTTCAGCGGTCTCTCATATAACCTCAATTGTGTTGGAAGAGACTAAAGCAACAAACAACAAACAACAACATAATTAATACACATCACAATTCCATGTGCTTTTTGTGTGACAACCTTGCTATCAACACAATGCATTATTGTGTGTAAGTGTTTCAATCTTCAACATCCAGAAGTGTGTATGCTATCATCTGTGAGATAGACGCAATGTGGATTTATGCCCTGTTTTTTGTGGGATTTGTTTTTTTTTTTGTTTTTTGGGGGGGGGGGGGGGGGAGTTGTTGGTATTATTCATCTCTATTTGTTTTTGTGTGATTTTTGGTGGGTTTTTTTTTTTTTTTGGTTTGGTTTTGTTTTAATGTCCATATTATGCCAAAGCCCTCATCAATGTGTTAATTTTAACATTTTCTGTGTACATTCTGTGTTAAATCAACACCTCTGTAGGGTAATTTGTTAACTTTAACTCACTCAATCCTAGAGATTTTTGCTACTTTTCAAAATTGGAAAACAATATATAAAAATGAGCAAGTGCATAGATATTTTGTATTCAACTACCATTAACATGTAAATATTAAGAATAATGTAATAAATAGGCATGGGGTAAAAGTAACCCGGGGTATATTCCCGATATAGTCGGTGTTAGTGTTGAGTGAGTTAAGGGAGGTTGAATTTATCCATTTTCCAGGGTTTCAGTGTTAGACGTTGCAAATTACAATAAATGATTGAAAACGAACATTTATATGCTGGAATCTGCCATCTATTTGGCTATAACGTGATTTTATTATTTGAGTCTTGTTTGGTTTTTAAATTCTTTTTAGAAGCTGTTGAATTTAGAAAATGGGAAATTAGGGAAACAGAAAGAAAAAATTAACCCAAGTGTTGACTAGAAGAGAGTTGACACTTAATGATTTGCCTTCTTGCAGAACGTACTGGAGATTAAAATCTGAATGACAGCATGTTCTAAATTTCACTCTTGGTTAATGATTCACTACCGTACACATAAAAAAAATAGATCTCAAAATAGTATATTCTCTTTTAATCAAAACGTTTAAACTTGATCTAAATACAATATGTATTATATAACATTTTTATATCAATTTACATGAGTTTCTTTTATTTTTTATTATTTATGAAACTTTTACTAGTTAACTGCTGTAGTCTGGAAGAACACTTATTTAAAAATTTGGCCAGAAAACTCGTTTATGCCAAGATGAGGGTCATTTGAATCGATCGATATTTTAAGGACGAGTTTTCTGGCCAAATTTTTAAATAAACGAGTTTGATATTTTTGTTTCAGAGTACAGCAGTTAACTGGTTAAATTACGGTACTTTTTTTTCTTACTCAGAAAATAAGTTAATGCTTTCCAAATATAATCAATCATTTTAGTGGGTTTATTTTTGAATGAGTGTTGCTGGTGACACAGGTGACAGCATACTGTCTAATGTAATGCAGGTTTATACTGAATGTTTCCCACTTTGTCTGGTATAGTGTCACGTTGTACCCAACAATAACATCTTAGTTTCGTTGAGCAGAATTGCATTTTAATTCTACCACCACAAAATGGTGTTTTGTCAGCATGATCTAGATGAAGAAAACTGTTGCACTCTGTCTTTGTTGTAGATTGAGATCGCTTGGTATTTTTACCACAAAAAAGGTGTTGAGTTCGAATGATCTACCTGAGGAAAATTGACTGCAAAGCCAAAATGACCAGAAAAAGTTAATTAAAGCAACTTGGACTTGAAGAAAGAAAACAAGCTTTTCAATAAAGGTGTCCACTTTTACTCGTTTTATCAATTAAACTTTAAATTGTGTCTTAAGCTCCATTTTCCTGGTCGGGTTTCTGACCTCCCATAGTGGGCAGGGAGGTAATTGCTGTGTCTTCTATCCCCCTGTATCTGTTTTCCAATTGCTTTTTGTCTTTGTCATGGAATGAGATTACTTGTTTTTGTCCTGACCTTGACTGGCAGAGAAACAATCGAATGTATTGTTATAGTTTTGGGAGATGATATTTGTTTACTTACAAATCATCTCTCTGTTATGTAATGTTTAAAAAAAAATATTTTAAACATTTGATCTGTAAATAATTGAGTGTATTCCTCTTAGTGGGATCTTGTGTTGGATTACGGATGAGACTTTAAGGTGATCTCAACTAAGTACACTGATAGTGTGCTGTTGGAATCTACATCTGTTCCCTATTTGAACCATTCCCCTTTGTCTTACTTTTTCCTCGTCCTTTTAGTTACACAGCTAGAATGTTTTTACTATCCAATTTTCTTCTTTTTTACTGGCGCTGATATGACCTAAAAGTATGCAAGCACTGTAAAACCCTTAAAAACAAACAAAACAACATAACTTTGAAATCAAATTTTTAAAACATTTTTTGTAGAAATAAGATTGATTTTTATCACTTTAAGATTGTCACAATTCAAATTTCAAAGCTTCCACACTGAAATTTCAATTTTGTTTACTTAACATGACACCAGAACAAGGTGGTGGGTTACAAATACTCTTATGTGGTTTTTAATTGATTAATTGTTGATTGATTGATTGATTGATTGATTGAGCGCTATAAAGTTATCGAATATTGGTTGTGCTATGACGTTGATAAACGCAATTATGATCATAAACTTATTGACATGTTGTTTAAACTTTTAATTATAAGAGGCCTGTGCTTTGATTATGATATTATTATAATTGTCCTTGTTGTTGTTGTTGTTGTTATTATTATTATTATTATTATTAATATTTATTATTATTATTATTATTATTATTATTATTATTATTATTATTATTATTATTATTATTATTATTATTATTATTATTATTATTATCAATTATTCACACATGTCATTGACCCATTCTATTTAAGATGAGTGATTGAACAAAGTGTTTCGTATTATATTTTTCATACTGTAAATGAAAGCTAAAGAGCGATGGTTTCAAGTGAAAAAGATTTAGTGCTAGAGCTATCGTTGATCTACCTACTTACTTAGCTACTTAATCGTATGGAAAATCAGATGGTAAAATTACAATATTAATAGAATGACAACTCCTCTATTTGGCAGGGAGACACTTACTGTGTCCTCCATACCCATAACTCTAACTGTCCTCTAATAAAGTACTGATTATAGTATGCTCTTGGAATCTACATCTGATCTCTTTTTTGAACCACTCCCCGCTTTCTTACTTTTTCTCTTATGCTTTTAATTGTAAATCTATAATTGTTTTGACTATCTCATTTTCTTCCTTTATTACTGTCACTGGAATGACCTAAGTCTGTCGCAATCACCATAAAACCCCTAAAAACAAACAAAAAACTAAACAAAACAATGTCAGAGGAGAATTTGGTGTCGCAGAGTTGCTAACTCCCATTTTCCCCTCTACGACCCCCCCCCCCCCCCCCCCCCAAAAAAAAAAAAAACAACCCAATTATTTAGCCATTTTATTCCCTTTTACTAGAGCTGAGGGGGTTATGATAGCTCAGTTGGTAGAACACTCGCTTCACAAGCAAAGGGACTGAGATCGATCCTGGATGCAATTTAAGCACATTTAATAGATATCCTGCGATATATATAAAACCTCACGGTTTGTTTGGTTTGTTTTGTTTTTTTGTGTGTCTGCTTTTTGATTTTTTAAAGTCTTTTTGGTATGGAATGTAAAGTTTGATTTGAACTAATTAAAAATAATGAAAATGTGTGTGTGTGAGTGTGTGTGTGTGTGTGTTCGCACACATGCTTTTGATCTTTGAAAGAATAAAATCCTGAACTTTTAAGTGAAAGTTCAATAGTAGTTTTCAATCAAATTTCACTGCCATCATGGGTTGGCCTATCTCGTGTGGATGGAAATATGCAAAGAAAAAGAACAGGCAAGGATGTTAAGGATACTGCATGGTATATGATAAAGATAAATAAAAAGTGTATATGAAACACACTCGACTGCTTTGACTGGCAGGCTGATCTTTGAAATGTTTTATTTTCTTGTAATTTTTCCTTCTTGCTTCATCTGGCAATGTTTCATACACACTTTTTCATATCTGTAAAGTAGCTACGATCTGTCTACTGTCTACGTGTGAATATAATCCTTAAAATCAGTTGTTTTTGTTTTTTTAATATATTTTTTTTTTTAATGTACAATTTTACAGTATTAATTTTATTTTTTAACAAATTTTTAATTCTAGATATTATTATTTTTATTTTTTTTATTAGTTTTTGTCTATTGAGATTTTTTATAAATGTGATAATATTTTTTTCCATAAGTGTTATTTTACATTTATGACTGGACATATTTGTGATGTATTTTAAATTGAACTGAAAACAAATAACTCAATTATAATGTTATCCTTTCTTACAAGATTAAAGCTCACTGTCTTGTATGTGTTTTTTTTTCACACATTAATTAAGCCTGTGACAGACAGAATTGAGGACTTTTTAAAATTTCCCTTAGATGGGCCAATTTTATCCATCTGGACCACTAGTTTCTCAGGTCGCTCTCTGTCTTTGACTTTGAACGAGATTACATACTTGGTTTTGTCCTGACCCTGGCCAGAGTCCTCGGCTGAGAGGGAATCAGTCAAATAGTTATAGTTTTAGGATGTGATATTTTTATCCCTTGTATGTAAATTATCTCTGTTGTGTTCTGTTATAATTTTTGTTTTGAATGTATTCCTCTATGTGGGATGCTGTGCTTGTGTCAGGATGAGATTTTTAGGTGATCTCAAAGTAAATACACTGACAGTATGCTCTTGGACTGTTCCTTCTTTGAAACAGTCATTTTTGTCTCATTTTTTCTTGGGCGCTTTCAATTGTAAATCTAGGATTTTTATATTATTCCCCATTTTCTTCTTTTTATTCTAGCGCTGTTCTGACCTTTATATGACCTGTGGCAAGCGCTGTAAACCCAATTAAAATAAACAAAAACAAAACAAACCTTTTTTTATTCTCCATTTCCTGCACCTGAAATGAATGAAGAATGTTACCAGCAGCAAAAGTCTGTCGAAATCAAATAAAAATTTGTTTTCTTACAACATTAGATAATTTCTAGGGTTTTTTTTTTTTTGTTAGCGTTTTTATTTTGTTTTTGTTTGTTGTTTGTTTGTTTTTTTCCCCCGCTAGTTTACCATGTACTCTCAATGATACAAATTTACACAAATGATCTGGGTGGGGTTCCCGACCTTCCATAGTGGGCAGGGAGGTACTTGTGTGTCTTCTACCTCCCTCTATCTGTTTTCCAACATGCTTTCTGTCTTTGTCTTGGAATGAGATTACTTGGTTTTGTCCTGGCCCTGGCCGGACATCCTGGCTGGGAGGGAAACAGTCAAATGTATAGTTAGTTTTGGGAGATGATATTTTTTTCCTTGTAAATCATCTCTCTGTTATGCACTGTATTATGTTTTGTTTATGTATTATATATGATTTGTAAACATTTAAGTGTATTCCTCTTAGTGAGCTCCCATAGTGGGCAGGGGGTTACATACTGTGTCTTCTATCCCCTTATGTCTGTTTTCCAACATGCTTTCTGTCTTTGTCTTGGCATGAGATTACTTGGTTTTGTCCTGGCCCTGGCCGGAGTCCTAGATGAGAGGGAAACAGTCAAATGCATAGTTATTGTTTTGGGAGATGATATTTTTTTCCTTGTAAATCATATCTCTGTTATGTGTTATTAAATTTGTTATTTTTAATGTATAATGAAATGTAAGCATTTGAGTGTATTCCTCTTTGTTGGATCTTGTGCTTGTGCCTGGGTGAGACTTATAGGTGATATCAGACTAAGTACATTGATGGTATGCTCTTGGAATCTTCATCTGATCCCTATTTGTTCCCAGTTCCCCTATGTCTTACTTTTTCTTGTGTGCTTTAATTGTAATTCTAGAACTTTTTACTATCCCATTTTCTTCCTTTTTACTGGCGCTGATATAACCTAAATGTGTTGCAAGCGCCGTAAAACCCTTAAAATCAAAACAAACCTCTTAGTGAGGACCTGTGCTTGTGTCTGGATGAGACTTTTAGGTGATCTCAAACTAAGTGCACTGATAGTGTGCTCTTGGAATCTACACCTGTTTCCTATTTGAACCAATCTTTGTCTTCCCTTTTCTTGGGTGCTTTAAATCTAATTCTAGACCTTTTTACTGTCCCATTTTCTTCCTTTTTTTCTGGTGCTGATATAACCTTAATGTGTTGCAAGCGCCGAAAACCCTTAAAAACAAACAAACAAAACTACGCAAATGGTAAACGTAGAAAAATATTTTCCGACAGAGAAAATTATTTTTAGATTATATTGTGCGGCTATGTGGTCTAGTGGTATGACACTCGCTTTCGGATCGGAAGGTCCTGGGTTCAATCAAGCCTCGCTCGATGCATAGTTGAGTCCTTGGAAAAGGCTCTTTACTCACATTCTCACAACGAGAGTTCTATGAAGATTCACATTATTCATCATTTTGACTGTAAATTGGTCTTTCACGATCTGGTTATCCCTGGCTTATTACCATATTGAGACAATGGGTCACATATACTCATGGCAAACATGATTTAATTTACATAAAATTACATGTGTATAAATTCTTACAGCAACTCGAACATTGAAGCATTTCAGGACAAGGAGATATTCATTCTAATAGATATAGGAATATTATAAATACAATATATTAAAACGCACACACACACACACACACTCTCTCTCTCTCTCTCTCTCTCTCTCTCTCTCTCTCTCTCTCTCTCTCTCTCTCTCTCTCTCTCTCTCTCTCTCTCTCTCTCTCTCATGCTTTCCTACTTTTATTCCTGGTTTCACACATCAAATTTGTAAGAGCTTCAGATGTCCCGTCACGGGGTGTTGAAATTATCAAAATCAGCAATTATCAAATTATCAGCAGTTAACGCAACACTAAAACTGTTCATGATTTACTATCAAAGTGATAAACAATAAAATAGACTTTAATAAAGCAAAAGTAAATAAATAAATAGATGATGATGATGATAATAATAATAATAATAATAATGAAACAATAATAATAATAAGAAGAAGAATGAAATAATAATAATAATAATAATAATAATAATGAAATAATAATAGAACAACCTGATAGCTCAGTTGGTAAAACGTTCGTTTCCCACACAAAGAAACCTATCTGGCTTATTGCCAAATTGTTGTTTTGTTTCCACCCAGAAGCGATTGGGTAACTGGGATTGTTAGATATTGTTGAAAGTATTTTACGATAGACTTGCATCCTATCCAAAGGGTAGCAAGCAATTGCTATTGCCCTTTTGACGCTTTAGAAAACGGAATAAATTCTGGCTCCATGAGCCTAATAGTCTACTTTTCTTGCACAACCTAGGATCAAAACCAATCCATCTGTCTATGAGACAAGCATTCTACCAACTGAGCTCTCAAGAATACTTTTATCAATGTAGAAACTCAACAGTGTCAAGTCGCTTGGACCATAAATTCATGGCTAAAAATGATGTTATCAGTTAATAAACTGACAAGCCTACCATCTGCGATAAAAATAAAAATGTTCCGTTTAAACTTTAAGTGGTTTCTTCTGTGAATGGCATAGTCATAAATAAAGACGCCTAACAAGCAATTTGTACTGTATATGAATTGGACAATTGGTTCCATTCCGTATGGCCTGCTAAGAGAACAAATGAAGTATTTAGTAATGTGAAGCATTTTGAATCTGTAGTAAAGCACTATGTAACTGTTCATATTCATTTGTTTAGTTATTTAGTATTCCTACATTCATTTAGAAATCACATACATGAAAATAGCAAGTCCTTTCTTCAGCTCTATTCATAAAATATTTCAAATTGACACAGTTTCTCAAATCGGTACTATATCGGGATAAACTGGACCTCAAGAAATGAATTCTTAATAAATTGATCGGAAATACGAGCTTTGTTTGGGTTTGTTTTGTTTTTTTTGTTTTTGTTGTTTTTTTTTTTTTGGGGGGGGGGGGGGAGTTTGTTTTGTTTAGGGTTTTTTTGCGACGTAATAAATTGTATTTAAAATCTTATTTTCCACCATAAGAAATAGAAATTAACTTCAAATTTCATATTTATGGTTATAAAGTCAACCTAATTCATCACAACATAATTCTGTTTGGAGATGGTGGATCGCATTGAATAATTTCTGTAATTAAAATATACAGTATACAATTGAATAAGCTGTCTTCAGACAAGGCGGTATAACCATAATGTGGTCACACGTAATTTTAGAACAAATGGAAGTCTTGAATGTTACAGAGTTAAATCAGTTAATTTGGCTTCACAGAACTTTGAACATACAGGGTTAAATCAGTTAATTTGGCTTCACAGAACTTTGAACATACAGAGTTAAATCAGTTAATTTGGCTTCACAGAACTTTGAACATACAGAGTTAAATCAGTTAATTTGGCTTCACAGAACTTTGAACATACAGAGTTAAATCAGTTAATTTGGCTTCACAGAACTTTGAACATACAGAGTTAAATCAGTTAATTTGGCTTCACAGAACTTTGAACATCCAGAGTTAAATCAGTTAATTTGGCTTCACAGAACTTTGAACATCCAGAGTTAAATCAGTTAATTTGGCTTCACAGAACTTTGAACATACAGAGTTAAATCGTTTAAGTGGCTTATTTGGCTTCACAGAACTATGAAGATACCAGTTAAATCATTTAATTTGGTATCACAGAACTATGAAGGTAACAGAGTTAAATAATTTAATTTGGTATCACAGAACTTTGAACATGACAGAGTAAAATCATTTAATTTGGTTCCATAGAATAAACTATTTTTATCATATAAAGATTGCACATCATAAAATTGAGTTGTATCAATTTAAATTTTGGCCATGGCTGGGTGGAAGTAAATATTCTAATATAGATTTTTTACAAAGTTTTTCAATCCATCAATATATGAGTAGTCGACTTTCAAAATCTGGTAAGTCACTTTTCATCATGCAGAAAAAAACCGCAAGATTTTGTGGGTTTATTAATTGTCATTTATTTATTGAATTAAAGAGGGAAATATTTCCCTCATTAAAAAAATACCCTGAGTGTTTTGAAACATCTTAATTCCCCCCGTGCTTCTGTATAGCCCAATTTATTGCATGAGAGTTGTCGCCTCATTGTCTATGTTGGTGTGACTTAGCAGGTTTTCAAAGGCATCTTCTCATACTATAAAAGTAATCTTTGGTTAAAGCATACACTCGAACTTATCAGTAAGTGTCCTGAATGGGCCTTCCTATGTTTCAGAAAACTTTCTGGTTATTTGTCGTATCTTATTGACCAGTAACCTACCATTATCTGATACTGATAACCAGGTAGAATTGTGTGATATAAACAAGAATTATTTTTTTTTAATAGAAAAATGAATAAAATAAGGAGTCATTCAATTTATAACGAACAGCACATGAAATGTTGGGTATGAGTTGGTCATTAATCAAACGTGGGTACTTTTACATAACATACAATGAGTCAGTAGCGATACCAACTTTCGATACTAGATTCTCATAATTAGATTATATTGCCTGTAATTGTAGAAAACATGGGCTTTTAAATAACATGGAAAATAAAAAATATGATTGAGTACCTGGCTATTTTAAAAGAGTGCTAGAGAAAAATAATAAACAAAAAAAACCGGGCCTGATGGGGAAAAATGAAGCTTTGCAAAGCGTGTTGATCATAGTGAATTTATGGAAATGCAATATCTTAATGTTCATATATTTGTTTAACTTATTTATTTAGTTCTTTATTTATTCATTCATTTATTTATTCATCATTTATTTACTTATTTATTTATTTGGGGTAAAGCACACTTCTGATGGTAGGTGAATTAAGGGGGACTATTAAAGCATCCATTACATTGTTATTTCCCTTGTAAATGAAACCCCAGTACACATCCGATGGTTTGAGCTCATTCAGCTTTTATTGCTTGTATTTAGAACAGCGCAAATTTTCAAACAGACTGGATAATACATTGCAATAAAATAACTACCAGTTATAGAATGGCGTGTTTTCAACAAGGACAGCTTGGATGCTTATATTTCATATCAGTATCAGCCCAGGACGAGAAGTCTTTCTTTCTCATCTGGATAAAGATAAAATTCTTTCACCTTCAGCAATCAATGGGCTGTATGTAAATGTGACCCATTGTATGTAGGGATGAAATCGACCCTGAAAAGTGAATTTAGAATTAAAATGATAAGAAATACGAACTTTTGAGGGATTTTTAAATGCGAGAAATTGTATTTTTTCTCCAGCATAAGGAATAAAAATTAACCCCAGATTCATATTTGTGTCTATAAATTCCATTTCCAGTATCTACTTCATCCTGGCAAAATAAGTATCTGAGATAAAGGGGAAACAACTATGAAACTCCTTCTGAATTAGTTGATTTTTTTTCAAATTTAGTTAAACGAGAAATTCCAACAAAACACCAGATCGATGCAGTCGATTGAAATTTTTACTCTCTACACATTTTGTAGGCCTCCCATGCCTAGGCTGAACGTTTTCCAGTTTGTACTTTTGGTCGCTTTTTTCTTTTTCTCTCGGCCATTCTCCGCAGATTGAAGCATGTATCTTTGATTGCGACCTTGAAAAGATCCTATGCGAGTATTTTTGGATACAGGAGGCATTGGTTGAATACGACTTCCTTCATGTCTCAACGATCTTCGGTTGTTCAAAGCATCTTTTACCTTGAATTCCACCTGAAGAGAAAATAGAAAAAAATGCGAATTAAGCTCAATGCACCGGCGTAAGATAAAGATATGAAAAGGTGTGCAAGAGACAGTGCCTGCTCCCTAATTTCTTTATTTGCTATTATCATTTTGATTTTGAAATCACTTTTCAGTATCTGTTTCAACACATTGTATTAATGTTTTGAGACGAGAGGTTACATATGCCTATATCATGTCAGGGTTTGTTTAGAAACAAAATACTTCATTCGTGGTCAAAAATATGAAACATGGGTACATTCTATATGTTTTATTTCGGACAATGGTAGGTAGAGTAAGTTAAAGTGACCAAAACTAATATCGCACATTTCTCACTTTCCTCTTTGATACCACTTTCTATCATCTGTTTGACCCAAATATAACAGTTTTGAGGGGGTAGATCACACATTATGTCTTAACGGAAATACTTCACTAAGTTACTTGAATTACTATTTTTACTGATTCCGATTGTATTTTTAATCGGCTTACCTTTCGTTTCTCCGTGACTTGCTGTTGATAGAAATCCTGTTCCTCCAAACACATGGCAAAGCTGCTCTTGGAACTAGGTGGTGGTTTCCACATTGGTTCCTCCTCCTCCTCCTCTTCCCCCTCTTTATCTTGATCCCCTTCCTCTCCCCCTCCTACAGACTCTATTTTTCCCAAATCTTCCCCGAGATCTGAAGGCTCGAAAAGTTCACTGGCATAATCTGTATCTATGGTCGCTGTTGTTCTGAAAAAGTAATAATAAAATAAAAATTAGAATGACATCTTTTCGTCCTCCTCCTTTTTCTTCACAAAATATTAGGTAATATTTGAAGGGTTGATTTTCAAAATCTGCAAAGTTGCGTTTTCATCATTGAGAAAAAAAAAAGCAATTTTTTTGTCATTTAATAGTGAATTAAATAAGAAAATACTTGTCTTGTGTGCCTGTTAAGACTATACCCTGAGTCTTTTGAAACTTCTAATTTTCCCTGCTGATTTTATTTCAGAAAAGTGAGTGGAGCAGGCACTTATGTTGATAACAACAAGAGATGAAGTGAGTAGGAAAGTGCCAGAAGACAATAATGCCTAGGGTTAGAGACGATCTTTTATGGGATCGTGGATAGCTCATACAGTAGAGTCACACTCTCCCCGGCCAGGTGGAGTTATCGTACCAGTAAGGTCGTGGGTTCAAATCCCCATCACCGCAGTGAAATTTTTATTCTCTATTGTCTTCTGGCACCTTCCTACTCATTTCATCTCTTCCTGCTGATTTTATGGAGTCCAATAGATTGCTTGAGATAGTTAACTCATTTTCTATAAGGTTTTGAATGACACCTCCTCATGCTATTAATGAATACATCAAACACTTACCCACGCTTGATTGGACTGAGTTTGACTGGCATACTGGTTGACACCAAATTGTTGAGTTTGATTCTCGCTGCATTGGCAGCCGGGCTGTTGATGACGTCAGAAATGGACTTGCCAGGGAACAGACGTGAGAGGATGGACACAATATCCTCATTGGTTGGTGCAAGGAGTAAACCCATGAGTAAATCTTCCCTAGCTCCCGTCATGTTCTGGTAGGGGGATATTAAATAATGATAATGATGATAAAAATAATAATAATAATAATTTTTTTTTAAAATAATAATAATAGCAATAATATTATAAGCAATAATGTAGAAGCTTCTGGCACAGCCGCCAAGCAGGAGGGATACTAAGTGTGAAAAGCCATACTTCACATTGGATCTGACCTTTGTATATGTAGAAGTTGGTTCAATACATGTTTTCTTTGTTATGAATATGAATTAATATGGCTGCGCTGTCTGACGCTTGCAGTGAATGTGTGTGTTACTTCGAGTGTGTCAGTCTGTTTCTAGTATCCAGTTAGTAATTTGTTTCCATAAATCTCTGTCCAGTGCAAGTGTTCTTAGTTTTTGAAGGTCATAATGTGTGCTAAGATGCTGAGGCAATTGGATGCTTCCTTGTATTGTTGAAATCAGTTCTTCGATGTTGTTTCTAAATATATTTGATATTTTTTGAGATCTTGATTCAATGTTGTTGGAAGTGAAGTTGATGCACGTCCTCTGTATTTGGCTGATTGTTTAAAGTAATCATCCATTGAGGTTTGTGCTGGAATGTTTTCACCTCGTCGGAGCACGTGTTCAAACAGTTTCCATCTTTGTTTCTTAATTCATGTGCTGACTGGTTGTACCCTGCATATGACATTTCCATCCTCTTTACTGATTTTGTCTGGCCAATGTACCCCAAAAACTCATCTCAATAGTTTGTGATGAAGGGAGTCCAGGGTGTCCAAATTCTTTTTTTTAGACCTCATGTACCACAGTTGTACATAAGGATTGACAGTACTAGCGCTTCGTAAAGGCATATTCTTTTATTTTCATTCATGATGTTCGTCCTGTTCCAAACGTTGTGTAGTTCTCTGATTGCAGTTTGAGCTAGCATTTTGCTCCGTTTGAGGTCTTCATTCTCATTAATCAAGTTTCCGAGTTTTCTTACATTTTTCCATTCCGCTTGTTTCTTGTTAACCACTGTAATTTCTGTTTTGGATTCGTTGACCTTTAGATTCCAATGTTGCAGAGTATTTGATATTATTGGTATGTGCTGCTCCACCAGGTCTGCTGTATCCAATATGACATCAAAATCGTCTGCGTAAATCAGTTCGCGGGTAAGGATTTGAGGAATTGGGAGTTTTTGTCTTAATTCTTTTAGTGCTGCTTCCAAATATACGGTAAAAAGGATTGGGCTCAGACTGTCTCCTTGGGGAGTTCCCAGCGATGTTAATTGTGAAACTGTTTCCACACCAGATGTAAACGTAAGTGTTGTGTTACCAGCAGTGATCTTATTAGTCGGATATGAACTTTTTTGAGAAATGATTTTCGTACCTTCAAAAGCTTTGTTCTGCAGATTGTATCAAAGGCAATGTAAATGTTGCTACTCGAAGCTCGAAGACAGAAATAACTGTGAAATTGAATGTAAGCTTCAATTTAATGTACGAAAACAGATAAAATGGACATTTTGGGTCATGTCAATGCCCAATATAGTGAACTCTTCTTTGTATTTTTCAGTTCTGGCTTTCAAACACCTATGAGCCCATGTCACTGGTTCGCCAATCTTTTCTGAATCCGCTCTGTGTCAGTGACAGATTTTCCTCCACTTTTGATCTTATTCTGTTGAGTGTTAATACGCTGAGTAGTTTTCTAAGTGTTGAAAGAAAAACATTTGGTCTTAGATTTTCTAATAGTTCTTTTTTCTTGTTTGGTTTATTCCACAGAATTAGTTTACCAGTGCTGAGATCAATATGTGTTTTATGTTCGAACATTCCATTAAACATATTAGCAATGGCGACTAATTGTGGTTCAGTTAGACATTTTAACTCCTCTGCTTTGATGGTGTCAATTCCCGGGGCCTGATGATTGTTAAGTTGGTAAATACCTAGTACCTGCAATATTTCTCTTCTCCTTCTCCTTTCCCTTCCTCCCCTTCTAAATTTTCTCCTTCTCCTCCTACTTCTTTCTCTTCTTCATTATCATAATGATCAAAGAAAAGGTAATACCAGAACATAATAATAATAATAAAATAATAATAGTAATAATAATAATACATTGTATTTGTTGAACGCTC
Source organism: Berghia stephanieae (assembly GCF_034508935.2). Classification (NCBI taxonomy): domain Eukaryota; kingdom Metazoa; phylum Mollusca; class Gastropoda; order Nudibranchia; family Aeolidiidae; genus Berghia; species Berghia stephanieae. The sequence continues at coordinate 12,694,541 of NC_088368.1, read as the reverse complement.
TAACATATCACAAGGAAGTGCTCAGAGCGTTTTACAGGGGCATCAACAATTCAATATGGAGAAGAACAAAGTCCTAAGATGCTTTTTAAATATTTCTTCTCATGAACAAAGTCGTTATTCTTTTGGAAGTTTGTACCAGAGGAATGGGACGTTTCTAGAAAAAGAGTGTCCTCCACATGACATGTAAGAGCTCTATCCTAGAGTAGCCAGCAATTTTCCATTGGATGACGAGTGAAGGAATCGCGTTGGTGTATAACTTCAAATTATCATAAAGATAAGTTAGTTGACGTGTGACATAAAACTGTTGTTTATCTTACCTCCATCATGTATCTAGTCCTGGCTCGTGATATATAATACTGTCCTATTTGTGGGTTGTACTGTAGGGCTAGGGTAAATTTAGCCTCTGCATCCTACAATAAATAAAGATCAATTTTTATGTGCTTTATATATACCATTTTATAATCTAAAAATGACTTAGATCTACTCATTGTATTGCAAATATTTATTATTATTTGTAAATGATGTAAATTGCGACTTACCACTTCAAAACGTTATTATGTTGGGATGGTTTGGTACCAACAATTTAAAGGCAAAGATATGAGAGTTGAATTAAGTTTTGATGTTTTATTGATGAAATTGAATAACAATTTATAAAACTGCCAAAAACTAAAATTTCACATTTCTAGTCATTTTAACATGAAACATCCTTATCTGGCATCTGGTTCACCCAAGTATAATACTGTTTTGAGATGCCAGGTCACAATTTTTGTCTTATGGTGTGATTATCTAAAATGTTTAAAGTTAAATTGGCGTGCAATGATTAACCCAATATCCACACATTTACAGGTTTGATAACAGAATGCAAGTATGGGCTTGGTTTTTTTAGCATCGTTGGAATGGATAGTATTTCACACTGGTTTTAGAGAGTTTATCCAGGTTTCTATAATGTGAAATGGACAATAGCTGTTGCTTGCTACCCTTTGGATAGGATGCTAGTCTATCGCAAAGTACTTTCCACCAGATCTAACAGACCCAGCTACCCAATCACTGCTGGGTGGACAGGGGGGATCAGAAAAAATCTCGTCTGCACCTGGGATTGATCTCTATCCCTTTGCGTGTGAAGCGAGTGCTCTACCAACTGAGCTATCAGGACCCCCAATGATTATAATTATAATAATAATAAATTTTTAAACTAAAATACTTGTGACCTTTACTGTTTCTAAGTACTATTATGTCGAGATGTACAAGTTGATGTAAATTCAATTTACAGCCACAACGTGAAACTTAGGTTTAGTTTCTTTCGTTAGGGTGATGAGTAAATCGACTGGATCATGAAGGAATCAGTAAACAACAAGAAAACTGGACTCGGCTGGAAATTTACGGAGACACTAGAAAAATGGTCTCCAACTGAGGAAAACAGCGTTCCACAGTGTCAGCCTTACGTGCTGATCAAGCACCAAGAGGATAAGTAAGTAAATTTTTAAAAATTAAAAATTATACCTTTTGCGCT